>NW_006399751.1:40956661-40976101 GCF_000299155.1 Elephantulus edwardii
TATATAGTTCTTTCAGCCACTCTGGAAGTTACTATGAGATAAACTGGACTCAATGGCAGCTGATTTTTTTTTTCCTTATATTTAAGATAAAGAAACCAATTCTCCATTTCATTCATTGTATCACCTATAAAAACAGTAGCTTCTTGAATAAAATCAAACAAAATATTTAATACAAAAAAACTAAGGCATTTACACATTATTTGCTCATAACTGTATTTCTAAACTAGTCTTGCCCCATTCAAGAGCCACTAGCCCTATGACTACTGAGCAAGCGAAACATGGCTCTATCTAGTGTGCTCTAACTATAAAACACACATCAAATTTTGAAATGAAGGAGAGCTCTATAAGTCTATTTGCACTACCAACCCAAAAGCAGGTGGTCTGAATTTATCTTCCACTCAGTGGGAGAAAGATGGGCACTCTCCTCCTATGTGATTTACAGCCTCTAAAAACCGGCCAGAGTCAACTATGGGTTAGTTCTGACTCCAGAGCACATAGCAACAGTGAATTACAAAATGAAGTAGCTCATTATTAAGTTTTGCATTAATTATAAAATATACTATTATGATTAATTTTAACAATTTCCTTTTACTTTTTTCAATTGAACTACTAGAAATTTTTAAGTTGTATACATGGCACAAATCATACAAACACTGGACTCTTCTGAGTTTAGGTTTAAGAGGTAAAAAAGCCACAACATAAAATTACTGTTCTTTTTCCCAATCAATTGAAGCTTAAGTTTTCCAAACTGTTGGACGTATTACAGAATTAAAAATGTTCTCTCCTTTACTCTCTAAATATATACACATGTGCACACATGCATAGACACACATATATTTATACACACCTAAATAACTCAAATCCACTGCTGTACAGTCAATTCCAACTCATGGCAACCTTGCAGTGGTTTCTAAAAATGTAAAGCTTTACAAAAGACACTGTCAATCCTTCTGCAGTGCAGCTGGTGAAATCAAACCATCAATCTTCCCATTAGCAATCCAATACATAATAACTATGCTACCAAAACAAAACCGGTGTCACTGAGTGGATTCCAACTCACAGCAATTGTTCACTGGTTTCCAAGGCTATAAATCTCAAAAAGAAGAAACCACCTATCTTTCTCCTGCAGAGTCACTGATGAATTCCAACTGCCAGAGACATGTGGCCTTTTGGTTAGCAGCAGTGGCTTGGCACCAGAGCTCCTTGCCATGCTACCTCATCTAAAAATCAAAACAAACAAAAAGAAAAACACCCTCGGAACCAACATGTAGCTGACCTTCCATTGGGTTTCTGAGACCAAACCCGACAGGATGGACCATCTTTCTCCTATAGAGTGCTGATGGGATTCAAATGGCCAAAAAGAACTGGTCTTTGGGTTAGCAGTACAATTTCCTACATACTGTGCTGCTAGATCCCTCTTGCTATGCTACCAAGACTCCTCTATTCACAAGTGTATATGTGTAAATATATGCATATTCACAAACATACTGCTCATGAAACACAGAGCAACATGCTATACTAATATTTCACTATATTCAAGATACAAAATTATTTTTTATTAACAGGAAGCACTTCAGGTAATGCCAATATTTTGTGGATGACAGGAAAGCAAACTGAAGGGTAAATGGCCCTAGGAAAATATTTCTTCTCCTTTAAACGAAAATCATCATGGTTACTTAAATCAAAAAAAGATCTAACCATTTAGCTTCGGCAGTATAATAAATAACAAGTCTATGTGGTAAGTAGAATTTAAATTTCCTGATAGCTTAACTGGCAGACTATTAAAATATCTGATGTCTGGTAACTGGTATCTTCTAAAAAATATCTAGTTTATGGACACCTGTCACATTGCTTTGATCAATTTTATACACCAAAAGTGAAGCCTTTCACTGATGTTTCTAAATGGATACCGGTCTACTGTATAGAAAAAAATTACTCCATAAAGTTTACATCAGATATCTGGAAGAGTCACATTTATAGTCATGGCTACTATCAGCTGTCAACCCAGAGAATATTGAAGAAAACCAAGATTTTTTAATATATGCTGGTTAATTTATCATCTAAGTGACATATGTAGCATAAGAAAAATTTGAAATGATTAAGCAAAAGTCTACATTTTAAAGGGTGTTTTCTTCTTGGCTTTATTTTTAACTGTAAGCACAATTAAAAATGAGAAAGCAGATTAATAGAACCATAAAAACGGAGTTGCTAAATAAAATAGACACTAAGAGACCAACTTATAAGTAAAACTGGGTTTTCCCCCCTTTTCCATAATTACTTGAAACATTACTCCACTATGTGCAGTCAGTCATGAAAGCATACACACAGGTATTAAGCAGTATTACGCTGAAAATTCAGTTTGTATGGAAAACTGGTCAAACCATCCATTCCAAGCATCTTCAACTTTGACACTACTGACAATATGAGCTGGATGTTTCTCTGTTGTGGGTGGGGAGTGAGATTCTCCTGCGCACTGTAGAATATGCAGCAGCATCCCTGGCCTCTACACACTAGCAGCTTAGAAGCACCCCACCTCCAAGCTTTGAGCAGCTTTGCCAACCAAAATATCTCTGAATATAACCAAATGTTCCCTGGGAGGTAAATAATTCCCTTAGTTAAGAATCAGTGATCTATTCCCACCCAAAACACCTTCCTATTTGGTGGAAATTATTCCTAAATCACTACTATATACTTTAGGAGTGCTTCACAGGAGATCCACAGATGGCTTCAGGAGGAAGATCTGAAAACAAATCTAGAATGCAAATATCTTTTTATTTATGTACATGCACTATGTACGTTTATTCTGGCCTTCATCAGATCCTGAAAGTTAACCCAAAATGCCAACTTAATAAGAGTTAAGAATCAGGCTTCAACATGTCTTGAAGCTGTCTTTCAAAGATATAAAGATGGAAAGCACTATACATTGCAAATAATTTACTTGTGCTGTCAGCTGTCAGGCAATATTACTTTCACCACAACTATAAACCATTCACTCAACAAACATTTATTAGGTACATAGTATATGTCAGGTACCATGTTCTTTAACATCTGAAAAGGAAACTTAAATTCCATCTCCATCAACAAAAAACCAACATTAACATTAAAAGTTGAAAGCTAACATTTAGAAACCATAAATGAAAATTTCTGTTTATAGAAGAAAGCATACTTCTCTCCATCTTTTCCTTAAGTAGCATATTATGTTTCAGACACTGAAATGAAATCCAAAGGATAAACTCTTGAATAAAAAAGGTAAACAAGAAGACCTAAAATTAAGAGTCTAGCATTGTGCCTCCAGAACAACAAAGACAAAATATACAGACTTTTTGCTGCCCTTTCTCTCTGTCCTCAAGAAGCTCACAGTCACCAATAAATATCACGTCATAATTTTTCTTTTGTTATCTCTTAGGTCCTCCAAACTAAAATCCGACTTGTAATCCAAACTTTGTAAACTAACTAAATTAATCACAGCTAAGATATAAACTATCTGAATAAGTATAATTTCATAACCTTCATAACCATTTTTACTATGCAGTTTCTATTTTATTCTTTCCGTAGTGCATTAAGAGTTTAGAAGGCCACTAATCTTTTTTTTTTTATTTTACAACTATGATACACAATATGAAGAGCTATTAATTAGTGGTTTAAGATTAAAGATGTTAATGTAATAAATTTTGTCACAGTGGCTAGAGAAGAATATGCTTGATTCAGGACTACCAAAAGATTAAGTCTAGAAGGAGCAGAATAAGGCTTAAAACTATGTGAAAAATAAATCTTAAAAAATAAATTAGGAAGTAAATCTGTGTCCATTAATGAACATATAGCCCCAAATAATCAATACCATCATATCTAGCCAAAAGCAAAATTGTTTAGAACTAGAATTTGTCTAGCACCTAAGTGATTTTTAAAAATGAAGTAAACTAATTAATTAATAATGATGACTCTCATACTTTAAGGACTGACAACAATTAAGTGAGCAATGCCATATAAAAATTACATTTCAGTGGAGAAATAATATTATATTGATGATAGTAAATCACATTGAAAAATTTTAAAAATATTGTATTGAACTTTCTGGAAGGAAAAAAATAAATGCCACGCCAAACAATTCAAATCACCCAGGGAGTAAGAGAATATTCTATTATTTACGTACTTACCTGAACAGCAAGAGAAGCTGCATTGTCAGAAAGTAAAATTTGCTCCTCTGCGGAAACACAATAAAATGGCTAAATTGGAAATGTTACCCCTAAGCAAGTAAAATATATTTATGGTATTTTTATTTTTTAATTATTCCTAGATTTAAAATTTAAAAGTACAGCCTTTAACAAAGTAAGTAAAAAATTCTCCATCAATATACTGTGTAATTATAATTTTGTTTAAATTATCATAGCATGTAAATAATAGTAAAATTATTTTCTCTGAAACTATTTAATCATTTTTCTCATTGTACCAGCAATATATTAAAACTGCTCATTTAAAAACAAATTCATTTTCCAAGCTATCAATAAATACTCCCTTTTTTCTCATTAAAAGAAGTAAAAGAGTATCTATTCAAACCCCTTTAGTTAAAAGTAAAAGCATTCACAATCATATAAAAGCAGCTTGCAGTTAATATTGCATAGTGTGTCTAGGTCTGTCACACAAAAGAAGGATGACAAGTTCGGTGCAATAAAAATTCCATGCTTAGAAGACTAGAGCTGCTGCCTATTAGTCTTCATTACTTTGCAGTCTTCTGACAACTGTAGCAGGCTGCTGAGCCCCAAATGGGGTCCATAATGTGATCTGATGATATATGAAGAGCTGCTAACGGGAGCCTGAACCATCCTAGCCTATACATTTTAACAGTTCCTTTTTACTGAGAGCCCACTTTACCACAGGACTTCAAAAATTTGCTGTCTCAGCTCTTGATGCAGTAAATCTGCCAAGTGTGCCTGCAACCACATCATTTTACACCGCCTATAGGAGCCAGTATAATGAGTCAATAATAAACTAAGGACCTTATAGGCCATGAATAGTTGTTTTATACTAGCAAGTTTCAGTATAATCTCCTAGACAGATTATACAGGGAATCGCTTCTTTATAGTCTATGTTCTCTTTGCAGTAAATTTTATTAGCCAAGATTTTAGAAATTTATTTTTATATAAGACCATTTTTAATTGTGACCAAAGACCCACCTTTCAGTTGTTGATATAATGTAGCATTTTCAGGCCAAGGTTCTGCAGCTGTGGAAACAAAGCAGTAACAATTAGGCACATAGGACAGAACATATCAATAATCAAACAAACTAATAATCATGTTTGTCTACAGCACTTAATTGTCAAGGTTACCTTGCACATGGTTACTGCTCACACTAGTTCAGATATTATGGTAACTAGTTCAGATATTATGGTAACCCATAATGAGGGTGGGTGTGTCAGAGACAGTAAAGTTGGCACAGAATAGAGCAGGTGTCAGGGTTATTATACATACGGTAGCACATAACAACAAACAACATACTAAATATATTTTAAACACATATTTGGTTCTTTGGTAGTTTTTATTTTTTATAAGGAGGACATGAGAGACATCTTATGCAAATAAAACTGAGAATTTTTAAAATGAAATAGCGTATATGCTGCTAATTCCTTACGGTAGCACATAACAACAAACAACATACTAAATATATTTTAAACACATATTTGGTTCTTTGGTAGTTTTTGTTTTTTATAAGGAGGACATGAGAGACATCTTATGCAAATAAAACTGAGAATTTTAAAAATGAAATAGCGTATATGCTGCTAATTCCTTTAAAAAACAAAACAAATACCAACTAACCCTACTGCCTTCCAGCCAAGTCCTATTCACACCATCTCTGCCCCAGAGAGTTTCTAAGGCTGGGATCTTTATGGAAGACACTTTGGTGCCTAGTCTGTAGCACAGAGCATCCCAGGTAGTTCAAGTTATTCACCAGCTCTTCTGAAAATAAAGACAGTCTCCTCCTATTAAGATTTAGAGCCTTGAAAACTCGAGGGTGGTCTGCTAGGACTCAGAAAGGATAGCAGAGAGCATTAAGGGTCCTGCAGCACAATCTAGAGGGTATTGTGCTACTAACCAAAAGGTTGAGAATCTCAGGCAGTCAGTCTCATGAACAAGTTGATCACACTGCAGGAGAAAGATGGGCAGTTTCCTCCTTCCCAGGATTTAGAGCCCTGCAAATCTGAGAGACAGTCTCTATGAGTTGGAACCAACTCAAAGAGAGTGAATTTTGAGTTTGAATCTTTAGAGAAGCAGATTCCAACATCTTCCTCTTGTCCAACTTTTGGTTTAGCAGTGGAGAATTTAACTACTGTGCCACCAGTACTCCTTAAAAATCACAACATGTTAACACTTTGGTGATAAAATTCTGGCTGATTTTAAAAAAGAGTTCCATACATGACAGTCTCTTTCATGGCAAAAGGACACAGGATTCTAGATTAATTTCACTTACACTTCAGAATTAAAAGGAAACAGTAGTATTTAAAGTACAAAAGTTATTTGAGTTTCATCTTCATTAACTTCATCTTTAGGAATACTACCACAAAATCATCAAGCAAAGAACTGGCAAGGTTTAATTTTGTACATTGTTTTTGTTGTTGTTGTTAAGAACCCTCAAGTTATAGATGACTCACAGTGACTCTATGAACAAAAGAACTGAACACCTGTATAACTTTCATTGTTTCTCCAGGTTCATAGCTTCCGGAGGCAAGCTATTTCAGGAGTGGATGCCACTCCTGTTTCCAAGCTTGTTTTAATCGGGAACTCCACCAAACACTGTCCACCATGGGTTACCATTATTGCATTTGACACATCAGTGTCACAGTGTTTAGCACCACAGCAACCATGAGTTACCTCTGTACAAAAAATGGACAGACCAGTGTACAGAAGAGTATTTGACCAAAAACAAAACCAGGCCTGAGCACACAGGTTTCCATAAATTACATAAATGTGTAAAGCTACTGAATTTAATCTACATACCAAAATAGTGACACTGAATATTTCTTATATTAACAAAGTAAATTTCAAAACCAAATTGGCCATTCACAAATTACTCAAAAATAACCTTTTGGGGCAAACTGCTATGGTCAGCATAACCATACTATTTCTATTAGAAATAATACAAGGTGGTTCATTCCATGTAAGATCCCAAATCATTAAAGATCCATTTATATGGTCTATATTGATCTTATTAAAGTAATAAAACATAAGACTAAAATTTAAAGAAATTTCAAACAATAAATATTAAAATTGCTCCCAAACACACAGATGTATTTTACATATCTGTGTATTCCACATTGCACCATGTTTTCTATACGGTTGGTGTTTATTATGTGTAGAAAGAAAGAATATTACTATTTGATTAACTACACTTAACATCCCATTCCCTAAATAATACAGCTAATCAAATCACAGGTATTCACTGAACTTAATAATAATTATGAAGCATTCTAATTAAAATTCTGATAATTTTAACTTTTGGTTAGTTTATTTCATTTTTTGGTTATATATTCCATATGGACTACAAATTTTAAAAATAATAGAATAACATATACTTCATATTAAATATATGATGAATATAATTTAAGGATTCTTTAATAACCCAACAGAGTATGGAAATTCTTGAACAATATCATTAATATCACATGCAAACAAGATTCTGCTGAAAATTATCCAAAAACATTTGGAACAATATGTCAACAGAGAACTGCCAGATGTGCAGGCTGGATTTAGAAGAGGTCATGGTACTAGGGATATTATAGCTAATGTTAGATGGATCTTGGCAGAAAGCAGAGAATACCAAAAGAATGTCTATCTGTGCTTCATTGACTATGCAAAGGCTTTTGACTGTGTGGATCACAACAAGCTGTGGCTGACTCTGAGAAGAATGGGAATCCCAGAACATTTGATTGTGCTAATGTGAAACCTATACTTGAACCAAGAGGCAGTCATCAGGACAGAGCAAGGAGACACTACATGGTTCAAAATCAAGAAGGGGGTCCGTCAGGGATGTATTTTGTCTCCATACCTTTTCAATCTGTATACTGAACAGATCATTCGAGACACTGGGTTGTACAAGGAGGAACGTAGTATCAGGATTAGTGGAAGAGTCATCAACAACCTGCGTTATGTGGATGACACAACCCTGCTTGGTGAAACTGAGGAGGACCCGAAGCACTTGCTGCAGAAGGTCAGGGACTGCAGCCTTCAATATGGATTGAATCTCAACATCAAGAAAACAAAAATTCTCACCACTGGGCCAATTGGCAGCACCAGTATGGATAGTGAAGAGATTGAGATAATTATCTCAATAACAGTTTTTGTTTACTCGGCTCCACAGTCAACACTCTTGGTACCAGCAGCCAGGAAATCAAGAGACAAATTGCATTGGGAAAGTCAGCTGTGAGGGACCTCTCAAGAGTACTGAAGAGCAAAGACGTCAGGCTGGAGACTAAGGTGGACCTGATCCAGGCTATAGTCTTCGCAATTATGTGCTACGCATCAGAGAGTTGGACAGTGAATAGGGATGATAGAAAGAGAATTGATGCCTCTGAGCTGTGGTCCTGGAGAAGAGTGTTGAATATACCATGGATTGCTAGGAGAACAAACAGGTTTGTCCCGGAGAGGGTGAAGCCAGAATGCTCCTTGGAGTCAAGGATTCTGAATCTTCGTCTGACATACTTTGGGCATGTTGCAAGGAGGGACTGGTCCTTAGAGAGGGATATCGTGTATGGGAGAGTGGAGGGACGATGCAGGAGAGGAAGACCCTCGATGAGATGGGATCGATTCTGTGATTTGAGTGTGGGAATGAGTGTGTCTGAGACAGCAAGGTTGGCACAGGATAGAACAGCATTTAGGGCTCTTGTACATAGGGTCGTTATGAGTTGCAGGTGACTCGATGGCACATAACAACAACAACACCACATTATTCTTTAATATAACAGGATTCTCCTATTGGAGCAACTCACATGTTTCAGTTACTTCATCATCACCTGCGTGGACTCTCTAAATTCTAATAAAACAGACATATGTGATTGTGCGCATGCAAAACCTTACTTGGACCAGGAGGCAGTTATCAGAACTGAGTAAAGAAACAAGATCAAGATCAGGAAAAGTATACACCAGGAATGCATCCTATCTCCATACCTTTTCAATCTATATGCGAAACAGATCATCCAGGAGGCTGGATTTTATGAGGAGGAATTGGCATTAGGATTGGAGGACGACTTATCAACAACCTGTGTTATGCAGATGACACAACTTTGTTGAAAGTGAGGAGGACATGAGGCATTTGCCTCAACCTTCAATATGAACTGAAGCTCAAAATCAAGAAAACAAAGATTCTCACAACTGGACCATTTGGCCACATCATGATAGAAAAGAAGATTAAGATTGTTAACACTTTCAGTTTGCTTGGTTCCTCAATCTCTTGGTACCAGCCAGATAGGAATCAAAGAACGAAATGTATTGGGAAATCTGCTGTCAGGGACCTCTCCAGAGTACTGAAGAGCAATGATGTCAGTCTGGAGAATAAGGTGTGCCTGACCCAAGCCACGATCTTCACAATTATTTGCTCTGCATCAGAGAGCTGGACAACGACTAAGGATGATAGAAGAGTCAATGCCTTTGAGTTGTGGTGCCAGAGAAGAGTACTGAACATACTACCATGCTGAAGCTCCATCTTGCATATTTTGGGGAATGTTGCCAAGAGGAATCAAACCTTGGAGAAGGACATCATGCTTGGAAGGTTGGAGGGACAGGGCAGGAGAGGAAGACCACAGATGAGATGGATAGACACAATAGCTGGGGCAATAGAATTAAGTGTGTTGGAGTCACTGAGACTGGCTCAGGATTGTTGTTGTTTGGTGCCGTCGAGTCATAGACGACTCATAGCAACCCTATGAATGAACATCCTGAGCACTGTTCATACATAGAGTTTCCGGAGGCGAGCCATTTCGGAAGTGGATGCTGCTCCTGCTTCCAGGCTTGATTTAGTAGGGAAAGTCCAGCCAACACTGTCCACCATGGGTACCCATTACCACGTTTGGCACATCATTGTCACAGTCTTCAGCATCACAGCAACCATGAGTTACCTCTCTACAGCAATGCACAGACCAGTGCTATACCACCTAGAAGAATGTTTGACGGAAAACAATCTGAACCTGGCCAAGGGCCACAATTGAAAATCACCCACCTTCGGCTTGGTAGCATAACTTCCTTTCTACTAGGCCAACGTAGCTCTCTGTCAATGTTGTTATTGCTGTTTTGTGCAGTCGAGTCGTAGACGACTCATAGCGACCCTATGAACGAACAGCCGGCTCAGGATTGGACACTTAAAAAATGTTGTCATTCCTATCTTCTAAGAAAGACACCACCGGCCTTCCTACAAAGTTCAAACTCTCCAAAACATTCTCTTTACAAACTCTTACACATATACTCTGTGCTACTTAGTATGGCCAATATTTTTACATCAGTTGATCGTTTCTCTCCTACAAAAGGGTATGCACCAAAAATCCAGGAATAAAATTCTGACTAACTGCTACTGTATTCCTACCACCCAATATGTAACAAGTAATCAATAAGCTAGAACTCAAAGAATCTTTTGTTTTTATTACCATTATTGTTACTACACCATACTATTCAGAGTGAAAGTAAAGCAGGAACGATAAGAGCAATATGAAGGGGGAAAAGGAAACTTGGAGAACTTTGCAACTATAACCAACACCACAACTTTAAAATTAATCCGATGTTTAGAACTACTTGACAGAACCTGATTCTATAAATGAGCCACACATTTCCTACTTATGTTCCAACTCTAAAACAAAAAATCTGTTTCAATGTATCATACAAAAAAGATAGCTATCAACAGATATCACCAATGTTACATTCCTAAACCGAATAAATCCAGGCCTTCAAACACCTGGCTAGACTAACTTATTCCCCTTTTCACATCATAACACTCTAATTGAGAGGTCATAGTTCTTTAAAATCTCATCTCCATCAACAAAATATTTGGACAAACAGTCCCAAATAGGCTGAAAAATCAATCATCTGTACAGTTTTTCTGAGCATATGGAGCTGTGATGGGTTAGGGTGATAACAAGTGGTTTTTACACACATCAGTCCCAAGAGTGGATACTGATTTGTTTGATACGTATAATATCATTTACATTATAAAACATACACTAACAAAAAAGGTGAAAAGAGGGTGGTGGTTGTTGTTTTTTTAAAAAAAGCTAAAAATTCAAGTTCTAATATGTTCTCCCAGTACCTCTTCCTAGACAGCTGGGAAAGAATTGTCTGTACATGCACTCCACATCATACTGTTATTGTTGTTGTTGTCAGGTGCTGTCAAGTCATGGACGACTCATAGTGACCCTATGAACAAAAGGCCTGAGCACTGTTCGTACATAAGAGTTTCCAGAGGCAAGACATTTCAGAAGTGGATGCCGCTCCTGCTTCCAGGCTCCACATCATATTGGGAACATAATTTTAAATAAATAGCTACTTATTTGTTATTTTAATAAGGAACATAACCAGGGCTCTGTGGGGCTGGTGGATACAAAGTTAAGCTACCAAGTCAAAGGTGGGTGATTTTAATCTGCTGTCTCAGGCCTGGTTTTAATTGGTTTTGGTCAAACATTCTTCTAGCACTGGTCTGTCCGTTTGCAGTACAGAGGTAACTCATGATTGCTGTGATGCTAAATACAGTGACACTGATGTGTCAAATGTGATAATTGTTACGCATGGTGGACAGTGTTTGTTAGAGCTCCTCGATTAAAACAAGCTTGGAATCAAAAGTGGCATCCACTTCCGAAATAGCTTGCCTCCAGAAACTCTATGAACGTAGAGAAACAATGAAAGTTATCCAAGTGTTCAGGTCTTTTGTTCGCAGGGTTGCTGAGTCACCTATGATTTGATGACACTTAACAACAAACAAGCCATTCATGCATCCTTGAATAAGCAACAGTCTTCCTTTATTTTGATGAAAATAATGTCTTTCCTTAAGTAAAAAGTTTAGGGGAATATTGTTGTTGTGTGCCATTGAGTTGAGTATGACTCATAGCGACCCTATGAACAAAATATCTGAACTCGGTCCTGTCCTGTGCCATCCTCACACTTCCTAACACACAAGAGTCCACTGCAGCAGTCACCCTGTCAATGCACCAGACTGAGGGTCTTCCTCTCCTTCGCCGACCCTCCACCCTTCCCAACATCATATCCCTCTCCAAGAAATACCACCTCCTAGTAATATGTCCAAAGTATGTGAGGCAAAGCCTCATCATTCTTGCTTCCAAAGGGCACTCCTGCTGCACCCTCTCCAAGACATATCTTTTGTTCTCTTGGCCGTCCACTGGATGTTCGGTGCTCTTCTCCAACACCACAGCTCAAAGGCATCAATTCTTTTTCTGTCATCCTTATTCATTGTCCAGGTCTCAGATGCATAGCTAGTAATTCATGGTCTGAATCAGACACACCTTAGCCCTCAAACTGACATCACTACTCCTCAAGAATTTGGAAAGGTCCCTAACTGCAGATTTTTCCCATTGCAATGTGTCCTCTTATATCCAGACTGCTCACAGCAAGGGTGTTAACTGTGGATCAAAGCAAGATGAAACTGCTGACAGTTTCAATCTCCTCTCCATCCATCATGACAGTGCCTATTGGACCAGTGTTAAGAATCTTTGTTTTCTTGACATTGAGACACAATCCATACTGAAGGCTGCATTCCTCGAACTTCTGAAAGAAGTGCTTCAAATCCTCACTTTCAGTCAGCAATGGTGTGTCATCTGTATAACACAGGTTATAGATGCATCTCCCTCCAATCCTGATGCCACATCCCTCTTTATAGAGTCCAGCTTCTTGGATAATTTGCTCAGCATATAAACTGAACAGGTATGGAGCTAGAATACTTCCCTGATGCACTTCCTTCCCTATTTCAAACCATGCAGTGCTCTCCTGCTCAGTTCACACCACAGCCTCCTGACCCAGGTAGATTCCTCATAAGAACAATCAAGTGCTCTGGGATTCCCTTTCTTCTGAATGTTAGCCACAACTTGTCATGATCCACACAGTTAAATGCCTCTGCAGAGTCAATAAAACACAAACAGAGATTCTTCTTGTATTCCTTACTTGCAGCCAGGATCCATCTGTTACCAGCAATGATATACTTGGTGATATGGCCTCTTCCAAATCCTGCTTGAACTTCTGGCAATTCCCTATCTATGTACTGCTTCAGCCGTTTTTGAATGATCTTCAGCAGTATTTTGCTAGCATGTAATATCAATGATATTGTTTGATAATTTCCACAATGAATACATATGAATTTGTAAAGAGGAGGATACCTAATTGCTAACCTGACTACCTAAAAATCCACCTACTGTCACTGAGTTGAATTTAACTCAAGGAGCTCTCCCATCTGATTCCCAATGCTTTGAATCTTCATAGGAGAAGACTGTCCATCTTTCAACAACTCAGCTGAGGAACTCAAACCACTGATCATTCAGTTAGTAGTGCAACACACAACTAGATGTCCTTACCCTCATATCCAGCCAGAATACTTAAAATTTCCCCAACACACTTCATTTATGCTCACTCTTCACTTAATTACTCAATGACTCCTGCCTTCACCACATATTCAAATACTTTTTCAGACCAAGTCTAAATGCCACCTCTATCAAAAGGTCTTCTGTAGCTAAACAAATCTAATTTTCCTTTATCTATACTGTGCATCCCTGTTGATATTGGTCTTATGTCATATGGCATTCTTTTCTACTCTATTCTAATGTAGGAAGTAAATTCCTAGAATGTAAAATATTTCTATAGCCTGAGGACATTTATTAAAGACCTGCCTTCTAATTGCTTGAAAAGGAATACAGCATTTACAGTATTATATACCAAATACAAAATTAAACAGGATTTGAATCTTTTGTCTAATTACCATGTAAAAGTTAACGTCTTTATTAAAAAAATTCCAAAGTAAAACTACTCACCCTTCAGAAGTTAATTTTTTCAGGATAAAGAAATCACTATATCATTTTCATATGAAAACAGGAACCTACTCCAAGGTACTCTAGTGACCTGCATTAATTCACTCTTTAAAATTAAAATTACTTCTTATTCACTAGCAAAAGAGCCATTAAGTTTTCTATCCTTTTTATAAGGAAGAAATATATTCTTCATTTATAACATAAAGCACATCTAGAAATAAAACAAATACCAGAGGCCCTTATTACTAAACTCACATTCAATTAACATTATTAAAAACCTTTACCCACTTAATCTTTTACTTTCTTTGCAATTTTTTCCAGGCACACATCCTATTTTATGTAGTGTCTCTTTTACCAGGAAGTAGAGATCACCTTTTAAAGTTTCAATCTTTAGAAAATACGGAAGAATTTCATCCACTCATACATAAGCATTTATATGAGAAGATTAACAAAGCATACACTCTTGAACTTTTGGAATCCATAAGATAAATAATGCATAAATTACTGTATTCATTTATGTGTATGTATGTGTGTTGTAAAAGGAAAAATTAGCAGCATACTCAGCCCCCTGCAAAATATAACTGTTTCTTATTTATTTCAGTTGTCTATAGACTACATACTATTTTTTTTTAAAAGGTGAAGGTAGAGCTGTTTTATTAGAAAGTAGAGGTAGTATGTACTATTTTTTAAATCAATACTCTTTACTAGTAATCAATTACAATTTTAAGTCAAATGACTGCTAGCCAATAAATTCATGTATGTATGTATGTATGTATGTATGTATGTATGTATGTATGTATGTATGTATGTATGTATATCCCTCAGTCTCTCACCTACAGTATTCTCTTACATTTCAAGTTGGATGATATGTCATTCTGGTGACAGAAGATCTATCTATTCCATTCAATTCACTGTATGAAAGTGCTATGACCTGATAAACATGTCATAATTTCAAGGTCCATCTCACAATGATCTAATCTAAAAGGGCAAGAGAAGGGCCATGAAAAAAGGTGCCCTCTTTTTTTTTTTTTAAGTTCTGCATTCTTAATGTACATCATGACTCCTCTGGCATATGAATGTAGGTGAAGACATAATTTGTAGAATAATAGGCACTAATATTACACGCTGCTTCAGTTCTGTCATATTTCCAATCCATCAAATTGATTAATGCTATAATAACTCTACACAAGCCTATCATTTGTGCACTAATGAAGTCAAACCCAGTTTATCCTTAGGCAACTAGATTCCAAAAGCTCATAGATGTCATCTTTTCAGCCTACCAAGACTACTTAGACAATGTATTTTAAAAAGGAGTAAGAAGCTTATGTAGCCTATCTCCAAATTTGGATGGCTCTCTGCCAAAAGTGTAACTGCAAATAGCACTAACAAAACAAAATGCTCAAAGACCATCTGGCAGCTCTTTAACATTGACAACTTACTGCATGACAGAGAGAGAAGGAAATAAATGTACAGTCTGACATAAATACAATAGTGATGCTTTCAGTAATATTAACCTAGACACCAAGTTCAAAACTTATCATTTTAAGACAATTAAGATATAAAGACATCACTTAAAATGGATTTTTAAGATATTCATACTTAAAATGGAGAAAGCCCTGATAGCTTAGTGGAAAGGAATTACACTACCAACCCAAAGGTACGTAGTTTGAACCCACCAGGTGCTTCATGAGAGAAAGATAGGCAATCTCCTCCTGTGCAACTTACTGCTTCTGAAAATCCACTGGAGGGTCAGCTATGAGTGAGTTTGACTCAATGCACTCAGTAAAAACAAACTGAAAATATGACAACACAAGACTTGAAAACTGGGATTTAAAGAGCTATCTATGTCACACATAACAGGATTCACTCTACAAAATCTAGTATAGTTCAAAGATAATACCATCAAAGATAACAGTGATCATTAAATGATTAAATAGTAAAGTCTGTCAGCTACTATTATTCCAGAGGCAATAGTTAATGCTATATAAATGGAAATAATTCTTTCCACAGAACCATTCTCAGATCACCTCAACAGTTCGTGTCAGAAAGTGACTCATCTTAAAGAATGAAAAGTCAATGACAAGCTGTCACGTCCATAAACCTAAGTTTATAAACAGTATTTTGTATCACTGTGGTATATATAGTTTAGGATTACTCAAAGAAAATACGTAAGAGTAGATATAAAGATTAAAGGCTGTATTAGATTGAAATAAGGGCCTTGCAGCAAGAAGGAAATATATAAGGCAACAGGAATAAAAGCTGGAGAAGTGTGAAATAGAAATACAAAGGGATGTGTATACTGGAAGAAGATTCAGACCAGCTCTCTCTACTTGTTTATAGGTTATCATCAGTCCTTCCAGAGAAACAACTTATTGACTGACATCAGAATCCACTGCCTATCTTTTATTGCTTGTTTTATATATTACTGCTAGGTCTTCATCAAGTTGAGTACTGTGCACATTCAAAACTTACACCAAGACCAAGAGACTATTGTGCAAACAAATCAAGGAAATACTACATGGTTTAAAATCAAGAAAAGTGTGCATCAGGGTTTTATCCTCTCTCCATACCTATTAAATGTGTATGCTGAGCAAATCACTCGAGAAGCTAGAGTCTGTTTTACATGTTGCTGTTTTTGTTGTTAGGTAGATGTCATACATAAAACTCATAGCAACACTCTGAGCAGTGGACCTGAACCCTGTCCTACCCTGTGCCATCCTCAACAACTCTGAGCCTATTACTGCACGCATCTCATTGAGGGTCTTCCTGACTTTTGCAGACCTCCATCATTCCAAGCATGAGATCCTAGGAATAGTGTCTCCTAGCAACATGCTCAAAGTATGAGAGACAAAGCTTCACCATCTTTGCCTCCGAGGAGCATTCTGGTTGTACTTTTTCCAAGATATACCTGTTCATTCTTTTGTCAGTTCATGGGATATTTAGTGCTCTTCTACATCACCATACTCAAAAACATCAGTTCTTCTATCATCATTATTGCTCAGCTCTCAGATGTGTAGCATGTGACTAAAAAGAATATGGTCTAAATTAGGCGCCCTTTAGTCTTCAGACTGACATCAATGCTTTTCAGTATTTTAGAGAGATTCCTGACAGCAAACTTGGCTCAATGCAATATGTCTCCTGATCTCCTGACTGCTGGTACCAAGAGTGTTAACTGTTGATCCAAGCAAGATGAAATCACTGACAACTTTAATCTTTTCTCCATCTATCATAATGTTGTCTACTGGCCTAGTGATGAGGACGTCCTGTCTTCTTTATGTTGAAATAAAAAAAAATCCATATGTAGGTCATAGTCCCTGATCTTCTGCAGCAAGTGTTTTCAAGTCCTCCTCATTTTAAACAAGCAAGGTGCATCTGCATAACACAGGCTGGTGATGAGTCTTCCTCCAAATGTGATGCCATATTTCTTCACAGAGTTCAGCTTCATTAATTATTTGCTCAGTATACAGATCACAGAGGTGTGGAGAAAGGATATATCCATAGTACACAACTTTCTTGATTTTCAACAAAGCAGCATGTTCTCTTATTCTGTTCAGATAACAGCTTCTTGGTCTAGGTAGATTTTACATGAGCACAATTAAGTGCTCTGGGATCCCAATTCTTCTCAGTGTTAGTCATAATTTGTCACTATTCACACAGTCAAATGCCTTTGCACAGTCAATAAAACACAGATACATTCTTTGTGTATTCTTGCCTTCCAGCCAGGATCCACCTGACATTAGTAGTGATATCCATGATGCCATGACCTCTTCTCAACCCCATCTGAATTAGTGCCAGTTTTCTGTTAAAGTATTGTTCTAGTCAATTTTTGAATGATCATCAGCAATATTTTGCTTGCATGTGATAGTCTTCATATTATTTGATGATTTCCACATTCTGCTGATCTCCTTTCTTAGGAATGGGAATAAATATAGCTCTATTCCAGTCAATCAGCCAGCCAGCTGCTCTCCAAATTTCCTGGTATAGAGTGGTGAACTCCTCCAGTGTTACATCTGTCACTTGAAACATGTCAACTGGTATCCCATCAATTCTTGGAATCTTATTTTTTGCCAATACTATCAATGACATACTTTGGGCATGCTGCAAGGAGGGACCGGTCCTTGGAGACGGGCGTCATGTTTGGGAGAGTGGAGGAACGGTGTAGGAAAGGAAAACCCTCGATGAGATGGATCGATTCTGTGATTGGAGTGGTGGGAGTAAGTGTGTCAGAGATGGTGAGGTTGACACAGGATAGAGCAGGGTTTAGGGCTCTTGTACATAGGGTTGCTATGAGTTGCAAGTGCCTCAATGGCACATAACAACAACAACAACTATCAATGCACCTTGAACTTCTTCCTTTATTAACACTGGCTTTTGTTCATACAGCACTTTCTGGAATTGTTCAGTGTCAACCAATATTTTTGGGTACAGTGAGTTTGTGTATCCCTTCCATTTTCTTTTGATGCTTCCTAGATCATTCAAGATCTTGCCCATAGCATCTCTCAGTATTGCAACTCTAGGCTCAAATTTGTTTTGCCATTAGTGTTTCCTTTTTATACTCTAATTCCAGTTCTTTGTTCTTTTTGTTATAATACTTTTCTTCACGAGTTGCACTTCACAATTTTCTGTTCAGCTCTTTTACTTAGGCATCTCTTCCCTTTATTTTTGATTCTCGGTGCTCTAATGCAATTTTTATACTGTCTTCTGAAATTCCTCTTGGTTTGTTCTTTGTCCTCTGTCACTGTAATGACTTTCTACTCTCTTCATGATGATATAATCTTGATGTCATCCCACAGCTACGCTGGTCTTCAATCACTTGTGGTTAGTGCATCAAACCTGTTCTTAAGATGATTTTTAAATTCAGATGGGACAGACTCAAGGTCATATAGCGGTTCTTGTGGACTTGTTTTTTCTTTTCTTCAACTTTAGTTTGAACATGAGTAATTGATGGTCTGTTCCATAATCAGTGCCTGGCTTGGTTTTGACTGCTGATATTGAACTTCTCCAACAATAATCTGTGGATACAGTCAATCTTAATCCTGTGCAATCCATCAAGAGAAGTCCTTGTGTAAAGTAATCTGTGTTTTTAAAGAGGGTATTTTCCATAGATAAATAGTTGGACATACAAAATTCATTCATCTGATCTCCGATCTCATTATGTCACCAAGACTGTACCTTCCAACTATCATTCTTTCCTTATAGTTTCCAACTTTTACATTTCAGTTCCCAATAGTTATTAAGGCATCTTGATTACATGTTTGGTCAATTTCAGACTGCAAATGCTGACAGAAATCTTCAATTTCCTTTCCTTTGGCTTTAGTTGGTCCAAATATTTGTATAATAGTGTATTAATTGTTGTTGTTGTGTGCCGTCGAGTCGCCTGCGACTCATGGTGACCCTATGTACAACAGCCCTAAACTCCGCTCTGTCCTGTGCCAATTGC
>NW_006399751.1:40979236-41009311 GCF_000299155.1 Elephantulus edwardii
ATAATGGGTGACTGGAATGCAAAAGTCGGGAACAAAGAGGAAGATTCAGTAGTTGGAAAACATGGACTCGGTGACAGAAATGGAGCTGGAGAGAGTATATTAATTAGTATGTATAAATTGCACATAATTATCATTTCAGAAAGTTAATTCAGTCATATTCTACAAGTTTTTCCGATTCAGTTCATAAATAGTCACTGAATGTTTATAATATACCAACCACTATTCTAGAGGCTAAAGATAACATTTGAAAGAAAACAAAGTAACTACCCTTAAGGTATTTATGTGCTAATTGTACTTATCCCCATACTTACCTCCAAAGTATCTTAAGTTTCAAAAAATATTAGTGGAATTTACCTACACAGGCTGGGTTTAGAAGAGGTGATGGTCCTAGGGATACTATAGCTAATGTTAGATGGATCTTGGCTGAAAGTAAAGAGTACCAGAGGAATGTCTTATCCGTGTTTCATTGACTACACAAAGGCATTTGACTAAGGGAATCACAATAAACTGTGGCTGACTCTGAGAAGAATGGGAATCCCAGAACACTTGATTGTGCTTATGTGAAGCCTATACTTGCACCAGAAGGCAGTCACCAGAACAGAGCAAGGAAACACTGCATGGTTCAAAATCGGAAAGAGTGTATGTCAGAAATATGTCCTGTCTCCATATCTTTTCAATGTATATGTGGAACAGATCATCCTGGAGGTTGAGCTCTATGAGGAGAAGTGTGGCATCAGGATTGGAGGCAGACTCATCAACAATCTGCGTTATGCAGATGACACAAACCTGCTTGCTCAAACTGAGGAGGACCTGAAGTGCTTGCTTCAGAAGGTCAAGGACTGCAGCCTTCAATATGGATTGAAGCTCAACATCAAGAAAACAAAGATTCTCACCACTGGATCAACTGGAAGCGTCATGATAGACTGAGATTGTTAACAGCTTTAGTTTGCTTGGCTCCACAATCAACACTCTTGGTACCAGCAGCTAGGAAATTAAAAGATTAATTGCATTGGGAAAGTCTGCTGTCAAAGACCTCTCCAAATTACTGAAGAGCAACGATGGCAGTCTGGAGACTAAGGTACAACTGATCCAGGCCATTGTCTTTGCAATTACTTGATATGTATCAGAAAGCTGGACAAAAACTAGGGATGACAGAAGGAGAATTAATGCCTTTGAGCTATGATGCAGGACACAAGTAATAAATATACCACAGACTGTGAGAACAAAGAGGTTTGTCCTAGAGAAGGTGAAACCAGACTGCTCCTTGGAGGCAAGGATTCTGATATATTCTGGACATGTTGCAAAATGAGACCAGTGCTTGGAGAGGGACGTCATGCTTGGGAGGGTGAGGGACAGCTAAGGAGAGGAAGACCCTCGATGAGATGGATTGATTCAGTGACTGGGGTAATGGGTGTAGATACATCAGAGACAATAAGATTGGCACCAGATAGAGTAGGGCTTAGGGCTGTTGTACATAGGGTCACTATGAGTTGCAGGCAACTCAACGACACCTAACAACAACAATAACTATGATACTAAGGATTATCTCATGTATTCATCACCACCACTCCTCATAAGACAAGGCAGAAATGGCCCATATAATTTCCAAGACTATATAATGCTTTCCACAAGCAGACTGCCGTGTATTTTTCCCCACAAGTGACTGGTGAGGTCAGCGACCACTTAACTTTAAGTTAGTAATCTAGCACTTTAACCACTGCATCACCAAACTTCTCAGTATGTGTATAACAATGTTTCATTTTGTTTGTTACATAAGAAGAGGAAATTAACATAAAATAGTATAAACCTTCAGAATAAAACTGTAACATTAAAACCTTCGGAATGTCAACTTAACGAACCCATGCTATGTGATTCAAATAATACTACACAAATTCCTCATCATTATCTACAGAAACTCATTTATAGTTGATAAATAAAAGATTAAAATAATCCAAAATAAGGTTACATGAAAGCATGATGTAACAGAGTTAATACCATTGGCATATCCTGTCATTCAATCAACAGAGGATAAAGAGCAAAAACTCTGAAAATGCAAGAAAACTCCCTCATATCCAAACTTCCTTATAACCTGAGAGGATGAAACTTTATCATCTTCTATTCAAACTCTACTAGACTTCTACCTAGGCAGATAACTGGAACAACGAGGAGGGTGATGGTAGTTAAGACATCTCCAGATTCATAGTGATTATATCTGGAATGTAAAAAGAATTCTTACAACTAAATAACAAAATAGATAAAAACCCAATTTATAAAGTCAGGCTTAAGATGAGGATACACACTTCTCAAAAAACATATGAAGGGCAACAAACACATAAAATTATGTTCAACACTATATTTTTCAAAAACCTCAATATTCAAACTCACTGCTGTTGAAATGAGTTGCAATCCTATGGGCAAAATCTTGAATAATCCAGGAAGTATCAAAATAAGATGGAAGGAATATACAGAGCCACTGTACCAAAAAGAACTGGTCAACATGGAAACATTTCAGAAAGTAGTATATGATCAAGAACCAATGGCAATAAAGAAAGAAGTTCACACTGCTCTCAAGGAATTTTCAAAAAATTAAGCCCCAGGAATTGATGGAACACCAACTGACATGTTCCAATAAAGAGATGCAGCCCTGGACACACTCACTAGTCTTTACCAAGAAATATGGAAGATCTCCAGTTTTTCTCAAATACTCCTATTAATTACTGAATTATTTGGTATCTAGAACAGCTAGAAACACTAGGAAGTATACTTAGATCTCATGTGGCAAATTGCCATTCAGGAATAACAAAGAGCATGCTTTTCTAGGATATTTGCTGACAGATTCGGTTTTAGTATTAAGAGTCTCATTACAGAAAGGCCCAGGCAATTTATAACTAAATCTATTTATTCTGATGATGCTTCTAAACTAGCAGTGATATGTTAAAGAAGTTTGAGCTTGCTTTTTAATTTAAATAATTAAGTAACTCACTTGCATAATAACTCGGGTTTTAATTCTGGGGTATGGACGTTGGATTCATAGCCCTTTTGCACACATTTTTAGTAATGGTGTGACTGGCAGAGTGATGGTAAAGGTTTTCCTCCATTTTGGTTTCAGAAGGACAAGAAAAGTGTTTATTGTAACTCACGTAATTCTTACAACTGTCAAAATCAACTTCCTTTTTTTATGGTAGTGTTGGCAGTGTCTGTCCATGTACATCAGTCATAACTTGTATAATGTTTATGAATATGTATTTTGATCGCTGTAAATGACTAGAGAATAGTCAGAAACCCCTATTTCCATGTTTTGAGTAATAAGAAAAAAACAAAAAACACTAAATGACAATTTGAGAAAGTCTTCCAGATTCCGATGTGTACAGCAGCCTACTATTGTAATGACAGTCTTGATAATTCACTGTAACAAGTAGCAAATAGCTTACCAAACCCAACTTGTATAGACTAATAAATCTTTTCCACAGGGAAAAAAAAAAATCAAAGACCACAGCCTTCAGTATGGATTACATCTCAACATCAAGAAGACAAAATATTTTTTCTCATATACCAATAGGCAACAACTTGAAAGATGATAGATGGAGAAATTAAATAAAGTTGTCAATGACTTCATCTTACATGGATCCACAATCAACACCCATGGTTACAATAGTCAAGAAAGAAGTTATACTGGAAAAATCTGTGAAGGACTTCTCCACAGTACTAAAGATCAATGATGTCAGTTTAAAGTCTAATGTATGCCTAATCCAAGCCATCCTCTTTTCATTTGCTTCCTCGGCATCTGAAAGTTGGAGAGTAAGTAAGAATGGCAGAAGAAGAACTGATGTCTTTGAATTGTGATGTTGGAAAAGAGTACTAGATAACCCATGGACTGCCAAAATAACAAACAAATCTGTCTTGAAGAAGCACAACCAAGATGCTCCTTAGAAGCAAAGATGATAAAATTTTGTCTTACATGCTTTGGGTATGTTGTAAGGAGGGGACCAATCTTTGGGGAAAGGCATCATGCTGGGAAAGAGGAGGAGGGAAGATAAAAAGAGAAAGACCTTCAACAAGATGAACTGACACAATGACTATAACAATGGACTGGAGGATATCAGAGATCATGAAGACAGGGCAAGTTTCAGATCTATTATTTACAGTGTTGCGTTGGACCACAATCAGTCAACAGGCACCTAACAACAATAATAAGATAACCATTATCGACAAGACAGATAATATACGTATAGGAGACTAAGAAGAAATTTAAATTCTTATTCATGGCTAGTGGGTATGTAAAATGGTACAACGACTGCAGAAAGCAACCTGGTTCTTTTTCAAAATGTTAAACATAGGATTACATGCCCTGGAATTTCACTTGTAGATATTTACCCAGAAGAAATGATAATATATGTCTATGCAAAGACCTATGTGTGAATGTTTATTCATTACTATTCAGTTTCATTGATTATGCAAAGGCATTTGACTGCATGGATCATAACAAACTGTGGCTGACTCTGAGAAGAATGGGAATCCCAGAACATTTTATCATGCTAATGCGAAACCTATACTTGGACCAAAAGGCAGTCGTCAGAACAGAGCAGGGCAACACTGCATGGTTCAAAATTGGGAAGGGTGTACGTCAGGGATGTGTCCTGTCTCCATACCTTTTCAACCTGTATGCAGAGCAGATTATCCGAGAGGCGGGGCTCTATGAGGAGAGGCGTGGCATTAGGATTGGTGGACAATCTATCAACAATCTGCGTTATGCAGATGACACAACCTTGCTCGCTGAAACTGAGGAGGACCTCATGCACTTACTGCAGAGGGTCAAGGAACTGCAGCCTTCAATATGGACTGAGGCTCAGTGTCAAGAATCTCACCACTGGACCAATCAGTAGCATCATGATGGATGGCGAAGAGATTGAGATTGTTTACAGCTTCAGTTTGCTCGGCTCCACGGTCAACACTCTTGGCACCAGTAGCCAGGAAATCAAAAAACGTATTGCGATGGGAAAGTCTGCGGTTAGGGACCTCTCCAAAATACTCAAGAGCAACAGTGTCTCTTTGGAGACTAAGGTGCACCTGATACAGGCCATGGTTTTTGCAATCACTTCTTATGCATCAGAGAGTTGGACAATGACTAGGAAGGATAGAAGGAGAATTGGCGCCTTTGAGCTGTGGTGCTGGAGAAGAGTATTGAATGTACCATGGACTGCCAAGAAAACAAACAGATTCATCGTAGAGAGGATTAAACCAGGCTGCTCCTTGGAGGCAAGGATTCTGGGGCTTCATCTGACATACTTTGGACATGTTGTAAGGAGAGACAGGTCTTTAGAGAGGGACATCATGCTGGGTAGAGTGGAGGGACAGCGCAGGAGGGGAAGACCCTCTATGAGGTGGATTGATTCAGTGACTGGGGTACTCGGGATGGGTTTGTCAGAGGCAATGAGATTGGCACAGGATAGAGCACGGTTAGGGCTGTTGTACATAGGGTCGCTATGAGTCGCAAACGACTCGACGGCACATAACAACAACAACAACAACATTCAGTTATTTCACACAATCATAAGCATAAAAAACCCAATCACTTGGTAAATTATATTTGTCCTTCAATTGGTAAATGACAAACAAAATGCGGTACAGCCGCACAATGGATTACAATGTATCCCATTTTATGCAATGCTAATAAAAAGGAAGCAAATACTGATATAGTCTACATCATTGGTAAACTTCAAATGTATACAGTGAAAGAAACCAGTGATAAGGAAAACATACTATATGATCCCATTAATAAGGAAGTCTGGAACAGACAAATCTACAGAGCAATGAAACAGATTGGCAGTTTTTCCACATGCTAGAAATGAGTAGTAGCTATTAAAAGGCAAGGAATTTGGGGGATTATAAAAAAATTCTCAAATTAAACTGTGGTAATAATTACACAACTTGTAAATACACTAACATATTCTTTAGTTCTACACTTAAAATCATACATACTTCAACTGACTTTAAATCTCAATAAAGCCAAGGCAACTAGAATAAAAGCACTCTCTTACACATGATGTAGATGTACAGGACACTAAAAAAAAGAGAAAGAGAGAAGAACTTAGAGTGCATTTTAAATAAGATTAC
The DNA here is from genome assembly GCF_000299155.1 of Elephantulus edwardii. NCBI lineage: Eukaryota > Metazoa > Chordata > Mammalia > Macroscelidea > Macroscelididae > Elephantulus > Elephantulus edwardii. Next base: position 40,985,351 of record NW_006399751.1, read on the forward strand.
ATTCCTTCAACTCTCATATCCATTTGCCTCAAACAATATGGCAGCAGGAATCTATGCAGATTCATTTTATTCAAGAAAACATGACCATTTTATTTTACTAAAATATTTGTGGATACAGCTTAATGTTTTAAAACATGCCTAAGTAACATGGTATCTTATAGTATTCAATAATAAGCCTTCAAAATTAATGAGCTGAGGCCACATTTATTATATAACTAAAGTTGCTAAATAATAGTTTTCCCATTAGATATAATCACTAAGGAAAGTAAAATTAAATCAGTAATTATGAGACCTGAATATCAACCATCTAAAACTAGACATCAATAGCAAAATAGTATTTAAGAATCAATTTTATCAAACTGATAAACTTCTGGAGGTTAAAAAGGGTCAAAAACACAAACAAGGAGACACACAATGTCAAGTCAAAAATAAAGGTGAAAGTGAATACAAACAACATTTTAAACCCTTCATTCTTAGCAAATATTTACGTGTCAGATTAAGTGGTTATGTTTGGCACTTTCCCCATTAATGAAAATTTTAAAAGACCCACCATTTTTCATTAATTTCTAGTAGAAAATAGGCCAAGTATACGTAGTTTTATTATTAATTAATAGACATGAACTTATCTAAGTTCTGTAAATCTAAAATGTCTGTAAAAATGATAACATGAAATTTATAAAAGACACCATGTCTAGGCTTTTCTCAGAAACAGAGATGAAGATGAGGGCAACAAGAGAACTATACAAAAACAGCTGGTTAAGATTAAGAGTGCAAATTCTAGCCAAGAAATACACAGAACATAAACAGTCCCACACAGTATTAGATCTCAATAATGTTAATTTTTAAGAAGCAAAAGTTGAACAGTTCTCCAAATGTAATCCTAGAAAATGGAAAATGTGTTATTAAAACTAAGGAGCAGTTATCTTCTCTAATCTAAAACAAAGTGCTATTAAGTCAGAACTAACTTATAGCTGATCCTCAAATATGTTTTTAAGAGGGAGTAAATCACACAGGAAGAGAGTGTCCATTTTCTTCCATGAGAAGCTGGTGAATTCAAACCACATGCTTTTGGGTTGGCAGCAATATTCCACACCACTAAGCCACCTGAGTTTGACCCAAACCAAATCCCATACCATTAATAATAGCATCTATCTTTTAAAAAGGAGCACATGCTGAGTAAAATATCTCAGTCACAAAAGGCCAAATACTGCATAGCACCACTGTTATAATGCAGGTCTGACATGGGGGGTTGGGAGGAGAATAAGAGTGGATAGATAATGGCCATTGCATTGGAACAAACGAAAGAAAAAACTGTCTAAAATGAATATATGATTAGGCGTTACACATACGAGAACAGCCTAGAATAAGAGATATATCCCTGCAAAGAAGATGGGGGGCTAGGTAATTGTGCAACAGTGAATGAACTTTTTTTTTAAAAAGTGAACTTAGGGGAGGGGGAAGAGATGGAGAGGGATTAAATGTGCAACAATGAATGAATGAAAATCTAACTTCTCTGTAAATGTTTGTTAAAATCACAATTAAAATAAAACTATTTTTTTAAAAAAATAAATAAAGGTGCTTTGGCAGCCCAGTGGTGAAGAGCAGCACTGCCAACCCCAAAGTATGTAGTTCAAATCCACCAGCTGTTCAGCGTGAGAAAGATAGTCAATCTCAAGTAATTTACTGCCTCTAAAAAGCCACTGGAGGATCAGCTATGTGTCAGTTCTAACTCAACCACAAATAACAATTTAATTTCTTTTTTAATTTCCTGCTATCCACTCACTGTTTTAAGTATTTACATACATTTCCTATTTCACATCAAGCTAAGTAACTAAAAAAACCCTCTTTCACTGCTCTCAGCCTGCTAAGAAATAAATGACCCCTACAAATGATTTGTCATTACCACACCCTAAAATCCTGGCAGAACTGCAAAATTTTTCAAGAAGAAATAAGAAAACCTCATCACAAAACCTCCTCATGAATATGCGAACAAGAAATATTCAGACTTGAAAAATATTTCTTAAATGCATTTAACTAAACAACATTGGTTATTAATCTTCTAAAATATATGAGACTATAATTAAAAAAAAACACCAAAAACCCAAAGATTAATATAAAAATGGCATTGCTCTCTGGGATCTAACTGTCTTCAGGTAGGAAGCACCAAGGGAGGTAATAAAGGATAGGTTGATTAGTATACATAAACAATCACTTATAATACACAACACAATCAAAAAAGAGGCAAAGATCTTGAAATGACATTTCACCAGGGAATAGTCAAATGGCAAACAGGACAAGACAAGAGGTTCAACATGTTTAGCCATTAGAGATAGATGCAAACAAAATCAAAAGAAGACACCACTTCATTGCCAAGTAGGATAGTCAAGACTGGGTAAAAATAAAACCAAAAATAACAAACATTGGATAGGTTGTGGGAATATTGGAATCCCTACTTACTGCTTGTGAAAATGTCAAACAAAATAACCATTGTGGAAAAGTGCTTAATCTTCTTTCCTTAATTTCCTGTTCTATAAAAGGGGAATCGTTGTTGTATACGAAGCAAGTAATTAGAAAAGCTGCACTCTCTGAAGAAGAATGTGGCACAAGAATCAAGGAAAACTCATCAATTATGCAGATGCTTCAACTTTGCTTGCTGTGAGGAGGACTTGAAGTGCTACAAAAGATCAAGGACTATAGTTTTAAGTATGAGCTGCATCTCAACATAAGAAGACAAAAATCCTTAGGCTGATAGCATTGTGATTAAAACAGGCAAGGACTTCATCTTACTTGGATCCACAATCAACATCCTTGGTATCAGCAGTCAGAGGTGATCAGAAGACATAATGGACATACTGCTTTGGGAAAGTCAACTGTCAAGGATCTCTCCAAATTACTGAAGAGTAACGATGTCAGTCTAAAAACTAAGGTACACCTGATTCAGGCCATAGTCTTTTCAATCACTTGCTACGCTGCTGACAATTGAACAATGACTAGAGATAACACAAGAAGAAATGAGGCCACTGAGCTGGGGTTTTGGAGAAGATTACTAAATATCTCATGAACTATTAAAAGAATAAACAGGTATGTCTTCGGGAAAGTACATTCTTAGAGGCAAGAATGGTAAAGCTTCTTCGCATGTACTTTGGGCATGTCATTGTTGTTATTATGTACCATGGAGTCAACTACAATTCATAGCAGTCCTATGAACAACACCTCTGAACCCTGTCCTATCTTGAGCCAATCTCATATTGGGCATGTTGTTAGGAAGGGCTATTCCCTAGAAAGGAACATCATGCTTGGAAAGGCTGAGGGTGAGCAAAAGTGAGGAAGACCCTCTGTCAGACTGACTGAAAGAATGATTGCAGCAATAGGTTCAAGTATATTAGAGAAGATGAGGATGGCCCAGGATAGGAAAGAGTTCACATCTGTTGTTCATAGTGTTACTGTGAGTCATACTCAACTTGACACTTGACGGTACTTAAAAAACAACAAAAGGGGGAAATGTTATCTATTGCATACAAAATGTAAGAAGACTAAAACATGAAAGATTATGTAAGTACTCTATACAGTTCCTAGTTCACAGAATGTGCTCAGTTAATTACTACGACTAATACAAGCATCGGATGATAAATTGGTATAAATTACTAGAAAAATACTTGAGGAAATAACTAAATCTGCCCAAGGAAGTCAGAAAATAATTTATAAAAAGGAATAAAGTATGAACTATGATACAAAAGTAATAAAAAACTGTAAATAACAACATTATTTTATATTTGTCATTAAATTGTACTCTACAACTTCTGAAACATCTAATCACTTATGCATTTAATATTTAAATTGTATTACATTCTCCAAATAACTACTAAATGACACAATAAGAAAATTGGTACAACTAATGGCAAGAAAAAAATGAGTTTGGGGAAAAATCCATAATTAACTATTTTTTTAAAAGTCAGCTGTTAATGTGTGCTATCAAGACAGAACCGACTCATAGCTGATCTCCTCCAGCAGTTTTTCAGAGGTAGTTAATCACACAGGAGGAGATTGCCAATCCGCCTCCCTTGGAGCAGCTGAGATTCGATCCAAGTGCCTTTGGGATTGCAGTGCAGCTTCTTACCACTAAGCCACCAGTGCTCCATATCAACTTAGTAACAAATATCAATCATCTGATTCTAATTCTTATTCAATGGCCAAACTAGAATCTCAAACTGATAAAGAGTAATAGAAAAATTACAATAGTAGCATTGTATAGGGAGTTTCAGTGACTGTGGTAGGGAGTTGGCTGCCAACCCAAAGGTATGTGATTCAAATACAGCAACTGCTTCTTGGGAGAAAAATGGGCAACTCTTTCTTTCTTTGTTGGTTAACACAAAAATGTCCAACCCATGATACATAACAAGTTAATACAAAAACGTCTAATGAAAACTCAGATGGCAACTTTTAGTTTTCCAAAATGTTCTACTGACATTAAATCTTTTTAAAATTCACAAAATAATTAATAATAGTATGAGTCAAGCATTTTCTTAGTGCATAATAACTAATAATCAAAATAAAAGGAATTCAACCAAAGGACAAACCACAAAAGAGTCAACTGCCAATATTACTTTACAGAAATTCATGTTGTAGTTTTGTACCGTCAAGTAAGCCTTGACTCATAGGTGACCCTCCAGTGGGTTTTCAAAGGCAGTAAATCACATGAGAAGAGACTGCCCATCTTACTTTCCAAGCATCTATCTTTGGGTTTGCAGCCCAAATCCTTACAACACACTTGTGAGGATTCTGGGTGACACCCATCATATGACATGTGAGGGAAAATCCCATTATTATACCTAAGAATACTGATTCACTGGGATAAATATGCACACCAAAAGTCTTTTCTTAAAAATTCAAACACAAGTTAAGACATAGGAAATTCCTTTGGCTTAGGAAAGTTCTTAGGAATAAAAATATCATCAGCACAAAAACATAGTGAAATGTAAAAGCACAATGAAATGCATTTTATGGTTTCTATTTTGCTAACGCAGTTACAGTTAATGAGAATTGCCACGACAAAATTATTATTTTTATGAAAAGAACCTTATTACCAAACAATCAAATTTCATTTTTATTACTGATGTAAAAAAGTTCAAAACCATGATTCATTTATAAAGCGTACAAAAATAAGAAAAGTATTCAAGAATAGAGCAGAGGATCATTTACAAAGCAATAAAAAATTAAAGTATGCATTTCTCTTACTGGCAAGGCAAAAGCTTCTCTTCTACACATAAATGTGGCTGATTTGCTGAAGATTATATTCTTTGAACAAAAAAATGAGAAGTCTGAATTTTCAATATCTCATCTCCATTTGATATCTTCGGTCTATCTGAAGTGCTTATTAAGAAATTTCTAAAATGTTTGAAAAATGTTACATTTGATAATGGTTTAATTTTTTACTTAAAAAATGGAACATTTAGGTCCACATTCATAACTCAAATATCATCACAGAAATAAGGCTGAAAAATTTTATATAAGCATCCATCACAAAAATCTTTTACATCAAAAACATTTCACAGTATGAAATAACAATAAAACACAGCAAAAATTTAAACACACATTATAGCTAAACTATGTTTGAAGACCTCAAAGAAGCTTTCAGTTGATCTTAACATCATATTAACACTTTCTAAAAGGTAACAAAGAAATTCTAAGAATCTAGTTTCCATTCCATTTATTAGTATCATAAAATAGCCCACACAGCTGTCAACCGCATTTTGCCTCTAATCTTAAGTATTACATTTTGTTTAGCTTTACCATCTAAGTTCATATATGGCCAAAGAGATAGCACTATATATAAGAATAGCGTAAGACTATTCATATGACTAACATGAAGGACTCATTATCATTAAATTGGAACCAACTCATAGGTGACCCTTAATGGGTTTTCAGAGGCTTTAAGTAGCACAGTAGATTGCCCATCTTTCTCCTATAGAGTCACTGGTAGAGTCAAACCACAGAGTTAAGGTCCTTAGGTTGGTTAGTAGTGCAACTCCCTATGAAAAGGAGCTCTTGTGGCGTAGCTGCTGCTAACTGAAAGGCAGAGTCTTTCTGGTGGTTCAAATCCAATAGAAACTCTAAGACATGCAATATCCCTCCATGCAATTTATAGCCTCTGATATATGCGACGGCCTCTGAAAACCTGCTGGAGGGTCAACTGTAAGTTGGTTCCAACTTGACAGCAATGAGAATATCAAGGAAAAGATTATCTGAAATGTCAGTTTGAGAATTACTATAACTGTTCAATGACTTTCTCAATACTGAGAAATACTCAGATTGCTAAATAAAAAATAACAAAATTAACTTTCCAAAAACAAAAAAAATCCAAATGCATTATATTTTCTCAATTATTTGCTCCAATTACCATCATTAAAATATTCTCATATACAAATACAAGATAAAATTACTATAATTCATTCTCTCAATAATGTCTGTGAACAAGAGCCTCATTTCTATGTTAAGAAGGACTTTAAACTTTTCTTTTTCCACTTCTTTGAATCCTCTGAAATGCTTTTAAGTGCTAAGCTGCCAGTACTTACATAGAGAATGGATAAAAAACTGATATTGAAAACTATTTTTAAAATATGCCTGTTTTGATCATACTTACTTCCAAGATGATTCTATATGGGTACCATGGAACACATTTACAAGACTACTTTTCTAGATAAGATTATAAATTAATACTGCTGCTAGAATGAAGTTATTAATAAACTTAAATAATTAAGCATCTACATGCCCACAATGAAATATTCAAAGTCTTCTTTTTCCATCCTTTATATAGTTTACTGAGCTTCTAAATAAAGAACAGAACAGATATTGTCCTGATTTTGTAAGATTTCTAAATTACAGTATAATGAAATTAAATTAAATGCTTAAAATATACCCAGTTCTTCACTTATGGACATGATTAGGTTCCAAAGATAAGGTCATTAGGCAAAATCATCATTACTTGAGGAGGAGGACACTGATGTACCCTTGGAACCCACACTCTAGAAGGTACAACTGTGCTCTGGACCCCAAGGCCCTGCTGTTGGGGCTGGCCTTCAAAAAGACCTAAGGCCTGACAGCTAGACTATACTAGAAGCACAGGCTCTGTGGTTCAGGCAACCAGCAGGACCACGTATGACATTAGTGGGTGCTCCTGCTCATGTCCATGATGCCCCCCAGAGCTACCCCATCAATAGCCGCCACCAGTCTACAGATCCCACAAAAATGAGCAATGTACCCTGGCAAAGAGTGAAGAACAACAGCTGCATGCATGAGGAGCTATGTAGCCCAGGTCATGAAGGAGGAAAAGCCAGTTTCTGCAGAATCCCCACACCCTAAATTACCCACGTGCCCTTCCTACTGCAGGACTTGTGCTCTTCAGGGGTGTGAATAGACTGCAGAGCAGCAGCAACTTCCCCTGCTCACATCTGGGCCTCTCCAGCCACTTGTGGGCACTTCTCAGAAGGGCTCTCTCAAAATCCTCCCCAGTTGCCTTTCATACAAAGAGCTACAACAGCGGCTCGAGGCTTGAGATCAGCAAGAGGCCTTCTAGAAAGTAAGGCTGACAGACAGGTGTGCCTTATAGGCCAGGAACTGAACACGGGAAAGAAATTTAGCAAAATAGCTAGGTTTTAATAAGCAAACTAGTCTGATGGAGGATTTTTTTTTACACTATTGTTCTAAATGTCAAATGTCAGCAAGTATGAGGTAAGTGAATTAGGTAGGTGAATAGCAAGGGAATTCCAAAAACAGTGTATATATACAAAGAAATAAACAGAAAAGGCCCTTGATAGCTTTTGAAGTCCAAAATGGTATTGGGACAATAGAAGTAAAAAGGTAACACCTTAAAAAAAAAAAAAGGAAAGGTAACACCTTTATAGACTCCCTTGCAGCATAGGATTCTTAGACAAATCAAAACAGAAACTACCACATATGCATAATCATTATATGCCATCATATACTAAATGGCTCCTGTACATTACAAATATATATATTCTCACCATTTAAATAGAGATAACTGAGTCCTAGAAAAGCCTGACTATAAGGACCACAGAAGAAAGGAGGGAAGGAGCTTAAAGTCCAGTTTTGTCTTTTAATAAACTTATTCCTGACCTTTTTTTTTATTTGTGACTCATAGCGACCCTATGTACAAGAGCCCTAAACACCGTTCTATCCTGTGCCAACCTCGTCATCTCAAACACACTCATTTCCACAACTCCACTCACAGAATCAATCCATCTCATCAAAGGTCTTCCTCTCCTTCGCCGCCCCTACACTCTCCCAAACACGATATCCCTCTCCAAGGACCAGTCCCTCCTTGCAACATGCCCAACGTATGTCAGACAAAGATTCAGAATCCTTGACTCCAAGGAGCATTCTGGCTTCACCCTCTCTGGGACAAACCTGTTTGTTCTCCTAGCAGTCCGTGGTATATTCAACACTCTTCTCCAGGACCACAGCTCAAAGGCATCAATTCTCTATCGTCCCTGTTCACTGTCCAACACTCCGATGCATAGCACGTAACTGTGCGAAGACTATATCCTGGATCAGGCCCACCTTAGTCTCCAGCCTGATGTCGTTCCTCTTCAGGACTCCTGAGAAGTCCCTCACAGCTGACTTTCCCAATGCAATTTATCTCCTGATTTCCTGGCTGTTGTTACCAAGAGTGCTGGGAACCAAGTAAACTAAAACTGTTAACTCTCTCAATCTCTTCACCATCCATACTGATGCTGCCAATTGGCCCAGTGGTGAGAATCTTTGTTTTCTTGATATTGAGATTCAATCCATATTGAAGGCTGCAGTCCTTTACCTTCTGCAGCAAGCGCTTCAGGTCCTCCTCAGTTTCAGCAAGCAGGGCTGTGTCAGGTTGTTGATGATTCTTCTACCACTCCTGATGCCACATTACTCCTCGTTACAGCCCAGCGTCTCGGATGATCTGTTCTGCATACAGACTGACCCAATTTAGGAATTCAGCTTCCAAGAACATTGACTGTGGAACCAAGTAAAACTTCAATACTTTGTCCATTCATCATGCTATTACTTAATGGTCTAGTTGTAAGGATTTCCATTTGTTCTATGTTAAAGTATACTCTATACTAAAAGCTGTAGCCTTTCATCTTCACTAGTGTGTTAAGTCCTCTTTGCTTTCAACAGCAAGGTGGCATCATTTGTACAAGGAAGATTGTTGATGAGTCTTCTTCCAATCCTGAAGTCCCATTATTCTTCATATAGAGCAGCTTCTACATTATCTTCTCATTTTACAGCTTTAGTAAGTATGATGAAAGGATACAACCCAGGTAGACTACATTTCAAAACTACACAATATCGCTTTGTTCTATTCCAATTACTGCCTCTTGGTTAATGGACAGATTCCACATAAGCACAATCAAGTGCTCTGGAATTTTTCAAAACGTTATTTGTTATGAGCTACACAGTTGAACACTTTTACATAATAAAACACAAATATCTTTCATCTGCTCTTTTCCATCTGTCAGATACTGTTTTAAATCTGAGCATTCAAATCAAGATAGACTAGAAGATTTGACAATCCACTTCCAAAATAGCAGGTCTTTGAAAATCCTATGTACAATAAAGCACAGTTAGACTAGCAGATATGGCAACTGAGGCTGAGGCTGAGCCCTCAAGTATGGAAACACAGAGGAGGGACAGTTGTTTTCAGTGACTGGGGTAGTGGGGGTAGCCATCTCAGAGACAATAAGATTGGCACAGGATAGCCCAGGGTATAGGGCTATTGTACACAGGGTCACTATGAGTCGCAGGCAACTCAACAGCACATAACAACAACAATACCACAACAAACATCTTTCGGGTATTCTCGGCTTTTAGCCAATATCCATCTGACATCAGTAATGACATTTCTCACTCCACAGCCTCTTCTGAATACAACATGAAATTATGGCAATTCACTCAAAAGCTCTCTGCTATGAAGTTGGTTCTGACTCACAGTGACAATATATTGGGGTCCAAGGCTGTAAGTCACAATGAGAGCAGACTGTTCATCTTTCTCAGAGTAGCCTGCTCCAACCACTAGAGACAATGTAGCATTTTGGTTAGCAACTCACTGGAGCAGGCTACCAGAGCACTCCAGATATTAATACCGTTCAATAATTTCCACATTCTGAACTCACCTGTCTTTAGAATGAGAACAAATACAAATCTCTTTGTTAGCGAGGTCACACTCTCCATATCTCTTGGTACAGACAAGTGAATGCTTCCAATGTTTAGGACATCTGCTATAACCTCTAAACTAGTATTCTGTGAATTCCTAGAACCCTGTTTTTCCACCAATACTTTCAAGGTAGTTTGGACTGCATCTTTCAATTGCACTGGTTCTTGATGATATGCTAATTCCTTAAAATGGTTGAACATCAACCAGCGGTAGTTCCAATACCGCAGGGTCATCCAGGGTGGACATACTTGTGTGAGCTTCCAGAATAAGACAAACTAGGAAAAAGGGCCAGCAATCTACTTCCAAAAAAACTGGCCAGTGCAAATCCTATGAATAACAGGTGAACACTGCTTCTTATAGTGCTGGAAGGTAAGTCCCTCAGGTTGGAAGGCACTCAGAATACAATTGCAGAAGAGTTGTCTGCTCAAAGTAGCACCAACCTTAAATGGCACAGATAGAGGAAAGCTTTCAGGACCTTTATTTGCTGCTACTATATGACTCAAAAATGAGAAGAAACAGCTGCAAGAACCTGCTAGTAAATGGAATGTGGAATATAAAACATATCAATCAAGGCAACTGAAGTAATTAAAAATGAAGTGAGATGCATAAGGATATATATATATATATCTATATCTATATATATATCCTAGGCAATAATGAGCTACAGGGAACTCATGTTGACCAACCTGAATCAGATAAATATTACATACTATCCTGTCAATGACAAACTGAAGAGGAATGGCATCACAATCGTCATCAAAAATAACATTCCAAGATACATATTAAGTATAATACCATCAATGAATGGATAACGTTTATATACCTATAGAGGGATTTACATACAAACCACTAATACCAAAGATAAAGAAATGGAAAATTTTTACCAACATCCACAGTCTGAAATTGATCAAACATATAATAAAGATGCACTGATAATTACTGCTGATTGGAATTCAAAGGCTGAAAGCAAAGAAAAATCAGTAGCTAGAAATAAGACCATGGTGATAAAAGCTGGAAATTACAGAATTTTGCAGGACCAACAACATATTCATTGCAAATACCCTTTTTCACCAAAATAAACAGTGATTATACACGTGGACCCTACAAGATAAAATATGTTGTTGTTGTTGTTAGGTGCTGTTAAGTTGAGAATGACTCATAGCAACCCCATGAACAAAAGATCTGAATGCTGTACCATAGTCAAATCAACTACATCTGTGGAAAGAGATGATGAAGAAGCTTGGTATCCCATCAGTCAGAATAAGGCTAGGAGTCATCTGTGGAACAAACTTACAGTTGCTCAAATCCAAGTTGAATCTGAAGCTGAAGAAAAGTAAAACAAGTTCCAAAAAAAGGTCAAAGTATGTCTTGAATGTAACATGCTTACATTTAGAAACTATTTCAAAAATAAATTTGATACGCTGAACATTTATTATTGAATACCAAGGGAATTACAGGCGGACATCAAGGATAGCACACATGAGAAAAGCAAAAGGTCAATTAAAAAGAGACAACAAAACTGGATGTCATCAACTTTAAAACTTGCTCTACAGCACAGAGAAGCTAAAATGAATGGAAAAAATTAAGGAGCTGAATGGAGGATTTCAAAGGCTAGCTTGAGAAGACAACGTATTAAAATGAAATGTACAAAGATCTAGAGTTAGAAAACTAAAAGGGAAGAACATGTTCAGCATTTTTAAAGCTGAAACACTGGAGACAAAAAATCCAAGCTTCAGTTGCAAACAGAAATACCATTTGACCCAGAAATTCCACTACTGGGAATTTACCCTAAAGAAACCATAACTGCCACCCAAGCATATATATGCACACCCATGTTTACTGTGGCTTTGTTCGCAAAAGCAGAGAGCTGGAAACAACCCAAGTGCCCATTAACAAATGAATGGATAGAGAAGCTCTAGTATATTCACACAAAGGAATACAATGCAGCACTGAAAAAGAAGGAACTCATGAAATACTATGCAAAATGGATGACTCTGGAGGACATTATGCTGAGTGAAATATCTCAGTCACAAAAGGACAAATATTGCATAGGGCCACTGTTGTAAAATGGGAATGACATCATGGTTGAGGGAAGACAGAAAAGGAGGGGAAGAATGATGTATATTGCATTGAAACAGATGAGGGAGAGAACTGTTTAAAAGGGATATATGAATGAGTATTCTTGTCATTACAGAAGTCCAGAGTGAAGGCCGCATAGTGGACTTGGGGGGAGGGATTGCTTAACAATGAAAGAATTTTTTTTCCTTCATTTTCAAGGAGAAGAGTTAATTGGGAGGGAGCGAATAGGCAGGGAGAAAAGTTCAACAATGAATGACTGGAAACCTTAAGTCTCTGTAAACTTTCATTAAAATCAATTAAAAAAAAAAATCCAAGCATCGAGTAGCAATACTGAAGGGGAGCTCTGGTGGCTAAGTAGTAAGGAGTGTGCTGTCAACTCAAAAGCACTCAGTTTGAGTCCACTCAGTTTGCTCTATAGGAGAAAGATGAGCAATCTCCTTCCAGGCAATTAAATGCCTCTGAAAACCTGCTGGTCAGCCAGCTATTAGTTAGTTCCAACTCTACAGTACATAACAACAATATGGACAAAATATTGAATGGTAAAGGAACCATTTAGGAAAGGTTAAAGAAATAGAATAGAGTATAGCTAAGACAGTAGATACATAAAATTCCCAGAAATTTTTACACACTTCAAGCTTAAAAATCACTGCTTGAAATCTCAAGATTATTTACTGGCTCAGATCACAAATACATTTTGAATACCAACTGACAGGTGCTTGGGATATAAAGGGAAACAAAAGTGTTAACTACTTGCTTTCATGAAGGCTGCAAAAGGACAGATATTTCTTTATTTAAGTAAACAGTATAGTTTATTTACTTTTAAAATATAAAGGAAAAATAAATATTCACAAAACCACAAAGCTTTGAAAAACATTTTGTCAAATTTTATAGCACAGTCAGTATATCTCATTTCTAAAAGTCTACCTTCCTAAAGAGTCAGGGACCTCTCCAAATTACTGAGGAGTAATGATGTTAGTTTGAGAACTAAAGTGCACCTGATTGTGGCCACGGTCTTTTCGACTGACTAGTTGCTAAGCTGCTGAGAGCTGGACAAATGAATAAGGATGAGAAAAGATGAACTGAGGCCTTTGAATTGTGTTGAAGAAGAGTACTGAATATCTTATGGACTTCCTAAAGAACAAACAAGTATTAGAGAAGGGACAGCCAGACTACTCCTCATAGGCAAGAATGGCAAAGTTTCGCTCCACATACTTTGGGCATGTTGCTAGGAGAGACTCTTCCTTAAACAGTGATATCATGCTTGGAAAGGTGAAGGGTCAGTGAAAGAGAGGAAGACCCTCAACCAGGTGGATTGGGACTACACTGTGACTGCAACAATGGGCTCAAGTGTGTCAGTGATGATGGGAACGGCAAGGATAGGACAGGACTCAGATTTGTTTTTTATAGGCTCACTATGAGTCATACGCAAATCAAAAGCACCAAATAATAATAACCACCTTCTTAAAGTATCTATTTTTACTGCTGTTTTAAGACTGCACTGTTGTTAGGCTCAAACAGAAAATACTGCCAGAGATTTAAATGTAAATCCATTTAAAGTTGAATTCTTCTCTAATCATAGCCAACACTTAAGAATATCTATGGCTAGTCCTACTTTTTCAACAATATTTCTTTCACAAAAATAAAAAGACTCTAAGAAAATATTATGAATTTATGCTTATTTACATCAGTCATGCTCAGTCCACCAAATTAAAGATGTGTCTTAAAAAATATGTATATGGAAATATTATGAAATATCTTAAAAGCAAAAAGTACTGGTATGCATGAATATGGTGAAAGGAACAAAGTATTAAATGCTAAGAGGAGCAAAGATTTTTATACAGATGAAACTTACAATTGGTCTTTAAATGGAACACTTTGATTCATTTGCTCAGCAAGTGTTTCGTGAGCACTTACCACTGATGGCTAAAATAAAGCAGTAAGCAAGGCAGCCACGAGTCTAGCCCTGAGGATCTGATCCTAGTCATCCACAAGCAGAGTGGACAGCCTAGTATACTTGCAGAGAAAAAGTTGGAAGACTGTCATTCTCTGAAAACATACCTTACAATAGCAGTACTGCTCACACCTGATCCTTAGATAAATAAAGCTTGACCTGTCACAGAGTGATGGCCGATCTCCCAACCTCCTCAACTGTCCTTACTCTCCAAATCTATATACTGCTACCTTGTTTCTTAAGGCCTAAACCACCTTGGCTGTGGAGTCTGTACTGTCATTAACAACACTGCCAGCTACAATGCAGCTCAAAACAAATTTAAAGATAACATTTCCATCAAGTCAGAACCCACAAAAAGGTGATTCTCCTGTGAGTTTTCAGAGGCTATAAATCACACAGGAAGAGTGTTTTAGAGTAGCTGGTGGATTCAAACCACTTGACTTCGGGTTGGCAACACAACTCCTTACTACCAGGCCACCTGAGTTCCCTTAAGTTGTGTATATACATGGAATATTCCTTACACCAGGCTATGCCTGGTGCCAAAGTTTGTGTTCCCAATTATGTTATATTGCCTCTAGTGCCCCAGGCTATACCTTGTCCAGTATGTTTACATTAAAACAAAACAAAATAAAGAACAAAAGTCTTTAGAATACAGCAAAGGAGCCTAAAACAGTTTCTGGGTCAAGATTATTTTTACATAGTTCTTGAGCTCTAACTAGGGACCACTCAACAAAATATGGCCCTCTTTGGTGCTGAAAAGTACCATCCAGAAGTCTGGGTGGAAATTTCCAAAAATAAATAAATCCACCAAATCTCCCTAAGGAAACAAGAAATTGTGCCAAAACAAGAATAAAATGCTTCAGATATAGGTTGAGAGGCCAAGCAGTAAGGAAGGGCCTGATCTTTGGTATTAAATGTAAACATCTTCGACTGACTCTTAAAGCTGCCACAAAACCTTTGTCACTTCAATAAATAAGAATGATAATGGCTACTTGGGGCGGGGGGAGGTAAGGATTACAAGAATTAAGTCTTTTAAAAAATGTCAAAAAAAGGTAAAGCATATGTAGTAGACTTAATACATTTCAGACATGGTGAATGGCAGTACCCTGTTGGCTGGCGAGGAAGCAAGAGCTTCGGCGGCCTCTCAGTGACGACACGGGCGACTTCCCTGTGACAATCACCTTAAACTTGAGGTCTAACTCTTAAGTCTTAGGTGGGCTGATCCCTATGGCCACGCCCCCCGCCCACCCCAACCTAGGCCTCCACACACTCCCAAAGCAAGAAGCTGAACAGCGTTCTGGATAAAGTGCGCCCAGGAGATGCAGCCTCGAGTCCGACCTTAACTAACTGCCTCCATCTCAGTATTCTCATCAGTGAGATGAGCCTGGTCCTCCGTTAGACACGCCACGCCGCCTCCTGCTACTGCCCAACGCCAACCCCGCAGGGTCCGCTGCCTGGTCTCGGAGCCAAGCGTGCTAACCTGCAATCTGGGAGACGAAGGCTTCCGCCCTCAGAGACATGTCGGATAGGTGACCTCGTACCCGCCGTTCCCGCTCTCTGCAGCCCAAGCGTCTTCCTCCTCAACCGCAGTGGCTGCTAACAAGCTGAACAGGGGACTGGACTTGTGAGAGACACCCTGCGGAAACTCCACTGATGGCAGGAAAGGAAGCGAGGCTCCCAAGGTTACCGCCAGGCCGCAGCCAGGAACTTCCGGCGCAGCTGACAGCCGCGCACGGGCGCTTCCGCCGGCACAGCCCCGCCCCCGCCGTCCTTCGGCGCGGCTTGCTCACCGAGACCCTAGCACCGCACGCGTAACCGGCCCAGACGGCTCGGGGGCCTGGTTCTCTACTCCCTTCGCTAATGTAGCGACAGTCTCCAAATTCCGGGGGACTTAGAGCTTTCTAGTATTTCTCGTGTGAGCAAAAGAAAGAAGCGAACATTTTTAAAGCGTAGATACACACCTGACACGTGAAAAGATCCCTATTCTACTTCCTAACACCCTTTCAACAACCTATTAAAATGGTATGTCATGCCCTTAACGAATAATAGAGCATTTTAACCATTCGCTCAGAGACTTCACGCAGCCCCAGACTCAACCTCATATTAATTCACTTTACACTCTACTGCTGTGTTGATGGGTCCAAGGATGGCTATTGATGTTTTAATTCAGAGTTGCTTGTCAGAATAAGGAAAGTTGAGCAGCACCCACAGTGAGAGACAGTTGGCCCTTAAATTGTGTGTGATCGAAATGAAGCTTAGTTTGGAGAATCTTTAGTTCCACACAGGTTTTACATTTAGGGGTGGTCAGTTAGGAAGTTCTCTGCGGATGTCCTGTTGCAGTCGTTTTTGGATAATCTTCAGTAGAATCTTGTTTGCATGTGAAATCAATGATATTGTTCTATAGTTTCCACACTCTGTTGGGTCACCCTTCTTTGGAATGGGAACAAATAGAGATCTCTTCCAGTCAGTTGGCCAAGTGTTTGTTCTCCAGATTTCTTGACACAACTTGGTGACCACGTCCAGGGCAGCATCTGTTAGCTGAAATATGTCAATTGGTATACCATCTATTCCATCTATTATGTTTTTGCTATTTCCTTCAAAGCAGCCTGAACTTCTTCCTTCATCACCATAGGCTCTTGCTTATATGTTGTTTCATTAAATTCTTCTGTGTCTGCCAACTCCTTTCGATACAGTGACTCAGTATCTTCTTTCCATCTTCTTTTAATACTTTCTGGATCATTTCATATTCTGCCTAAAGCATCTTTAATTATAGCAACTTGAGGTTTGAATTTGTTCTTCAGTTCCTTGAGCTTCAAAAATGCTGAGCGAGTTTGGCCCTTTTGATCTTCTGACTCCAACTCCTTGCACATTTCATTGTAATATTTTACTTCGTCATCTCGTGCTGCCTTTTGAAATCTCCTATTCAACTCTTTAGTATCTTGAATTCTTCCTTCTGCTTTTGTTTCTCTGTGTTCCAGTGCAATTTTCAGAGTCTCTTCTAACATCCATTTTGGTCTTCTCTTCCTCTTCTGTCTTTGCAATGACCGTTTGCACTCTTCCTGGATGATACCCTTGATATCCTCCCACAACTCATCTTATCTTCACTCATTAGTGTTCAAGGCCTCAAACCTGTTCCTGAAATGGTTCTGAAATTCAGGTGGGATAGACTGAAAGTCATATTTTGGTTCCCGTGGATTTGGTTTCATTTTCCTTCAGCTTCAGCTTGAACTTGAATATGAGTAGTCCAGGCTGGGTTTAGAAGGGGCCATGGTACTAGGGATATTGTAGCTAATGTTAGATGGATCTTAGCTGAAAGCAGGGAATACCAGAGGAATGTATATTTGTGTTTCATTGGCTATGCAAAGGCATTTGACTGCGTGGATCATAACAAACTGTGGCTGACTCTGAGAAGAATGGGAATCGCAGAACACTTCATCATGCTGATGAGAAACCTATACTTGGACCAAGAGGCAGTCGTCAGAACAGAGCAAGAAAACACTACATGGTTCAAAATTGGGAAGGGCATATGCCAGGAATGTGTCCTGTCTCCATACCTTTTCAACCTGTATGCAGAACAGATTATCCAGGAGGCTGGGCTCTATGAGGAGAAATGTGGGGTCAAGATTAGTGGAAGATATATCAACAATCTGCGTTATGCAGATGACACAACCCTGCTTGCTGAAACTGAGGAGGACCTGAAGCGCTTGCTGCAGAGGGTCAAGGACTGCAGCCTCCAATATAGATTGAGGTTCAACGTCAAGAAGACAAAGATTCTCACCACTGGACCAATTGGCAGCATCAAGATGGATGGTGAAGAGATTGAGATTGTACACAGCTTTAGTTTGCTTAGCTCCACAGTCAACACTCTTGGCACCAGTAGCCAGGAAATTTAAAGACGTATTGCCATTGGAAAGTCTGCTCTTAGGGACCTCTCCAAAGTATTGAAGAGTAATGGTGTCTCTCTGGAGACTAAGGTGCATCTGATACAGGCCATGGTCTTTGATATCACTTGTTATGAATCAAAGAGTTGGACAATGACTAAGGAGAATAGAAGGAGAATTGATGCCTTTGAGCTGTGGTGCTGGAGAAGAGTACTGAAGGTACCATGGACTGCTAGGAAAACAAACAGATTCATCCTGGAAAGGGTTAAACCAGGCAGCTCCTTGGAGGCAAGAATTCTGAGGCTGCATCTGACATACTTTTGACATGTTGTAAGGAGGGACCAGTCCTTGGAGAGGGACATCATGCTTGGGAGGGTGGAGGAACAGCGCAGGAGGGGAAGGCCCTCTATGAGGTGGATTGATTCAGTGACTGGGGTAATCAGGATGGATGTGTCGGAAACAGTGAGATCAGCACAGGACAGAGCAGAGTTTAGAGCTCTTGTACATAGGGTCGCTATGAGTCGCAAGGGACTTGATGGCACATAACAACAACAACAGGTAGGAAAAGGAAAGTAAACTAGATCCCACAAGCTACTTTTTCTCTCGTAACCCAAGCAACTTCGTATACATACAAAATTAAATAAAAATCGGTATATATTACGCATTCATGGACATAAAATATTCTAAATGGGCTGAACTTTTGACAGAGATCATCTGATGAGCTAAGGTCCCTATTACAGATGTGTACATTTTCAATTGTACAATAAATCACAAAGATAGCTTATTAAATTTTTACTAAAGAAGTCTGGAATTCTAGGAATTGCTGCTCATGACATTTAGAAAGTTACTTATATCTCCTTATTTGTGTTCTTTTAACTCTGAAACTATGACACTTACTTGTTCATATTTTGGCCTCCTTAAAAATTCTGGCAGCATACTATACACTGCTAAACTTATAGGTCAGTAGTTCAATCCACCAGCTGATCTGGTGGAGAAAGATGGTCCCTCTCCTCTCATAAGGATTTACAATCTTAGAAACCCAGTACGGGGTTGTTAATGAGTGGGAATCTGGTCATAGCAGTATGTTTTATTTTATCCACCTCAACTAGGTAAGTCTGAAATTTGTAAGTTTCTCCTTTAGAGATTAGGAGTCTTAAAGTGAAAGAAATGGACAAGAGTTACACACTTGACAGACATGGAAGACAAATGGAGCAGTATCAGAGACAAAGTAGCACATGCCCTGGTAATTTTGCCATATCCATCACTTGATATATTGTGATGAGCTGACGGGTTCCATGTTCTGGGTTGTTGTGCTGGTGAGCTTTGGAGAAAAGACAGATCTGCTGGGGGCATCTAGCTAGACTCAATGCTGTCTTCACTGCAGTCAAGGAAACAGAGTTACCAGTGCATACATATGGATTCACTTTCTCTCCCTGACTGACAGGTCTTTTACTTCCCACACAGGCAAAATTAGGCTGGAAAGAATCTATAATGTGGGAGGTCTTTTTGACTAAAAATTAAATCCAATAAAATGCAGATGTCCTGACAGTGCCCACAAACAAGCTGTCTTTGTAATAAATAGCCAACCGGAGGAAATATATCTATGCATCTGTCTTACAACAACACAGGAGTCCTTGTGGCACAGAGGTTAGGTACTCACTGCTAACCAAAAGGCCTGCAGTTCAAACCTACCAGCCACTCCAAGGGAAGCAGATATAGCAATCTGCTGCTTTAAAGATTACAGAGTTGGACCCCATGTGGCAGTTCTACTCAGGCCAATGAGGTTACTATGAGTCAAAAGCAACACAATGGCAGGGGGTTTGGGAGTTTATTAGGCGAACTGACAGATTTTTAAAAGATTTTTTTAAATATCACCACTATTAAGTTAAATATAAGAAATAAACCTAGGATTTTTTTTTAAACCTAGGATTTTTAAGAATGAAGTTATAATAGAGGGAGAAAAAAATGATGTTGTTAGTGATTTTGTCTTACTTGGATCCACAATCAAAATTCATGGTACCAGCAGTTAAGACATCAAGAGACTTATCACACTGGGAAAATATGCTGTCAGGGACCTCCCCAGAGCACTGAAGAGTAATGATGTCAATTTAAAGGCTAAGGTATATCTAACCCAAGCCATGGTATTTATAATTGCTTGATAACACATCTGAAAGTTGGACAATGAATAAGGATGACAGAAAAAGAATCAATGCCTTTGAGTTGAAGAGTTGGAGAAGAGTACTGAATATCTCATGGACTGCCAAGATGTCTGCATTAGAAAAGTGAAACTAGGCTATTCCTTGAAGATGAGAATAGTGAAACTCCATCTCGCATACTTTGGACATGTTATTAGGAAGGGCCAATTGTTGGAGAAAGACATCATGCTTAGAAAGGTGAAGGGTGAGCATATGTGAGAAGGAAGATCCACAACAAGGTAGATTGCCATGATGACCATAACAATGAACTCAAGTGTGTCAGAGATGGTAAGGAGGGCACAGAATGGGACAAGGTTCAGATCTGCTGTTCACAGGGTCATTATGAGTCACAGTCAACAGCACCTAACAACAGCAAACAACTCTCTCCTCTTTGCCACCAAGTCAGAACCAACTCATGAATGACTCTCCAGCAGATGTGCAAACTATAAATCACAATGTATAAATAAATGTATAAATGCTATAAATCGCAATGTAGGAGATTGTCCATTTCTTTCCCTCAAAGCTGCTTATAGATTTGAACCATCAGAGCGGCACCACCAATTGAGTTAGGAAGCTCACCTTCCTAATGACTATGATCACTTATAAAACAAATGTGCTAGGGAATTTACCAAAAGGATACTTATATAATGCTTTCAAATAAAACCTTAATGCCTTAATATTATTATTTGCCTAATAAAGACACTTTTCTGGCAAAACTATCCTGTCATAAGAATGTTTCACGTCTCTAATTTAGATTTCATATTTCTATATTAGTTAGAAAAGATACAGCTACAATGATAAATATATACTTTATTAAGATTAAAATAATAATGCATTTTTTCTACAGTTCATTTTTCTCTGACAAAATGTTAATATTTAAATATCAATATGTTTTTAATGCCCTTAAAAGGAAAGTTTCATTTGGGATGCTTTCAAAATTGTGCTATTTATTTGGCATAATATACCAGGTCTTTTTACAGTTTAGTTTTCCCTCAGCCAACAGAATTGCCCATATGTCAATCCAAATAGATTGTTAATACAGTTAAAAGTACTAATTTTTTAAAAATTGTATTAACCACATGCTTCCCTGGGGCTTTCAAAAACCAATGAACCTGTAGACAACACTCTAATTTATGGTGTTTATAAAGAACTATATTAAATAGTAGGGAATTGTAGTGGGAATTTGGCTTTATACCTTTCTTCGTTTCCCTCCCTCCCCATTCCCTCCTTTTCTTTTATTCCTAAAAAAAATCATGAGTCATTCATAACTTTGAGTTTCTTACATTTTTCTCACTTTCTGATCCTGTTCTTTTGTATTCTGGAATAGCACAACCTCACATAGGCAGGAAGAATATTTAACCAAATGTTAGCAAATATCTATATTTTTGTTCAGTGAGCCTAACTCACTCAACTAACCGAGTGTTGTGGCTGTTGTTATTGTGAACTGTTGAGTAGGTACTGGCCCATAGCTGACCCTCCAGTGGTTTTTCAGAGGGACTAAATCACATAGAAGGAGACTACACATCCTTCTCCTGCCGGTAGGTGAGTAGATTTGAACCACTTACCTGAGGATTGGCACCATAATTACTTACCACTAAGCCTCTGATCAATATGCAGAACAGATCATTCAGGTGAGTGGGCTCTATAAGGAGGAATGTGGCATCAGGATTGGAGGAAGACTCATCAACAACCTGCGTTATGTAGATGACACAATCTTGCTGAAACTTAAGAGGGCCTGAAGCACTTGCTGCAGAAGGTCAAGAACTATAGTCTTCATTATGGATTGAAGCTCAACATCAAGAAGACAAAGATTCTCACCACTGGACCAATTGGCAACATCATGATGGATGGGAAGGAGATGAAGGTTGTTAACAATTATAGCTTGCTTGGTCCCACAATCAACACTCTTGGCACCAGCAGTCAGGAAATCAAAAGACAAATTGCATTAGGTAAATCTGCTGTCAGGCACCTCTCCAGAGTACTGAGAAGCAATGATGTTAATCTAGAGACTAAGGTGCACCTGATCCAGGCCACAGTCTTTACTTGCTGTGCATCAGAATGCTGAACAATGACTAAGGATGACAGAAGAAATGATGCCTTTGAGTGGTGGTGCTGGAGAAGAGTCTTGAACATACCATGAACTGCCACGAAAACATATAGGTCTGCCTTAGGGCGAAATCAAGTCTCTCCTTGGAGGCTAGGATTTTGAAGCTCCATTTCACATACTTTGGGCATGTGACCAGGAAGGACTAATTCTTGAAGAAGGACATCATCCGCAGAAGGGCGGAGGGACAACGAGGGAAAGGGAGACTCGGGATAAATAAGATACCATAACTAGGGCAATGGTGGTAGGTTTGTCAGTCAGTGAGACTGGCTCAGGACAGAGTAGGCTTCAGAGCTGTTGAACATAGGGTTGCTATAACCCGCAAGTGACTCAACGGCACATAACAACAAATAAGTCACCAAAGCTCCCAATTGTTCTGGAGTCACCTTCAAATTCATGACAGCCCTAAGTGTCAGAGTAGAATTAGATAACGTTTTCAGTGGCTGGTTTTTTTGCAAAAGTAGATCATGAGGTCTTGTCTTCTGAAGCTCCCATCAGTAGGCTCAAATTACCAACCTTTTGGTTAACAGTCTTAACCATTTGCACCACCCAGGTACTGCTAAGTGGGCCTATTGTTGTTGTGTACCATAGAGTCAGAATGACCCATAGCTGACCCTTCAGTGCTTTTAAAAGGCAGTTAATCCCATGGGAAGAGATTGCCCATCCTTATCCCACAGAGCAGCTAGTAGCTTCAAACTGCATGTCTTCAGGATTGTAGCGCAACTTCTTGCCACTAGACCACCAACGCTCTCCCTAGGTGCACCTAGACTCTTCAAATATTAATTGCATTTCCAATATAAAGTAAAGCACTAAGCATAAAATAGTCTGTCAAATTGAGCCTAACATTTATTTTACATTTTAAACATTTTTATTTTTCACTTTTCATTTTTTAAAAAATAATGTTACATTTTTGCGATGCTTTCCACTGTATTTTTTATTCCTAGTCAACAACTTCTGTGCAAGTTGTTCACTGACATTGGTTACATCCACAGTGTGTGAGGATTCTCATTTTTGTGCTCTGGTTCTTTCATTTTGTGTCTCTTATCATTTGGAGCTAAGTCTTTTAACTCTATCTACTCACAGTACTTTTCATGGTGGTTGATAAATGTTTTATCTACATTTACACAAACTGTTAATTAGAAATCAATTCCAATTCATCAGCTTCTCCTTAGGAGAAAGATAAACAATCTCCTGTTATGATTGCAGCCTCAAAAACCTGATAAGAGTCATTGTGATTCAGAATTGACTCAATGACAGTGAGTATGGTGGTTTGTTGGTTTGTTTTTTGCTTATCAGTAATTAGAGGTTTCTTGGTCACAAGTTACAAGAACACAATTAAACAAGTTTGTAGTATATTTATAATTTTTTCTTTATTTTCTATTTATTTGCTTGTTGTTGTTGTTGTTGTTAGGTGCCATCGAGTCATTTGCGACTCATAGCGACCCTATGTACAATAGCCCTAAACCGTGCTCTATCCTGTGCCAATCTCATTGCCTCTGACACACCCATCCCGAGTGCCCCAGTCACTGAATCAATCCACC
>NW_006399751.1:41010596-41015940 GCF_000299155.1 Elephantulus edwardii
GGCAGCATCTGTTAGCCAAAATATGTCAATTGGTATACCGTCTATTCCTGGGGCCTTATTTTTTGCTATTTCCTTCAAAGCAGCTTGAACTTCTGCCTTCATCACCATAGGCTCTGGCTCAAATGCTTTTTCATTAAATTCTTCTGTATCTGCCAATTCCTTTCGGTACAATGATTTTGCTTACAAAGTTTATATTCATTGTTTTTCACACTATCCTTCGTTGTTTTATGTCTGTAGGTTCCTAACAGGAGAAAAGACACAGAGAACTAGGAGAAGAGCTCTCCAGCCAGGACCTTAGTGTTCTAGCTCCCTGTCTCTCTCAACTTCCCATTTCGGTTTTTTCTTCTTTTAATTTAAGACGGGCCTTCTCCCAGGTGGCAAGAAAATAACGTTAGTAAAGACAACTTCAGAGTATTGAGGGTACCATGGACTACTAAGAAAACAAACAGATTCATCCTGGAGAGGGTCAAACCGGGTGGTTCCTTGGAGGCAAGGATTCTGGGGCTTCGTCTGACATACTTTGGACATGTTCTAAGGAGGGACCGGTCCTTGGAGAGGGACATCATGTTTGGGAGGGTGGAGGGACAGCACAGGAGGGGAAGGCCCTCATTGAGGTGGATTGATTCAGTGACTGGGGTAATCAGAGACAGTGTGATTGGCACAGGACAGAGTAGAGTTTAGGGCTGCTGTACATAGGGTTGCTGTAAGTCGCAAGCGACTCGACAGCACATAACAACAACAACAAAGACAACTTTGTATCTCCCTAGTTTATAACCAACCCCCAGAGAAACAAGACTTGTTCTCATCCAGCTTCCCAGGAAAAAACTATAATTGACCTTGCTTGGATATTCTCAATTCTGGACCCCTGGGTTAAATGTTTTGTCCAAGTAAATTAGTTTGATGGTCTACCTGACCAGGAAGGAATAGAGGAGTGGGAGGAAGATATCACAAGAAGAAAATATACTGGGCAGCTAAAACTACAGCATTCTAATCCATAATAAGAACCGAGAGTACTATCCCATAAATTGTGCTGCAATTTCAAAGGCATGCGGTTTGAATCTACCAGCTGCTCTAAAAAAAAAGGATGGGCAATCTCCTCCCATGTGATTAACTGCCTTTGAAAATCCACTAGAGCATCAACTATGGGTCAGTTCCAACTCAACAGTATATATCAACAACAATATTTTCTATTTCCCTTGAAAGATAATAAGATGTAATAATACCTCAAGCACAGCACCTGAGATGGAAGAGAAGAATTTCAGACATTGTGTTAAATTTGAAAACAGAATTTAGTATATCTTTATCAGAATTATTGTATTTATGTAAAAATACTCTTCACATGAATGTGAATTCACTCATGACTGTATCAGTAAACTTTACATATTTAAAAAAAAAAAAAACACAACACAACACCAAACCCACAAAAAAACAGAAAAAACCAAAACTAATTCACATGCAATTGTCTCATCCTTTCTAGACCTGGCAAACAAAGATACTCTTTTTTGAGATTATAAACTACATGATTACATTCAAACGATGAAATACTACACAGCATGCAGGAGTGATGATTTTGAAAATCACTACCTAACTTGGGAGTCTTGGAAGGAGGAGTGGCATCCACTTCCATAACAGCTTGCCTCTGGAAACCCTATGAACCTGGAGAGAGGATGAAAGGCACCCAAGTGTCAAGGACTCTCCTTCATAGGGTCGCTATGAGTCACCTGCAACTTGACACTTAACCTAAAAAGCAACTTGGGAGTGACTAGAGAGCATTATGCTAAGTGAACTATCTCAGTCCCATAAGGACAAATACTGCATAAGACCATCACTGTAGAAACAGAATGATAACTAGTAAAATGTGAATGAGGATCTGGGGGGTGGGGTGGGGTAGGAGCACAGAAATGAGAATGGGTAGGGGGTAATCATAGGGTCGCACATTTTAATGGGTAGAGGGAGGGGTGGTTGTTGTTGTTGTTAAGTGCTGTCGAGTCATAGGCGACTAATAGCGACCATATGAACGAAAGACCTGAACAATTGTATAACTTTCATTGTTTCTCCAAGTTCATAGAGTTTCCAGAGGTAAGCTATTTCAAAAGTGGATGCCACTCCTGCTTCCAAGCTTGTTTTAATCAGGGAGCTCCACCAAACACTGTCCACCATGGGTAACCATTATCGCATTTGACATGTCAGTGTCATAGGGTTTAGCATTACAGCAGCCACGAGTTACCTCTGTACAGCAAATGGACAGACCAGTGCTATACGACTTAGAAGAATGTTTGATCAAAAATAATTAAAACCAGGCCTGAGTGCTGCAAATTAAAATCACTCACCTTTGGCTTGGTAGCATCACTTTCTGTCTATTAGGCGAACAGAGCTCTCAAAGAAAATGGGAAAGATCCAGTGTGAAAAACAAGCAAAGCCGCATAAAATAAGTTTTTTTTTAATTGCATGATGAAATTTTTATAAAAACATGGAAAAGTTTTTAAAAACCAGAACAATGCAAAATTTATTTTATTGTGAATACAGGTATATAAAAACGTGTTAATGCGTGAAACTGGATAGGATTTCTCTTATCTGATAATGAGTTGCATCAGGAGATGAGATTTCCACCTCCCCCTTTTGCTCTCTTCTAAATTTTATGCAATATTCTTTAACCACTTAAACTTTAGGGGGGAAAATCTTTATATATCACAGGGTAAAACTTTTCATATTTGACTGTTATGGATTTAATCATGTCTCTTAAAAACATGTATTGAAGTCTGCCTGGTCTCTGGACCTCTGGATGAGCTCCTGCTTAGAACAGGGCTTTTCACTTATTATGTTAATATGATCATACCAGAGCCATGTGGGTCATATAGCTAATCATTTCTGATATATAAAGAGTAGGACAGACAGACACACTGGAGGAAGGCAGACAAGGAGCTCAATGCCTTCGAGTTGTAGTGCTAGAGAAGAGTGTTGAATAGCCCATGGACTTAGAAGCCAGTCCTTGGAAAAGGACATCATTCTTGGAAATGTAGAGGATCAGTGAAAGAGAAAAAGAGCTTCAATGAAATAGATGAACGAAGTGATTGGAGTAATGGGCTCATGTATAGCAAGGATGCTGAGGATGGCACAGGATAGGGCAGGATTCAGATCTGCTGCTCATAGAGTCACGATGAGTCACTGTCGACTCAATGGCACCTATTAACAACAACAGCAATGGACTAGCAAGTAGCCGATTAATGCCTGATGGAGATATTTCCAACCTCCAGAACAGAGGCAGTAAAATTTCAAGGCCCTCACTAGTGGTGTCTTTAGTTAGTAGAAAGCCCACTACTGTTGAGTCAGTTCCAACTCATAGCTCCCTCCATCAGATTTCCAAATCTTTGGTGGGCGAGGGGAGATTGTCCATCTTTCTTCTGTGGAGTTACTGGCGGATAGCACACCTGACAATGAACTCTAACACCAGAGTGTACCAGTGCTAGGTAACTAAAACAGTGATTAATGTGATAAGCATTTTGACCTATCAATGCATTATAGGTCTCATTAGCTTTAATTATACTGCAGAAAATCTGTCTTGAGCCAGCTCTATGTTCTATGGCAGGGATTCACTCTTAGGGTAATAATGAGGAAAAGAACATGTACAAACACAGCAATATCAAAACATATTCTTGTCTGGTTATATATCTTTATTTCAGCTTTTATATAAATGGGGAAGACACATCTCAAAATATGACTAATATTGCTCAATTCTAAATGATGTATTGAACAGGGGGGAACTGGCACATTTTGTGGACCAGTCTCCTCTCCCACTGGTCCACTTCAAGGATCTTTAATCATTATTACCAACCACTCAGCTTTGTAAGATAAAATACAGGAGCTCTGGTGGCCTAGTGGCAAGAAACTGCTGCTATCTTGAATGGATGTAGTTCAAGGCCACCAGCTTCTCCAAGGGAAAAGGATAGGCAGTCTCCTCCTGTGCAGTTAACTAACTCTGAAAACCCAACAGATGGTCAGCTGTGGTTCTGTTCTGACTCTACAATAAAATAACAGCAACAACAGCATATATTCTTAAGGAGCTCTGGTGGCCTAGTGACAAGAAGCTGCTGCTGCAATCTTGAAGGCATGAGGTTCAAACTCACCAGATACTCTGCTGGAGGTGGGGCAATCTCCTCCTGTGCCAGTCAGATACAATTCGACAGCATACAACAAGTGGGGGGGAAATCAAATAAATAAAATACAAAGAATCTTTTCAAATAAGATCCTTTATTTCAGCATGAGATTCATTCATTCATTCATTTATTAGGTAATTATTCAACCCCATTTTATAAAGCTAAATACACCTAGTGGCCTAAAAGGTCAAGTGTTAGACTGCTAACAAAAAGGTAGGTAGTTCAAATCCACCAGCCACTCTCATTAAGATTACGACTTTAAAGAAAAAAATGGAGGATAACCACGAGTTGAAATAGACCTAAAGGTAGAGAGTAGGATTAGATTTAGTTACTTTATAATGATAAACATTTATTTAGACTGTGAATATAGTGTAGTGAACAAGATTCAGTATTTGCACTCCAAAAGTTTACAACTGTGTTAAGAAGATGAATAAGCATACAGGCCATTTCAAACAAACACATGTGCACCACTAAAGAGTGTCAAGTCAATTCTGAGGTCTCTTTAAGGAACTGGATCTTAAGCTGTTTTGCAAAGTCTTATGCAACTTTGCCTAAGAAGTTTGTGTTGTAATAGCTACTACAGCTCTATAGTATAAACAAAGTGCCCTTGCCAGATGCCCAAAGCCTTTCTGAAATTTATATATTTGAAAAGAATTGCTTTAAGGTAAGCAAATAAAATGATCATCCCATTAGTCACCGCATAGAAAGTGGTTAAGTGTCACATAAGAGATGCTGAATGTTATAAAAGCAAACACTATACTGAATTTAGTCTGTTCAGTAAAAAAAAATTAGTCAAAAATATATAATAACTTTTTTAGTTAAGTGTAGACTTATTGCAATATATTTTAATAAAATGTATACTTTGATTAAGAACATACTTTAGCATAACATGATCTAGAAAGCTGATATTCATAAAAAATGTTCTCCAACGTGCCATTATTTTTCTAAATGTTTGCCTCATACAGTTTAGAAAAGAGCAATAACCTATAAAATGTATCTGTGAAACTGTAGTTGCACGTGTGCATAACTAAGAATATGAAAAACAAACACCTCAGTGTCTTATGAAATGAATCTTTTTTTTGAGATTTTTTTAAATTTTATTAGTTTTAATGAACATTTACAGGGATTTTGTGTTTTCATTCCTTCTTTACTGCACCATTTTCTCTACCCTCCTCCCCAGTTTGTTCTTC
>NW_006399751.1:41037316-41042143 GCF_000299155.1 Elephantulus edwardii
GATTCCAAAAACGTCGACTGCTGACATTTTTCTTTTGACCAGTGTCTCTTAAGTTTAGTTGTACTGTCTCCAAGGGAAGTTGACCTGTCCTGTAGAACTCTTGTGTAGATTATGTTTTACTTTCTGGAAGACGCCTTCCTTTTGCTGTTATCCGAGGTGACCTTGCCCAGTGCCGAGGTGACCTTGCCCAGTGCTGCCTTCTCCCTCCCTGTCTGGCCGGGTTTCGGGTTTCGCTGTGTCTGACCTGGAAGACTCCTTCTTCTGACAGATAAAATTTCCATTACATAGATATAGCCAACCACAAATTGAGATACTTGGGAGTGAACCTAACTTGAGATACAAAAGACCTTGTTGTTGTTGATTGCTGTCAAGTCAAACACGACTAATAGTGACCTTATGAACAAAAGGCCTGAAGCTCTTCCACAACCATTGCACTTCCTCAAAAAGCCGAACACAGAAATTTCATAAGACCCAACTATTCCATTGCTGGGAATATATCCCAAGAAAATGAGAATTGAGGCTCAAACAAAGACTTGTACACCAATGTTCATAGCAGCATTATTCACCATCACAAGAACACAGAAACAGTCCAAATGTCCAACCACAAATGAATGGCTTGAGAAGTTGTGATACAGTCATACAATGAAATACTATGCAGCACACAGAAGCAATAATTTTGTAAATTATTACCTAACTTAGGAGGGACTGGAGAGCATTATGCTGAGTGAACTAACTCAGTCCCACTGGGGACAATACTGTATAAGACTATTCTTGTGGAATGGGTATGAGGATCTAAGGGGGGGTGGGGGTGAAAACAAAGGGTGAGGATGGGGGGATTGTTAATCATAAGGTTGCTCAATTTGATGGGGGGAAGGATATGGGAAGGATCTTTTGTGAAAAACAATGCATTCAAACTTTGTAAGTAAATCAGTATAAAATTTTTTACAAAGATGTAAATAGATGTCATACACTGCTCAAAGAAAAAAACAAAAGGACTAATTATATTAGGATAATCTGTCAGGGACCTTTCCAGAATGCTAAAGAGCTATTATGTCAGTCTAGATGTTAAGGTATGCCTGATCCAGTCCATGCTTTCACAATCACATTATGCATTAGAGAGCTGGACAATGAATAAAGATGACAGATTAATTGACGCCTTTGTGTTTTGGTACTACAGAAGAATATTGAACATACCATGGATTGCCAAAAGAATTAACAGGTCTGTCTTGGAGAGGATGAAACCATCTGCTCCTTGGAAGCAAGGATTTTGAGGTTCCTTGAGCATGTAACCAGTAGGAACCAAAGCCTGGAGAAGGATATCACTCTTGGAAGGATGGAGGGATGGTGTAGGAGAGGAAGGCCTCTGACGAGATGGATTGACACAGTAACTAGGATGATGAGGATAGATAAATCAGAGACAATGAGATTGGCTCAGCACAGAGCAGATTTCAGAGTTATTGTGCATAGGGTCGTTATGAGTTGTAGTTGCCTCAACGCCCCATAACAACAACATGAATCTTACCTGACTTGATGGCTCCAAACAACAACTACTGCATCAGCATGTTATTTGCCTTATTAAACTATGCACAAGTATGCAATCACCTTCATACAGAAAGAGACTTTTCATCTTTCTTCTGAGAAGCAACTGATTAATTCAAACCTTTTGCCTTTCAATTGGCAACACAACTCCTTATCACTAGGCCACAAGAGCTCTTTAATGCTATAGTAGGAAACAAAGATTAGGGCACATAATAGACTGCACTGAAATAATTTTTACCAAGTTGTTGGGGGTTTTTTGTTTTGTTTTGTTTTTGAATGTTGATGGTAGTGGCTAGGGGGTTTTTTTGGGGGGGTTGCTTGGTTTTGAGTTTTTGCTTTAGACTTGCAGTTTATGGTTAAACTGTTTTTCGAGGATGTTTAGATTAGCTCTAGCAATTTTGGTGTGATTATGTTATTAAGTTTCTACATTCACATTCATTTCTTAATCTTCATATTCTCTTTTGCATTCTCCATACATTGATTTTAATTGTTTATTTGTTCAAAGTTATGTGAACTCTTATTATGGTTCTGAGGTCAAAGTCAGAAAAAGATATACTCCAATACTGCAATACCCTTCTCCCTCCCACATCCTTTCACCTCATTCCCACCCAACTCTGCAGGGCAGTAATTTTATTATTTTAGATTTATCTTTCCTTCATTCCTTTGGCACAAACAAGTAGATAAATGTGGGTTTTATTTTATCCCTCTCCTGTTCAACATGACCTAGTTTGTTGTTCCATTTTTCTATTCTCCTTGAGTTTTGTTTTCAGTGTTCTCTTGACCACTCTTGAACATTTTTTTCTTACATAAAGGTTAATATCAATTTATTTAGCTCCATAAAAAAACTCATTGATATTTTTATTGGTATTGAATTAAGTTTATAGATTAATTTAAGGTAGAATTAATGCCATTACAATGTTGAATCACCCTACCTAAAAGTAAAAGATAACCTTTCAAATTGTTCAAGTCTTCTCTTTTGTCTTTCAAAAGTGTTTTAGATTTTCCATATATAGGATTTGCACATTTCTTATTAAGTTTATTCCCAAGTATTTAATCTTTTTTACTGGTATCAAAATGGGATTTTCCTCTCCCTTTATGGGTTCTAACAGGTTATTGCTTGTGTATATAAAAGCTATCCATTTTTGCCATTTTATCTTATATTTTAAATGTCAAATAATAATGTTAGTGTTTAATCGTTGTGCTAAAAGAAAGCACAAGCAGAGCCATCATTTCTGACTACTGTAATTTCTTCTAATTTAGTATCTATGATACATTATTCAGAACACTTATACCTAAACCAAGAAACTTTTGTCTGAACAGAACAAGGCAACACTGTATGGTTAAAAATAAAAATAAAATAAAATAAGGTGTGTGTAAAGGTTGTATCCTTTCCTGTATCTATTTAATCTGAATGCTAGCAAATCATTTGAGAGGCTAGACTTCTTTCAATGAGAAATCTGGCATGAAGTTCAGAGGAAGACTCATCAACAACCTATATTGTGCAAATGATACAATCTTACTTGCTGAAAACAAAGAGGTCATGAAATGTTGCAGAAGAGGACAGCCTTCTATATAGGTTACATCTTAATAAGAAAAAAAATCCACACCACTGAGCCAGTAGGCAACATCGTGATTATTGTTATGTGCTGTCCAGTCGCTTATGACTCATAATGACGCTATGTACAATAGCCCTAAACGCTGATCTATTCCTTGCCAGTCTTATAGTCTCCGACATGCCTACCCCATTACCCCAGTGACAGAATCAATCCATCTCATCAAGTGTCTTCCTCTCCTGTGCTGTCCCTCCACCCTCCTAAGCATGATGTCCCTTTCCAAGGACTGGTTCCTCCTTGCAACATGTCCAAAGTATGTCAGATGAAGTTTCAGAATCCTTTCCTCCAAGGAACAGTGTGGTTTACCTTCTCCAGGATGAACTTGTTTCTTCTCCTAGAAGCCCATTGCATATTCAATATTCTTCTCCAGCACCACAGCTCAAAGGCATCAACTCTCCTTCTATCATTCCTAGTCATTGTCCAGCTCTCTGATGCATAGCAAGTAATGGCGAAGATCATGGCCTGTATCAGGCACACCTTGCTCTCCAGACTGACATTGTTGCTCCTCAGTACCTTGGAGAGGTCTCTGATAGCAGATTTTCCCAATGCAATTCATCTTTTAATTTCCTGGCTGCTGGTACCAAGAGTGTTGATTGTAGAGCCAAGCAAACTGAAGCTGTCAACAATCTCAATCTCTTCACCATCTATCATGATACTCCCAGTCAGCCCAGTGGTGAGAATATTTGTCTTCTTGACACTGAGCTTCAATCCATATTGAAGGCTGCAGTCCTTGACCTTCTACAGCAAGCACTTCAGGTACTTCTCAGTTTCAGCAACCAGGGTTGTGTCATCTGCATAATGCAGATTGTTGATAAGTCTACCTCCAATCCTGATGACACACTTCTCCTTATAGAGCCCAGCCTCCTGGATAATCTGTTCTGCATATAGGTTGAAAAGATATGGAGATAGGACACATCTTTGATGTACACCCTTCCCAATTTTGAAGCATACAGTACTTGCTTGCTCTGTTCTGATAACTGCCTACTGGTCCAAGTATAAGTTTCGCATAAGCACAATCAAGTGTTCTGGGATTCCCATTCTTCTCAAAGCCAGCCACAGTTTGTTGTGATCCACACAGTCAAATGTCTTTGCATAGTCAATGAAACAGAGATAGACATTCCTCTGGTACTCTCTGCTTTCAGTCAAGATCCATCTGACATTAGCTATAATATCCCTAGTGCCATGACCTCTTCTAAATCCAGCCTGCACTTCAGGCAGTTCACTGTTGATATGCTGTTCCAGTCGTTTTTGGATGATCTTCAGCAGAATATTGTTTGCATGTGATATCAATAATATTGTTCGATAATTTCCCATACTCTGTTGGATCACCTTTCTTTGGAATGGGAACAACATCTTAGTTGGAAAAAAGATTGAAATTATAAACAGTCTCCTCTGGCTTGGATCCACAATCAACAAACATCCTTGGTACCAGCAGTTAAGAAATCAAAAGATGCACTTCACCTAAGACGACATTCAGATGGCTAACAAGCACATGAAGAAATGCTCAAAATCCCGAGCCCTAAGAGAGATACAAATTAAAACAACTATGCAATATTACTCAAAATGGTTGACTCTGGAGAACATTATGCTGAGTGAAATGTCCCAGTCACAAAGGGACAAATATTGCATGGTGCCACTGTTGTAGAATGGGACTGTCCTTGGGGTTGGGGAGAGA
>NW_006399751.1:41043011-41049567 GCF_000299155.1 Elephantulus edwardii
AAAATTTAATAAAAAACAAAAAAAAGAAATTAAAAGATGTATTGCTATGGGAATCTGCTGTCAAAGACCTTTCCAAAATACTAAGGAGCAATGGTGTCAATTTAAAGACTAAGGCATGCTTAATTCAAACCATGGTCTTTTAAATCACTTACTATGAATCTGAATGTTAAATGATGAATAAGAATGACATAAGAAGAATTAATGCTTTGGGGCTGTAGCGTTGCAAAAGAGTACTGAATATCCCACGAACTGCCTAAAAAAAAAATAAGTATGTCATGGAGAAAGTGCAACCAGAGTACTCCTTAGAGGCAAAGATGATGAAACTTCATCTTACATGCTTTAGGCATCTTATTAAGAGGGGCCAGTCAAAATGGAATCATGCTTGGAAAGGTGGAGGGTCAACAAAGGAGGGAAGACCCTCAATGAGATGGATTGGCGTTATAATCGCAGCAATGGGCTCAAGTATGTCAATGATGATGAGGATGGCACAGGATAGGATAGGGTTCCGATATGTTGCTCATAGGGTCACTCAACTCAACAGCACCTAATAACAAGTAGTCATTCGATAGGAGTTACAAGATATGGCAAGAAAAGCCATATAAAGGAATTCATCACACTGCAGGATGTTTTATCTTATCCTTAATTTTTAATTGTTTTGTGGTTAAAGCGTTTTTTCAGATTATCTCACTTATAATTCTACTAAAAATAGAGTGTTGCTGTGTTTTCTAATAAGAAAAAGTTTAACTGCATACTGGAACAGTGTATAGATAGGGAACTGCCAGAAGAGAAATCAGGATTTAGAAAAGGCCATGGGATATCATTGCTGATGTCAGATGGATCCTGGCTGAAAGTTACGGAATAACAGAAAAATGTCTATTTGTGCTTTATTGACTATGCAAAGACATTTAGCTATGTGGATCATAAAAAGTTGTGGCCGACATTGAGAAGAGTGAGAATCTCAGAGCACTTTACTGTGCTCATGCGGAACCTGGACCTGGATCAGGAGGCTGTTATGCAAATAGATCAGGAGAACAGTCCATGGTTTGGTATTAGAAAAGGAGTGCACCACGGTTGTATTCTCTCTCCATACCTATTCAGTCTGTATGCTGAGCGAGTTATCTGAAAGGCTGGACTCTATGAAGAGGAGTGTGGTATCAGAATTGGAGGGAGATTTATCAATAACCTTTGTTATGCAGATGA
This sequence comes from Elephantulus edwardii, assembly GCF_000299155.1. Lineage (NCBI taxonomy): Eukaryota > Metazoa > Chordata > Mammalia > Macroscelidea > Macroscelididae > Elephantulus > Elephantulus edwardii. Next base: position 41,044,212 of record NW_006399751.1, read on the forward strand.
CACACCATTGCTGGCTGAATGTGAGGAGGACTTGAAGCACTTGTTGCAGAAGAACAAGGAATGTAGCCTTCAGTATAGACTGCATCTTATTGTCAGGAAAACAAAGACTCTTACCATTGGAATGATAGGCAGCATCATGATAGATGAAGAGGAGACAGAAACTATCAACAGCTTCATCTTGCTTGGATCCACAATTAACACCCTTATTACCAGTAATCAGGAAACAATTGCACTGGGAAAATCTACAGTTAGGGACTTCCTTTTATTGAGAAAAATGATGTTACTTTGAGGACTAAGGTACATCTGATTCAGGCCATAGTCTTTCTGAGTACTTGTTATGCATCTGAGAGCTGGACAATGAATAAGAAAGACAGGAAAAGAATTGACGCCTTTAAGCTGTGGTTTTGGAGAAGAGCAGTGAACATTCCCCGGACAGCCAAGAAAATGAAGAGATATGTTTTAGAGAGGGTGCAGCCAGAGTGCTCTGTGGAGGCAAGAATGATGAGGCTTCACCTAACATAGTTTGGAGACATTGCTGAAAGGGGTTATTCCTTGGAGAAGGACATGATGTTGGTAACGGTGGAGGGTCAGCCAAGGAGAGGAAGACACTCAACCAGGTAGACTGACAAGGTGACTGCTGCAATGGGCTTTTGTGTGTCAGGAAGTGTGAGGATGGCGCAGGATAGAACAGGGTTCAGATCTTTTATTCATAGGGTTGCAGTGAATTGTACTTAACTTGATGGCACCTAACAACAGCAATTATCAGCATAATTATATACCATTAAATATATCTTTAAGTAAACAAAAATATATGCTCATGATAAATAACATCTTACTAACAAATATTTCAGAGAACACTTTGCACTGTAGTTAATATATTGTGTCAGAAAACTCATAATAAAATATTATTAATTCCCTATTACCATTTCCCGTTGATTTATAAATGCCATTCTGGTTTAAGCCAAAGATAACCACTTTACTAATCTCCAGAATCCTATTCTATTGGTATTATGCTTCCTACATACCTCCTGGTGCTTCTTTACAAAAATGGAAACTTCTACCCACTATTCCCACGAACTCATTGTTCTTTTCTTTCTTCATAACTTTTCTTTCATCTAGAATGCCCTTCTCGCTCTCTTTGCCTCTCCTTCCAGTTCTCAGTCATCCTTTAAATTTCAGCATAAATCTTCCATCTGGAAGTGTTTCCCCATCTCCACCACTGGAAGTAATTTTACCCTCTTTAGTACCTAATAAGTTAAATATTCATTTAGCATTTATGATATATTGTTGCTGTTAATGCCCTCAAGCTGGTTCTAACTCATATAACTCACAGAAACAGGATACCTGATCCTGTACCAACCCCACAATGGCGTTGTACCCATTGTTAGTAACCACTTTGTCACTATATCTTATTGAGAGTCTTCATCTACACTGATCCTCCACTTTACCCTCTATTTTATCAAGCAATTCTCTTTCTCCAGAGACTAGTCCCTCCTGATACCATGTACAAAGAATGTGAGACAGTCTTATCATCCTCATTTCTAAGCACCATTCTGGCTGTACTTCAAGACAGCCTTCCTAGTCTTCAAAATGACATTCATGCTCTTTTACATATTGGAAAGGTTGTTTAGAGCATATTTGCCTGACAAAATACATCATTTGCTTTCTTGACTACTAAGTCCAATGGGCATTAATTGTGAGTCTAAGTAAAATTAAATTCTTGACAACTACAACCTTCTCTCCATCTATCATGATATTGTTTACTGCTGCAGTTGTGAGACTTTCTGTTTTCTTATCATTGAGGCCTAATCCATACTAAAAGCTATAGTCTTTGAGCTTCATCAGTAAGTGCTCCAAGTCTTCGTTTTCAGCAAGCAACGTTGTGTCATCTATATATGGCAGGTTGTCAATGAGTCTTCCTCCAATTTTGACCTGCTACTCTTCTTTATCAGCTTCCTGAATTATTTTCTCAGCACATATAGATGTAATAAATAGGGTTAAAGAATACAACCCTGATACACACTTTGCCTGATTTTAAACCATGCATTTTTTAAGCCCTCTTGTTCTGTTTGAACTAACAGTTGGTCTGTATTCAAGTTCTCCATAAACACAATTAAACATTCTAGAATTCCTCTTCTTTGAAATACTATTCATTATTTGTTATTATCTAAACTGTCAGATTCTTTTGCATAGTCAATTAAACACAGACAAACATCTTTCTGATATTCTTTTTGCTTTCAGCCAATATATTTTTGATATCAACACTAGTATCCTTCATTCCACATCCTCTTTCCAATTCAACGTAAATTTCTGGAAGTTTCTTGTCAATGTGATGGTTCTATTGTTATTGGGTGGGTTTTTTAAAATTCTTTTTTACAAAGATTTTTTTGTGTGCAATCTTAATGATATCCTATAACTTTCACATTCTATTGGATTGTCTTTTTTTGGAATGGGTACATATATAGATCTCTTCCAGCCAGTTGGTCTATTACATGCTTTCCAAATTTCTTGGCCTGGACAGTGAACACATCCAGCATTGTATCTTTTTGTTGAAACACTTCAATTGCCATTCCATTGATTCTTGGAGGCTTGTGTGTAGTTTTCCTCTTGGGTTTTTGTCAAGACCTTCAGTGAAGTTGGGAATTCAATATTATCAATTCTTGATTATATGCTACCTCCAGAAATACTTACCTGACTATCAACCAGTTCTTTTTGGTACAGTGACTCTGTGTATTATTTCCATCTTCTCTTGATGCTTCATGCATAATACAATATTTTCCCCACTGTTGTCACCATTAGGTGTCATCAATTCAACTACAACTCACAGAAATCCTATGAACAATGGATCTGAACCTGTCCTATTCTGTGTCATCCTCATCATCGCCCATTGTTAGAGTCACTGTGCTAATCCATCTTGTTGAGGCTCTTCCTCTCTTTCAATACTGCAGTCCAAGGCTTTAATTTCTTTTTCAGTTGTTCCTTTACAAGAAATGCTGATCAGGTTCTTCTGTTTTTTTATTTGATAACTTCAAGTCTTTGCACATTTCACTGTAACACCTTGCTTTGTCTTCTGGAGCTGCACTTTCAAATCTTCTGTTAGCTCTCTTACATAATCATTTCTTAAATTCAAGTTAGTTTCCTACATTCTAGAGCAATTCTTAGAATCTCTTCTGACATCCATTTTGGTTTTTTCTTTCTTTCCTATCTTTTAAATGACCTTTTACTTTGTCTAAGATATCCTTGATGTCATCTTACAACTCTCTGGTCTTCAGACATTGGTGTTCAATGCATCAGATCTATTTTTTATATGTCTGTAAATTCAGGTGGAAAATAATCAAGATTGTATTCTGGCTCTTATAGATTTGTTTTCATTTTCTCATGCTTCAACTTGAACTTGCATATGAGCAATTGAAAGTCTATTCCATAGATGACTCTTACTCTTGTTCTGACTGGTGATGGTGGTGGTGTGAGCTGTTGAGTTGGAACCAACCCATAAGGGACTCTCCAGACGTTTTGAGTTGCAGTAAATCACACAGGAGGAGATTTCACATGCTTCTCCCACAGAGCAGCTGGTGGATTAAAATCATGTGCCATTGGAACTGCAGCACAGCTTCTTACCACTAAGTCACTAGACTTCCTGGTCTTACTAATAATACTGAATTTCTGTACCATCTCTTTTTACAGAGGTAATTTGTTTGATCCCTACATATTTCATCTAGTTATTTGCTTTGTCTTGTTTTTTTTTTAAGAAAAGTACTTGCAATGAGAAAGTTTTTGATTATTTAAAATCTTATCATGCAATCTCTGGCCTCATTCCATTCACCAGTTACATTAAATTCATATAGGATGTATTCTACAGAATATATATACCCTTCACTTTCCAAATAAGTTGAATTACAAAATCGTCGTTGTAAACGAGGTGTTTGAAATACTGAAAGCAATTGCCTTAGAAGTCATCTTATGAATGTCAATTCTGCTTTTAAGCTAGCTCACAAAATCTATTAATTTCTTGAAAAAACAGATTCAAAGTGCTAGTGATATATGTTAAGAATCTGGAATCATCATACAACCAGATGTGGTGTTGTTGCTAGGTGGCAACCAGTGACTATGGTTCACAGAGACCTTATGAAGAACAGATGTGACCTTTTCATTTCCTGCACCATCCTCACCACTCCCTGAGATGCTCGGATGAGAAAGTAGAAATGATCCTGTCCCCAGCATGCTCTTGGTTTTTTCCCTTTTTGCTTCTGCAAAAGCCACCAAAGAGTTAAACACTTTGCAAAGAGGTGAGCTAAACTTCTCAAGTCTGCCCTGGGCTTGATTTTTCTGGCACCTGTCTCCATGGGAGATGTCCCTGCCTTTGTTACTTATAATGGTTTGGTTTTGTTTAATATCGAGTCAGAACCAACTCATAGCTGACCCTCCAGCAGATTTTCAGAGGCAGTTAATTGCACGGGAGGAGATTGCCTTTCTCCGGGTAGTGGCTGGTAGCCTTGAACTGTGTGTCTTTGGAATTACAGTACAGCTTTTTGCCCCTAGACTGCCAGATCTTCCTAATGGCTTATAATGGTACATCTTCATTATTTTTCTAATACTCCTTTAAGGGACACAAAAACACCCTATCTTTTCTCTGGTACAAACAACTGCTACATGTGAATGTGGGCTCTTTTCCTCCCCTCAGGTCCTCCCTCTCCCCCTCCATTGTTGTCATAGCCACAATGGGCATGATGCTATGGGAGTCCGCTGGTTTCGGCACTGTAAACAGTGCCCCTACCCCCAGTTGATTTTATAAATCTGTGCTATCCCATTGTTCTGAAGATTTTTTTTTAAGATTTACATTTTTATTGGCTCATTATGTAATCCTATAAAGTAGGGAATTAAAAAAATAATTTGGAATCAAACTTTATGCTAAGAAAGGAAAAAGATTAATTTCTTTCCTCTATTTGACAAAACAATACTTTCTATATTTAGGCCAGCTTCTATCAATCTGATAAATATTTATTTGGACAATTATTAAATTTCAATAATTTATACTAAGATCTGTAGAAACACAGATATGTGGTTGACCTCATAACAGTCCTTTCACACTTTTCATTGCATTGTGTGTCGTCAAGTTAACTCATAGTAACCCTATAGGATGGACTAGAACTGCCTCCAGGTTTCCTAGACTGTAATTTTCAGGAAAGTAATCTGCCAGGTCTTTTCTGCTACAGAGATACCAGTGGATTTTTTTTTCTATATTTTATTAATTTTCATAAGCATTTACAGAGATTTTGGGTTTCCATTCATTCATTGTTGCACTATTCTCTCTACCCTCCTCCCAGTTTGTTCTTGTCCAAATGCCACAGTGCTTGTC
>NW_006399751.1:41052397-41097196 GCF_000299155.1 Elephantulus edwardii
ACACACACACACACACACACACACACACACACACACACACACACTGACACTGGTGGATTTGAAACATCAGTGTTTAGGTTAGCAGCCAAGTACTTAATCACTGCACTATGAGGTGTCCCTTCTTTATCCTTCTTCAGGACCCAAAATTTCTGACCTGGTATCTGGTTTCTTTGAAAGATCTTTCAATCAGGTAAGAAGTACCAGAGGAACAATGAGCTTTGTTTGGAGTTTTTTGGTGAATGGCTTGTTTTGTTTTGTAGTGGGGGTAATGGTTACTGCTTTTGTTATCTATTCTCTGAAGGAGAAATGATGTGTTGAATAGAGAAAGTAATCACTACAATTGGAACTTAAAAGTTTTCATCTTTGTAGAACATCATCTAGAGATCTACAAAGGAAAAAGAAATAGAGTTGTGGGAGAGAGGAAATGACATCAACCAGAGATAGAGATTTGAGAGTCATTGGTGTGACAATGCAACCATTCTCACCATGAGCATGGATTAAATAATTTAACTATGAGTTGCTTCAAAGTGTTTTCTGTCTGGTTTTTTAAAGTATTATATTGGCTGTTTTGTTTTGTTTTTCTTTAAGGTCATTTTATAACAGTAACTACTCTGCTCCCTAAGGGGAGAAACTTTTTCAATCCAACTTTATGCTCATAAAGACTTGCACACTATATGGATTCAATAAATATTTGTCAATTGTTCCACTGTGTCAATGTTAGATTCTGAGACGCATCAATAATTTCCCTAGGGTTAATAAAAGTAATTGTAAACAGTTGGATAGTCTGATGTACCACAGGCTGACTAAATATAGCAATAATAACTACCATATTTGCTAAAATAACAGCTAAACTGCTGTACACAATAAGGGATTAAAGACTAATTAAATAATAATAAAATTCTTTCCAGCTAAACTGACCTTGAATATTACTGCTCCCATAATTCTGTTGACTCCATTTATCCTACCTGGAAATACCTTATCAACCCTTCCAAGAGTCTGCCCTGATCCACCTTGTTAATCTCTCCCAAATCCCAATTATCTTAAGTTCTATTTGTGAAGGCCTTTCTAAACATTCCATGTCTGGGGTACTGTTTCCAACTCTGAATTCTTCTATGTATACACTGCTTTGTGTCATTGCTGTTGTTGACATCAGGTGTCATCGAGTCAACTACAACTCATAGAAACCCTATGAACAACAGATCTGAGCCTTGTGCCCTCCTGATCCATAATCACATAATCTGGTATGCTTAAGCCCATTGCTGCAGGCACTGTGTCAATCCATTTTGTTGAGAGTTTTTCTCATTCTCTGACCCTCCACCTTTCCCAGCATGATGTCTTTTTCCAAGGACTTATTCCTCCTGATAACATATGCAAAGTATGTGAGATGAAGCTTCACCATCCTAGCCTCTAAGGCGAACTCTGGCTGTACTTCCTCCAAGACAGTTTGGTTCTTTTTTGGCAGTCAGTGGAAAATCCAGGGCTTTTCACCAATACCATAATTCAAAGGGATTGATTCTTCTTCGGTCTTCCTTACTCATTGTCCAATTTTCAGACCCATAGGAAGGACTTGAAAAGACCATGCCTTGGACCAAGTATATGTTAGGTTTTAAAATTATGTCCTCAAGCACTTTGTAGAAGTCCTTGACAGTAGATTTTCTCTTTAAAATACTTTTTTTTACCTTTTAACTGATTCTTTGAATTATAGTGCTGTAGAAGAATATTGAACATACTATAAACTGCTTTAAGAATGTTGTTGTTGTTATGTACTGTTGAGTCGCTTACGACTCATAGCGACCCTATGTACAACAGCCCTAAACCCTGCTCTACCCTGTGCCAATCGCACTATCTCCAACACACCCATAGTGATTACCCCAGTCACTGAATCAGTCCACCTCGTAGAGGGTCTTCCCCTCCTGCGCTGTCCCTCCACCCTACCAAGCATGATGTCTCTCTCCAAGGACTTCCAGCAGTTCTCTGCTGATGTGTGGTTCCAGTTGTTTTTGGATAATCTTCAGTAGAATCTTGCTTGCATGCAAAATCAATGAGATTGTTCTATAGTTTCCACACTCTGTTGAGACACCTTTCTTTGGGATGGGAACAGATATAGATCTCTTCCAGTCAGTTGGCCAAGTGGCTGTTCTCCAGATTTCTTGGCACAACTGGGTGAGCACATCCAGGACAGTATCTATTAGCTGAAACATGTCAATTGGTATACCATTTATTCCTGGGGCTTATTCTTTGCTATTTCCTTCAAAGTAGCTTGAACTTCTTCCTTCACCACCATAGGCTCTTGCTCATATATTATTTCATTAAATTCTTCTGTGCTGCCAATTCCTTTCGATACAAAGACTCAGTATATTTTTCCATCTTCTTTTAATACTTCCTGGATCATTTAATATGCTGCCTAAAGCACCCTTGGTGATAGCAACTCAAGGTTTGAATTTGTTCTTCAGTTCCTTGAGCTTAAGAAATGCAGAACGAGTTAGGCCCTTTTGATTTTCTGACTCCAGCTTCTTGCACATTTCATTGTACTATTTTGCTTTGTCATTCTGTGCTGCCTTTTGGAATCTTCTATTCAGCTCTTTAGTATCTTGAATTCTTCCTTCTGCTTTGGCTTCTCTGCGCTCTACTGCAATATTCAGAGTTTCTTCTGACATCCATTTTGGTCTTTTTTTTCCCCTTCTGTCTTTGTAATGACCATTTGTACTCTTCCTGGATGACACCTTTGACATCCTCCCACAATTCATTTGGTCTTCACTCATTAGTGTTCAAGGCCTCAAACCTGTTCCTGAGATGGTTCTGAAATTCAGGTGGAATAAACTCAAAGTCATAATTTGGTTCCCGTGGATTTGGTTTAATTTCTTCAGCTTCAGCTTCAGCTTGAACTTGCATATGAGTAGTTGGTGATCTGTTCCACAGTCAGCTCCTGGCCTAATTTTCACAGCTGATATTGAGTTTCTCCAGCAGTTCTTTCCACAGATATAATAAATCTGATTCCTATGCATACCATCTGGTAAAATCCATGTGTATAACTGTGTTTATGTTTCTTATAAAATGTATTTGCAATGAATAAGTCATTGGTTGTGCAAAATTCAATCGTTCTATCTCTGGCTTCATTTCTGTCATCAAGTCCATGTTTTCCAATTACTGATTCTTCTTCTCTGTTCCCAACTTTTTCATTCCAGTCACCCATTATTATCAATGCACCTTGATTGAGCTATCTTAAAAGAAACACAGTCAGAATGTTCCTTACAAATGAGGATAGAGAGGCTCTGTCTCACTTTCTTTGAACATTTCCTCAAGAGGGACCATTCCCTGGAGGACATTATGTTTGGTAAAGTAGAAGGTTTTCCAAAAAGAAGCAGCCCTTCAAATGAAATCGGTCAAAACAGTGGATGAAACTGCAGGCTCCAACACAGCATGATTGTAGGGGTGGGATCAGTGTGGGGCAGTGTTTTACTCTGTTGTATACTGAGTTGTTATAAATAGGAATAGACTGGATGTCACTTAACCATAACAGCTTTGTGCCTGGATTGCTTAGCTAAGAGCTTGATTACTAGCTAAGAGGCTGGAAATTAAGCTCAAACCCACCCAGACAAACTTTGGAAGACAAACTTGGGCTTTTTCCAAAAGGTCGCAACTTGGAAAAATCCCATGACCCGATTCTACTCTGCACACAGGAGGTAGCCATGAGTAAGGACCAACTCAAAGGCACAAGCAACAACCTTAGTACAGTAACAAAAATATCTGAAGATGGGATCCTAGCAACATTACCTGCATGATTCATTCATTCTCTGTCAAGTCAGAACCAACTTATAGCTGACCCTCCAGCGGGTTTTCAATGACTGTAAATCACATGGGAAGAGATTGCCCATTTTTCTGTCACGGAAGCAGCTGATGGTTTTGAGCTACCAGAGAGGTACCACCTTTGAGTTAACAGCACAAGTCTCTACTGACTATGTCACCAGCGTGCCTACGTAAAGGATACCCATATTTGATGACTTACCCTCCCTGTTTTCAATGATGACACTTTTAGATAAAAATCTATTGAAGAACTGAAACAGTAAATAACTGGATAAACATTGTCCTTTGGGTTAACCCAAATAACTTTCTTTAAAAAGTCCTTTCCAACTATCATCACTCAGACTGAACCCCAAATGGAAAGAAGTAGGAAGAAGCTTTTAGAATGAAACTGACCTTAATAATTCTATTCTTGCCATCAACTCCTACAAGGTTAAAGATGTTATGAATTTTAAATTCCTTAAAATATTTCTATAACACGTTAGGCTTCTTTAATGTGATGAAAATATTATTTTGCATCATCATGTTTTAAGCGTTCTAGATAAAATTCAGTAACCTTAAAATGTAGGAGGCTTTTAAAAAATGCAATGTGCTATGAAACAGCCAATATTTCAGAAAGAGTTTATTACATACTCAAGCATATTTAACCTCATTTGCATCCTCTCAAATATCTAATAGTGAAAAAAAAATCAATGCCAAAATCAAAAGCTTATTTATGTCAGATCTATATATGTCTTTTAGGATTTGAGGATATCATTTCATTATTAGGAAGCCTCGGGGGGGGGGCTGGTGGTGAGATGTTGTGCTGCAATCCCAAACACATGTGGTTTGAACCTATAAGCAGCTCCAAAGGAAAATGATGGGCAATCTCCTCCCATGTGATTCACTGCCTCTGAAAACCCACAGCTATGGGTCAGTTCTGACTCAAAGACACACAACAACAGCGGCCGACAGAGTAAAGACCTGTGTTGTCAACCCAAAAGCAGAGTGTTTGAATCCACCAGCTGTTTCATGAAAGACAAATGGACAATCCCCTCTGAGGCAGCACACAGCCGCTGAAAGTCTCTGTGCAGTCCACTATGAGTTGGTTCTGGCTCAATAGCAATGAAAAGCTTTACTTCAAAATTAAAAGGAGCCTTTTGACATAGTGGTTTACTTGGTAGGCTGCTAACTTAAAGTTCAGTAGTTAAAATCCAGCAGGTGCACCACTGGAGAAAGGTGGGCAGTCTCCTCAAATAAGGATTTCCAACTCAGGAATCCCATGGAGGGTTCACTAAGAATTGAAATCAACTTAATGGCAGTGGGTTTGGTTTTTGTTTCATTGTTGTGGTTAGATTTTTTTGTTCTGGCATCTTAATATGGGAGAGAAAGGACACTGGATGGTGCTTCAGTGGTTAAATAATTTGACAGCTAATCAAAAGGTCAGGAATTCAAACCTACCAGCTTTCATAAAAATTATAGCCTTGGAAACTTCATGAATACTTCTACTTTGTCCTGCAGGGTCACTGTGCGTCACAATCAAGCCAATAGCAGTGAGTTTGAGGCTTTTGTTGTTGATTTTTGGTTTCTCACAATATGAATAAAAATATGTCATAAACTAGATGAAAATCTTTCTTGCTCGTTCCCTTCCCCCATATTTTTCACTAACAATAAAAAAGAAATATGAATTTTACTTTTCAGATAATTTATTCAGCCTTGCTATTGTTATATCTCCAGAGGCTAAATTTGCATTTTGAAAAATACCATGATTTTCAAATGTGCATATTCTGCTCCACTGACATATCATAGATACTGTACAATAACATCTGGGAATATTAAACTTTGCCTTTCCTGGCAACTCAATTGGCATCTTTAATTTATCGTGCAGATGTTTTATACTGATGTGTTTTGGAAGTATGTGAAGTATTCTCAAGACAGTATTCTGAGGTTTCTGCAGTGGTCCGCTTGAGTCTTTTGAAGTTCTCTATACAATAGGATACATGCATAGATTTTTCCAAAACATGAGTTGGTGGGAGAAAAAGAAAAGTTGAAATTGGCACTATACAAAGCTTCCATGAGTAGTTTGTGTCTAATTCATGTTTTGTACTATTGTTTTGGCAGTCAATGTGCTTTATGATGATACCACTCTGATAAAACTTTTCCTGTCCAGACTCCTTTGTGGAACCTAAATCATGTATAATGCTTATGTTTATGAAATACTCATTTCTAAAGTACATATAGAAAATTTTCATTTTACCTCTGAGCATATTATGTTTTGTCTGTGCATCATACATGAGATGGTCCTCCATGGTCATAATTACTGCCTGTGTGTGCAGATAAGGCTGATGAGTCCATTGTGGAGTGATCTGCATTCACATTTAAACACTGTCCTTTTATTCAAAGCCTCAGCCATTTCTTATGGAGCCTGCTCCTGTTTTCACCACTGGCTCCTTGACTCGAACACAGTTTAGCCTTTGTTTAAGCAGAGCTGCCTTCAACATCTAGTTACTAGTGTTTTCCAGTAGCCACTACTGTACCACATGATTAAAATATGACTTCAGAATATTTTTAAAGCAGCAATCATATCTCTCAAACTTCAGTGTGGTGAATTCAAAGGCACATAGACGTCATCATCATCATCATCGTTGTTGTTGTTGTTAGGTACCATCAAGTTGACTATGATTCATAGAGACCCTATGAACAAAAGATCTGAACCCTGTGCCATCCTCACACTTCCTGACACACAAGAGCCCATTGCAGCAGTCACTGTGTCAATCCACCCGGCCAAGGGTCTTCCTCTCCTTTGCTGACCCTCCACCCTTCCTAGCATCATGTCCTCATCCAAGGCGTAGCCTCTCCTGGAAACATGCCCAAAATATTTTAAGTAAAGCCTCATCATTCTTGCCTCCAAAGAGCACTCCAGCTGTACCTTCTCCAAGAAATATCTGTTTGGGGGTTTCTTTGGCCGTCCATAGGATGTTTGGTGCTCTTCTCCAACACCAGAGCTCAATGACATCATTTTTTCTTCTGTCATCATTATTCACTGTCCAGCTCTCAGATGCATTACACGTGATCAGAAAAACTATGGCTTAAATCAGACATATGTTAGTACTCACACTGATATCATTAGTCCTCAATAATTTGGAAAGGTCCCCAACTGCAGCTTTTCCCAGTGTAATGTGTCTCCTTATTTACTGACTGCTCGTACCAAGGATGTTAATTGTGGATACAAGCAAGATGAAGTTGTTGACAATTTCAGTCTCTTCTCAATCCATCATAACGTTGCCTATCAGTCCAGAGGTACAAATCTTTGTTTTCTTGACATTGAGATGCAATACCAAATGCTGCATTCCTTAATATTCTCCAACAAAGGCCTCAAGTCCTCCTTACTTATAGTAAGAAAGGTTGTTTCATCTGCATAACGCAGGTTATTCATGAGTCTCCCTCCGATCCTGATGCCACATTCCTCTTCATAGAGTCCAGCTTCTTTAATAATATGCTCATCATGCAAATTAAATAGGTCTGGAGAAAGAATACAACCTTAACACACAGACATTAGAGACACAAATATTTGGCTCTAATTCTTATTGCATTATGAACTACGTGGCTTTAGATAAGAACTCTTTCAGACTCCCAGTTTCCCTCCTCCTAAGACAGAGACAGAAATATCTCCCTGATCAAGATACAGTGAGAATTACATGAGAAGTGTGTAGAACCTTTTCTTCAGTATCAGATCCCTGTTAGGATATGTAACTGCCATTCTCTGCACTCAATGGGTTCAACTCAACTCAAACAACTCATTGGACTCCAGCTGATACAAACTCAGAGCTGACCCTCCATTCAGTTTCTGAAGCTGGAAACCAAATGGAAAGGGACTGCCCATTTTTCTGAACTGTGACCACTGATTGACAGGAACTGCCAACGAGGAGTGGCCTTTGGGTTAGCAGTGTTACTCCCTATGGAGTCCACTAAACTGAAAGAATTTGTTCAAATTTGTATTTGAATTTTGTTAATAAACTAGTAGAGAGGAAAAAATGCACACTGCTTCAATTCTTACAAACCAGCAATAATTCAAGCCTTCATTATTGATGTCTTGTTTGGCATTGTTGTTATTGTTATGTGTTGTCAAATCAGAACCTATTCATTGCCAACCCTTCCAGTGTGTTTTCAGAGGCTGTGAATCCCACAGAAGGAGATGGCTCATCTTTCTTCTGCAGAGCAGCTGGTGGATTTGAACTATGTGGGTTTGGGTTGACATCACAACACTTTACTCACTAGGTCAATCATTAAATGAACATGGCAACATGCATATTCCATTCCAGATACTGGGGTCCAACCCATGTGTGCTTAAGTGAAACCTATACTTAGACCAGGAGGCAGTCGTCAGAACAGAGCAAGGAAACACTGCATGGTTCAAAATTTGGAAGGGTGTGCATCAGGGATGTGTCCTATCTCCATATCTATTCAATCTATATGCAGAACAGGTTATCTGGGAGGCTGGGCTCTATGGAGGTAGACTCATCAACAATCTGTGTTATGTAGATGGCCCAACCCTGCTTTGCTGAAACTGAGGAGGACCTGAAGCACTTACTGTAGAAGGTCAAGCACTGCAGCCTTTGGTATGGATTGAAGCTCAACATCAAGAAAACAAAGATGCTCACCACTGGGCCAATTGGCAGCATCATGATGGATGACAAAGAGATTGAAATTGTTGACTGCTTCAGATTGCTCAACAATCTTGGTACAAGCAGCCAGGAAATGAAAAGACTAATTGCACTGGGGAAAGTCTGCTGTCAGAGACCTCTCCAAAGTACTGAAGAGCAATGATATCAGTCTGGAGATCAAGGTGTGCCTGATACATGCCATGGTCTTTGTAATTACTTGTTATGCAACACAGAGCTGAACAATGACTAGGGAGGATAGAAGGAGAGTTGATGCCTTTGAGCTGTGGTACTGGAGAAGAATACTGAATATGCCATGGACTGCTAGGAGAACAAACAAGTTTGTCCTGGAGAGGGTGAGGCCAGGCTGCTCGTTGGAGGCAAGGATTCTGAAGTTTCATCTGACATACTTTGGACAAAGGGATCAGTCCTTGTAGAAAGATATTCTTGCTTGGGAGAGTAGAGGGACAGCACAGGAGAGGAAGATCCTCAATGATATGATTGATTCAGTCACTGGGGTAATGTGGACAGGTGTGTCGGAGACAATGAGATTGGCAAGACATAGAACAGGGTTTAGGGCTGTTGTACATAGGGTCACTATGAGTCACAGGCGACTCGACAGCACATAACAACAACAACAATTAGATTACATAATAATGACAGGTATCCTTCCACTGTTAACTCCCCAGCCTTCTCCTTTGTCATTCTGGGACAGTAACTTCATCAATGACAAACTCTCCTCACACTCCATTTCTTCAAAAAAATCTGTCACACCTCTTGATTATGGAAAACTAGTGAACTTTCTGTGTGCCTACTATACTCTGCAGCTCCCTGGAGTGGTGTCGGCTCGTTTTCTATTTCCATGTTCAGTGATCCAAAGGACATATCTTCATCCCTAGTGTTTTTTTAACACCATTATTCATCCCTCTCCATAGGGAAAAAAAATCATTTTTCCTTTCGGTCTTTTGCAGACTGACATAGTGAACAACATTTGATGAGAGATTGGATGTGGTGTGTGAAAGAAAGAGAAGATGCAGGAATAATTTTAAAAGATAGAGGTTTTTAAAAATTTTGCTTTGTGTGTGTAGAGTTGCCATTAATTAAAATAGCAACTGACTTTAGTTACTATTTTAAGGTGGAGAGGCCTATAGGCAGACAGAATGGAACCTGTTCTTCTTTGGCAGAGTCATTACAAAGAAATGGAAAGATAAGTAACCAATCAGCTGTTGGTATAATGCTGGATTGCTTCAAAATCAACTTCTCACTTATGTCAATAAAAATTTTGTGTACCCAGGTTCGGACCCGGTAGCTGTGCCAGGCTACCCCCTCACCTGGCACCATCTTCTTCCCAGAAGAGACCAAGTCCCACCGCACCATCACGACGCAGCTGTGCTGGCCGGACCCAGGATCTCAGTGGGGGGGCAGCAACTCGAAGGCAAAATGAATCAGATCCCAGACTCAGTGGTCTTTGCAGATGTGGCTGTGCTCTTCACACAGGAAGAATGGGCCTTGCTAGGTCATGATCAGAGGAAGCTCTACAGAGATGTGATGTGGAAACTTTAAGAAACCTGCCCTCAGTAGTCTCTAGAAACACTGATGGTGAAGAAAAGTCATCCAGTGAACAACATGTAGTACAATTGATAAGGAGTGATATCTGGTCCTTCACATCAGGAGATATTTGCCAATTGCATGACATTGATGATCAAGCTAACAATGAGAACAAGCAAGGGAGCAGAAAGCATATGATGGGAATCTTTTTGAAAGAAATGAAGTTCACCAGTCTGGGCAAACTTTCAGCTGGAGTCCAAATTATCCTGTCTTCAAAAGAACTCCTATAGAACCATACTCCTCTGAATACCTTCATTGTGGAAAGCCCTTCATGGACCGACCATTCTTCACTAAAGCATCACAACAGACCTCGCCCTGGATACAATGGCTATCTGTACTTGGTTTCAAAACCACAGAAAAAGACTCCTAAGGAAGAGTCGTTTGTCCTCCAGAAATGCCTTAAAAGAAAAGCCAAGCCAAGGCCAGGAGTCTCCTCAGCCTTGAACTCAGGAAAATTTCCCCAAACCAGTGAGACAAAAATAGACATCCATCACGAGATCTCAAACCATTCTTCTGGTGGAAGCCTTTGAGAAGAACCAGTTCCAAGGTATTGCAGTGAGGGAGGAGCTGGCTCAACACACGGGCCTCCCAGAATCTAGGATTCAAATACGGTTTTAGAATCAAAGAGCTTGGAACTCGGGACAGAGCACAAATGCACCAATGAATTTCTTGACAGACAGCTCAACTCAGAGCCCTCCTGTGTTGGTTCAGCTTGACCAAAGCCACCTGCCCACTGTTCTAGCCACATCCATCCCATCATTGTCCACCCTTTCAGACTTTCAGTGGTAACCAAACTATTTTACCTGTTCTCCTTCTGCCCCATACACTTTTTGTTCCTTGTGGTGTGTCCCAGGGTGGTACCAGCCAGGCACCAGCTGTCATGATGATCCAGCCTACACTAGTTGTACAGAGAGGAGGGAACTGTCCTGTGTCGGTGACATGTCTGAATCTCTTGCAAACACAGTTGACTGTGGGGAAGGTGCTCTCAAGTAATCAGATGCCTTCCTGGCCCCAGCACTGTGGAAACTGACAGGCTCACAGCCAGGACTGCATGGCCAAGGCTCTTCGCCTGACAACAAAAGGGAAGTAGCCAGGGTTTAGTCGCCAAATGGAGCTCCACCCCAAAAGGCACATCATACACTCCAAGACATACCTTGAGGCTGCAGCAGACACAACAGCTCAGAAGTGATTGCCATTAGCTTAGACTCTAGAAACCACAAGCCTTTAGAGGAATTAATAACTTTGCATTTTCAGGGAAAGTACTAAGCCTTTTTGAGTCCAGATTCCCTGGAGGAGGACCTGCCACACTTGAACCTCAGTGATGACATTCAAGCTCTGCTTTGAGACTAACCAGACTCTCGGGTCCGTCAATGCAGGCATCTCAGTGTGATTTAAAGACATGCTTAGTAAGGATGACACCATTGAATCCACAACCTGGGGAGTGGGGATTTCTTAGAAATGTGTGCCCGTTTCCAGAAGTTCATACTCCCATGGTTTTCTCTGTCCACACCTGACCATCTGCCCAGAGATAGAACTCTGCTCCTGCAAGTTTCTTCACAACTATCTACTTTTTGAAAAGTAAGTGCCTTGTTGTTTGTGTGGCCTTCCAATTGTGAAAGACAAGGAGAGAGTTGCTGTTAGAGCCCGTGGAAAATTACTCAATAAAATCTCATTGTAAAAAAAAAATTAGAAAAATTGTGTACCCATTGTGGCATTATTGAAGAAATAAAGTACATTTGAAACTTTTTTTTAACAAAAAAAATTCTTTTAAAAGAAAAGAAGGAGGACATTTAGATGGCTAACAAACATATAAAGAAATGTTCAAAATTACTAGCAATCAGAGAGATGCAAAGCAGAACAATAATGAGATACCATCTCACTCCAAAGCAAAGTTTAACAACACAACAAACAATAAATGTTGGAGAGAATGTGGCGAGATTGAACTCTTGTGCACTGCTGGTGGGATTGTAAAATAGTACATAACCACTATAGAAGGCAATTTGGCATTTTGGTCAAAAAGCTGAATGTAGAAATCCCACCATGTGATCCATTTCTGGTGGCCTAGTGGCAAGGAGGCCACCAGCTGCTTACTGGGTGAAGGATGGGCAATTTCCTCCTGTGCAATTAACTGGTTCTGAAAGCCTGCAAGAGGGTCAGCTATGGGTCAGTTCTGACTCTATGGTACACAACATTCCACTGTTAGTAATACAATCTAAGGAAATCAGAACAGATACAAATGGGTGTATGTACATATATGTCCATGGCAGCATTATTCACAAGAGCAAGAAAATGGAAACAGCCCAAATGCCCAACAGAAACGAATGGATTGAGAAAATATTGTACAACTACACAAGGCAGTCAATCCAGTCCTAAGTCAAAATAGCCCTATAGTCTATGCTGTACCATGGAATGATTTTCTAAAACATAGCATGTCAGAGACTAGAGAGTATTATGCTAAGTGGAATAGCACAGTCACATAAAGACAAATATTGCATGAAATCACTGTTGTGGAGACAGGAGGATAACTGTGCGAGATATGTATAAACATTCAACAGGGGAAGGGGCAGGCGAGAAAGTGAGCAAAAGAAAGGGAAGGGGGAAATATCACCAGATTAGCAAAGGTTAGTTGGAGAAAGGGGTGAAGAAATAGGAAAGATTCCTTGAGGACGTGAAAAAAGAGGGCTAATAGGCATAGATCAATAATATTTAATGATATAAAATACAGTGTAATAAATATACTTGATATAAAATGTAATGAGTGATTATAGAAAACACAATGTATATGAATGATTGTAAGCAAATTGGTTAAAAAAGGCAGGGGAAGGAAAGAAATAAAATAATGCATTTCACTGGGCAAATCCACAGCCAAGAATCTCTTCACAGTGCTAAAGAGCAAGGAGGTCACTTTTCAAACTTAGATACACCTGATTCAAACCGGTATATTTTCCATTGCCTCATACATTTGTACAGTTAGACAACTACTAAGGAATACCAAAGAATTGACTTCTTTGAATCATGGCATTGGTGAAGAAGAGTGAATATATGTGAAATAAATCTGTCTTAGTAGATGTGCAACCAGTGTATTTCTTAGGGATAAGAATGGTATCTCACATACATTGGGCAGGTTACCAAGGACAGCACAGAGAAGAATGTCATGCTTGGAAAATGAGAGAGTCAGTAAAATGACAGGAAAACCCTCAAAGAGGTTGATTTACACAATGAGCTCACACACACTTGTGATTATGAGGATGGTACACGATCAGGCAGTGTTTCATTCCGTTGTGCAGAAGATCAATCAGAAACACAGTCATGTAGACAACACCTAACAACATGAGTCAGAAACGTCTTCATGGCAGTGGTT
This sequence comes from Elephantulus edwardii, assembly GCF_000299155.1. NCBI lineage: Eukaryota > Metazoa > Chordata > Mammalia > Macroscelidea > Macroscelididae > Elephantulus > Elephantulus edwardii. Next base: position 41,065,808 of record NW_006399751.1, read on the forward strand.
TGTTGTTGTTGTTGAATATAATAGTAAACATTTTAGGCTTGTATGTTTTAAAGCTTTTACTGTTCCATTTCATTTTGTAGTATTTTCTTGGGGATATTTTTTGTCTTCTTTAAAAGTGGTATTTCAGCATAGAGTTAATATTTTAAGGAGCTAATTCTTCACTACAGTTTGAAAAACACTCATTTAAAGATTGAGAGAAACTGGACTATATTTGTTTGGACCAAAGAAATACAGTATGACTGTGGGGAAGCAGGAAAGCCCACTTGATGTTACTGTTCCCTTGATCCTCAGAAAACCTTTAGAGGGTCTGCTATAAATTGGTTCTGCCTCAATGACAACAAGTTGAGATGAATTATATTATTTAACATTTCAAGATCAAAGATACTGTATACTGTTGAGATTAATGATTTAGTAGACCTTCTTTAAGAGTGGGGGAAGATCTTATCTCATAGGAGTGACTCTTCCATCCACTATGTTTGTTTTGTTTTCTTTTGTTTTGTTTTGTTTTCGTCAACTCAGCCAATAGCTTAATTTTGGAATATCACATTAAGTGAGTATTAGATATGCTTCTCAACACTAAGTGCAACAAGTTTCTCCTAAATCTCCCAAGGAAATCTTATTAGATACGTAGACTGAAATAGGACTTCTGTACATCTACGTGAGGCTGTCAAAAGAAAGAGGAAGGGAAGAAGAATTGTGCAGGAAGTTAAAGAGTCAATGAGACAAATTAAAGGAAATAAAGAATTCTGGTGTGGATTGAACTGACAAGCTCAAGAACAAAATGATAAAGACCTTTAATCACGTCAGAAAGTCTATAAAACTGCGTAAGTACAAGGACTAGAAAATGTTAATAATAAACCTTATTCTATTACATAAGAGACAAAATGAACTGCCAAAGCTTCAGAAAGGTCAGATCTATCATATATTGTATCTGTATTGAATGTTCATACTGAAAACTAATTGGAAGTCTAATGAAGGATTTGCTTTGCTAAGAAGGAATGATCTTTTAATGAGTCAGATGATTTAAAATATGAGAGGCTCTGGGAGCCCTGTGATTGCTATGAGAACATGTCTGGGATAGCCTGCCCTGGGATGAGACGAAAGGAGAAGATGAGCTGTCCTAGCAGAAGCAGTTCTAATGCTGAAAACAGCCAACCAATTAGTGAGCGAGCCTCAGCTGAGGTCGGAAATAAACCCCACCCCCAACCAAGCTAAACTAAGAAAGCAGACTCACCCAGCCAAGTCCAGGCAAGAGAAACAGAACCTAGACTTAGTCACTCTCTGGAGAACAATCTGTAAAGGGAGAGCAAGAGCATAATGGAAAGACCAGTGAGGAGGCTGCTGCAATATTCCATGCTAACAGCACCTTAACCATTGATAAATGTTAACATTACAAAAAAAGACAGACACTTATATGCGTGCTCTCTAATACAATAAAGTAAGGCATATGCTTTGCTGCTTATGAAGTAGTCTTCCTCCAAAACAGAACCAGCTCTGACTGAGAAGCCAAAGCTAACTGACGATTTACGAGAAGTGCAGTAAATAGAAAAAATAATGCAATTTGAGGGAGCATTAGTGACTTAGTAGCAAGGAATTGCATTGCCAAGCGCAAGGTATGTATTTCGGATTCACCAACAGCTCCTTAGGAGAAAGACTAGCAATCTCTTTCTGTGTGATTTACTTTACTGCCTCTGAAAACCCACTGGAGGGGCAACTATAGGTCAGTTCCAACTGCTTATATGGGCACCAGCAAAATCCAGGCTGCAAAAAAAATTACAGGATAAGTTGCCTGATTTCTTCAACAAGGAAAAAAAGTGGTAAGAAGTAATAAGGAGAGATGACCTATAATTTAAAAGATAGTCTATAGTTTGTAGACATATCAGTTGTAAACAAGCAATATTTTTTTGAGATAGCCAGGAAAATGTGAACACTCACTCATTAGATAACCAACAAGATTTAAGAATTACTATGAGTGAGATCTTGATGTGATTATGGCTTTCTGGTTATATTTTTTTAGTTATGAAAGTACATATTGAGGTATTAATAAATGAAAAGATAAAAATATCTGGGATTTGCTTCAATGTAATATCATTTGGGAAAGGTAGAGGGTCGGTAAAGGAGAGGAAGACCCTTAACCCGGTGGATTGACAAGGTGAATGCTGCAATAGGCTTTTGTGTGTCAGGATGTGTGAGAATGGCACAGGATAGAAGAGGGTTCAGATCTTTTGTTCACAGGGTCTCTACTCGCTGGCATCTAACAGCAACAATACCATTCGGAGGTGGGGAGGGATGGAAGGTAGAAATGAAAGAAGATTGAACATGAAATGACAGATGTTGAAGCTAGTTGATGGCTACATGAGGGGATATGATACCATCCTCTACATTTGTGGACATTAGAACATTTCTTTTAAAAAATTATTTTGAGAGTACAGAAGAATATCATTTGTATACAATCTATTATAGAAATAGGATCAATGAGTTATTTGTGTTATAAACTAGATTACTTAAAACAACAGAAATATATTCTCTCACAGTTCTGAAAGATAGAAATTTGAAATCAAGTGGTGTAGGCTTGCTCTCTCTGATGTCTTGAGTGGAGAATCATTCTGTATCTTTTTTCCTTAGTTTCTGGTGTAGTAAACAATCCTTAGCATTGTTTGCCTTGTCAACACATCCTTCTAATATCTACCTTCATCACCACATACTGCTTTCTCTATGGGTCTCTGTTTTTCCTCTTCTCTTCTTTTAAGGACATCAGTAAGAATATATATGAGTCCAATCAAATGATCGTCTTAACCTGATTACACCCGCAAAGAGTTTTACTGATTCACAAGTATCAAGGGTTAGGACTTCTAGGAGGAGATACAGTTTTCTGGAAGGAAAACTTAACATTTTAACCCATAACACTGCTGTCCCTCATGATTGAATCCATGGTCCTATTGGGGGAAGGGAGGGGGATAATTTAAAAATCTTTCTTTTTTTGAGGACTTTGTTCCTTTAGAGAATCCAATTATATTATCAATGCAAAGATGTCCTTTCCTAGAGAGTGGTGAGGGCAGAACCAATTTAAGAATAAGATGAAAGTTTGCTAGAGACACACATATACAACATGTGTCTATATATAGAAGGATATATTCCGGTATGTAGTCACTAAATGATTGCCTTTTAAAAATTAATTTGATTTTTAGATTATTAAACTCGTGTTCCTGACAGAATTCAAATGCAGAGTGAAAGGTCATAGTAAAAGTTTTCCATCCAAACTCCCAGACTCACTCTTAGAGGTATGGAGCCACTTAATACAGTCTTGAGTGGCCTCCCAAAAAGGTGCAGTGTACAATCAAGTGTGTGCTTATGTGTGTGTTTGGAAAAAGTTACTTTTAAGGACTATTTAATTAAGCACTGATATTACATGAAATTGGGTTAATTTTACTATCAATAACACTTAGTAAATATATATAATATCTTTCCTCTATTATTATTGTTGTTTTAGGTGCTATTCAGTTGACTTCAACTCATAGCAAACCTATAAACAGCACATCTGAAACTTTCCCTATCCAGGACTGTCCTCACCATCTCTGATATGCTCCAGCCCATTGTTACAGACACTATGTGTCAACCCACCTTGTTGAGGGTCTTCTTCTCTTTCTCTGTCCCTTCACCATTCCCAGCATGTGATGTTAACCTAAAAGTTTGTGTTTTTTAACCATTAGAGTTAGCCCCCTCTGGTTCCCAGCTATCTTAATTAACTGCAGGCACGTGGGTTTGCAAATCACCAACATCTGTGGGACTAGGATAAGAGAAAGTGTGCTTCCCACACTGAGGCACAAGACTTGAGGAGAGGACAACTTGAGGGAGAGTGGAGCAAAACCTTGTTGCCAAGACCATGGTGATGGTAATGGAGAGATTGTGGCATTGCTGTGGAGAAACTGTGACAAGGTGTAACCAGAGCAGTCCTGAGAAAAAGGCAACAGTTAAAGGATTTTGCTATTCTTGCCTTTGATGGTGGAAGGAAATCTGCTTGCTGAACTGAAACCAGAGCCTGGAATAAGTGAGGAATCGTGCCTTGGGATTGCTTGGCTAAAACTTGGATTTGCATAGAGTGATATTCTTTGCCTCTTCCACTCTCCAACTACTTCCTTTATAAACCCCATTCTTAATAAAGAATGAACCCACAACTTTGAGTTTTTGAGTCAATGAATAAACAAATCTCTTGTTGCTGATGTGGATCTAGAGACACCATGGGGCTGGGCTATTCACTCTTTTACCTGCTTTCTGCTCTGGGGTGGTGAGGAGCTGTACTATTCTCACTCTGGCCCTTTCAAAGAAATGCTTATGGCCCCGTCCCCCATCCCCTCTCCCTTTTTCTCCTCTTTAGATATAGAAGGATGTCTTTTTCCAAGGATTGGCCCCTTCTGACAACATGCCCAAAGTATATGAGACCAAGTTTGACCATCCTTGCCTCTAAGGAGCAAGGTCATACTTCCTCCAAGATAGACTTGTTTTTTCTTTAGACAGTCCATGGGATATTCAGTACTCTTCTCCAAGACCACAGTTCAAAGGCATTGATTCTTCTTCTGTCATCTTTAATCTTTCAGATGCATAAGAAGTAATTGAAAAGACCATGTCTTGAATATAGGCAGCACTTTAGTCTTTAAACTGACATCATAGCTCTTTAGTACTTTACAGAGGTCTTTGACACTAGATTTCCCCAATACAACACATCTTTTGATTTCTGATTGCTACTACTAAGAGTGTTTGATGGATATAAGCCAAACTAAATCTTTCATAACTTCAATCTTTTCTCCATCTACCATGATGTTTATCACATTACCTAGTGTTTTTGTTTTCTTTATGTTAAGATGTAGCCCATTTTGAAGATTGCAGTCTTTTATCTTCTACAGAAAGTTTTTAAGTCTTCTTTAATTTCAGTAAGCAAGATTGTCTCATCTGTACAATGAAGCTTATTGATGAATCTTCCTCCAATCCTGATGCCACATTCTTCTTCATAGAGAGAAGTCTAGCTTCTTGAAGAATTTGCTCAGCATATAAATTGAATAAATATAGAGAAAGGATACAACCTTGATGCACACCTTTTCTGATTTTAAACCATGCAGTATTTCCTTGTTCTGTTTGGATAACTTTTTTATATGTATGTATGTATGTATGTATGTATGTATGTATATGTATAGATTGTGCATGAGCACAATTAAGTTTTCTAGGATTTCCATTTTTCTTGATAGCTACATCTATGGTTATGTAGTCAATAAAATACAAATAAATATCTTTTGAGTATTCTTTGTTTTCAGACAAGAGCCATCATGTCCTGGCCTCTTCTGAATCCAGTGTGAATTTCAGGCAGTTTCATCAATGTACTATTCTAGCTATTTTTTAATAAGCTTCAGCAAGATTTTACTTGCATATGGTATTAATCATATTGTTCAATAATTTCCATGTTCTGTTGGATCACCTTTTTTTGGAATGGGAATAAATATAGATTTCATCTATTCAGCTGGCCAGTTGTCTTATTTTATAGCAATAATTTTGTACTCTTAAAGGTATGAAGTACAGTCGTAACCCCTTTGTCACATGATTTTTCCATATTATCCTAATATTAAGACTCAAAATGCATTGCCTTTGACTGGATTCCAATTCACAGCAACACTCTATCAGGTTTCCAAAGCTGTAAACTTTATCTATCTCCCTGGTGCAGTTGGTGGATTCAAACTATTAGAGAACTGCAGGCTTTGAGTTAGCACCGTAACACACTATGGGCTATGACACCAGAGTTCCTACTCAAACATAGTGGCTCATATTTGTATTAATCCTCTGAAAATATAGATTAATTTTCACCCATAAATGAAAGAAGATACATCAAAATGAAAACAAATTAATGGTTTATTTGTCATTGTTTCTTTAAACCCTTCAAACAGAAACTGTTTAGATTCCCCCCCCCCTTTGGGGCTATCTTAATGTTTTTCACATCAACAAAGTAAACCAAAGGTTTAATGAATAAAAATAAAAAACCAAGATTTTTCTTTACACTTTTGTATTATCTGCCTGAAATATAGGTAAAAACTAAAAATAGCTATGTTGTACAGACATATGCAATAAATTATTTGGAATAAAATTGTTGGAGTAGATTTTCATACTACCTCTGTTAGGTTTTTACTTTGTTTCATTGTAAGGTTTAAAGTAATAAACAAAGATGTTTAACTCTTTGAGTATATTTTTAAAGTCACTGCTTTTCCACTCAATTGTATAAGAATTAAGGGAGCTCTAATGGCCTACTGAATAAGGAGTTGTGCTGCCAATCCAAAGGCAGATGGTTTAAATCTGCAGCTGCTTCATGGCAGAAATATGTGCAGTCTCCTCTAGAGTGATTTACAGTCTCGGAAAATCTGCTGGAGGATCAGCTATGAGCCAGTTCTGACTGTACTGCAATGAGTTGAGTTGTGTAAGAATTTCACTTAAGATGACTCTCTACTGATCATGGGCTACTAAGTCTTGTTTTCCCTACCCACTAATTTTTGCTCAATATGTTAATAGCCATTTCAGGTTTAAGAAACTCTTATTGTGTTATTTTGTTAAAAAAACTGCCCCATCAGTATGTGCTCATTTTATTAATATTTTAATGTGACTTCAAATACGGAAGAAAAGAATTTAAAAGATACCTCTGACTTGAATTATATATAGAGGCAGCTTCATGACTTAGAAGGCTCTGGCCCTTGATTTAATGTGCAGCTGTTATTGTATCTTGAACTTACATTTTACAAGGGGTCTAATGCAATAATGGAGTATGTGTGTAAACATACAGGCAATGCATATGTCCCACATCATTGCCACCCTAGTTACACACAGCATTTCTTCACTAGCAGCAAAACCTCCTCTAGAGTATGGCACCAGAGCACCTTGCATGTAGTATTCCTGATACTTCATGAGCTTGAATTCTAGCGGACCAGCTTATGTGTTCACTGAAACTCAAATCAAGTACAAGGTGAGTGTGTTATAGAAGCTATAAACCCCATTTAGTTTTGTTTAGTATTTTCAGTGATCTAGTAAAAACAAAAGGAACTCTGATGATACCATGGTTACTCTCTAGGCTGCTAACTGAAAGGTCAATGGTTTGAACCCACTCGCCCCTCTATAAAAGAAAGCTGCGGCAGTCTACTTCCATAAAATTGAAAATTGCATGGAGAATTTCTACTCTATAGTGCAGCAGTAATTTGGACTGCGTGAAAAAAGAACAGCAACAATAAAATCTGTGTGTAGGTGTGTAGTATAGGTATGAAGAGAGATTATAACCCTAGTGCACACACTTCCCAATTCCAAACCAAGCATTGTTCCCCTGCTCTCTTCACATAACAGGCTCCTGGTCCAGGTATAGGTTCCACATGAGCACAATCAAGTGCTTTGGGATTCCCATTCTTCTCAATGTCAGCCACAATTTGTCATGATTCACAAAGTCAAATGCATTTGTATAGTCAATAAAGCACAAATAGACATTCTCCTGATATTCCTTACTTTCAGCCAGAATCCATCTGCCATCAGCAATGATATCCCTGGTGCCACAGCCTCTTCTAAAATCCTGCTTGAACATCTGGCAGTTCCTTATCTTTGTACTGTTCTAGCCATTTTTGAATGATCTTCAGCAGTATTTTGTTTGCATGTGATATCAATGATATTGTTCAATAATTTCCACGTTCAGTTGGATCACCTTTCTTGTGTATGGAAACAAATCTGGACCTCTTTCAATCTGCTGGCCAGACAGATGTCCTCCAGATTTACTAGCATAGACTTATGAGTGCATCCAAGGCTGCATCAGTTAATTAATAAGTCAATTGGTATCCAATTGATCTGGGGCCTTTTTTTTTTTTGCGAAATGTCTTCAATGCAACTTCTACTTCCTCCTTCATTACCAGCATCAGGATTGGAGAGAGACTTATTAATAACCTGAATTTTGCAAATGACACAACCTTAGTTACTGAAAGTGAGGAGGACTTGAAGCACTTGTTGCAGAAGATCAAGGAATGCAGCTGTTGGTATGGATTGCATCTCAATGTCAGGAAAATAAAGATACCTATCACTGAACAATAGGCAGTGTCAAGAAGGATGGAGAGAAGGTTGAAACTATCAACAGCTTCATCTTGCTTGGATCCACAATTAACACTCTTGGTACTAGCAGCCAGGAAATAAGGAGATATATTGCACTGGGAAAATCTGAAGTTAAGACCTCTCCAAATTATTGAGGAATAGTGAAGTCATCAGTTTGAAGACCAAGTTGTGTCTGATTCAGGCCATAGTCTTTCTGATTACTAGTTTTGCATCCAAGAGCTGGCCAATGAATAATGATGACAGAAAAAGAATTGACGTCTTTGAGCTGTAGTGTTGGAGAAAAACACTGAACATCCTATGGACAGCCAAGAGAACAAACAAGTATGTTATGGAGATGGTGCAGCCGGAGTGCTCTTTGGAGGAAGAATGGACCCTGGAAAAGGACATGACGCTGGGAAGGGTGAAAGGTCAGCAAAGGAGAGGAAGATCCCCAACCAGGTGGATTGACATAATGACTGCTACAGTGGGCTCTGTGTGTCAGGAAGAGTGAGGATGGAGCAGAATAGAACATGGTTCAGACCCTCTGTTCATACGGTTGCTATGAGTTGTGCTTGACTCAATGGCACGAACAACAACAACAAATATATATACTATACTACTGGCCTGGAAGAGCTCTATATTTGTTCCAATTCCACAGAAAGGTGATCCAACAGAGTGTGTAAATTATCAAACAGTATCATCGATATCACATGCAAGTAAGATTCTGCTGAAGATTATCCAAAAACAACTGGAACAGCACATCAACAGAGAACTGCCTAAAGTGAGAAGAAGCTGTGGCACTAGGGATATTATAACTAATGTCAGATGGATCTTGGCTGAAAGCAGAGAGTACCAGAGGAATGTCTATCTATGTTTTATTGTCTATGCAAAGGCATTTGACTGTGTGGATCACAACAAACTGTGGCTGACTCTGAGAAGAATGGGAATTCCAGAACACTTGATTGTACTTACGTGAAACCTATACCTGGACCAAGAGGCAGTCATCGGAACAGAGCAAGGAAACACTGCATGGTTCAAAATTGGGAAGGGTGTACGCCAGGAATGTGTCCTGTCTCCATACCTTTTCAATCTATATGCAGAACAAATTATCTGGGAGGCGGGGCTCTATGAGGACAAGTGTGGCATCAGGATTAGAGATAGACTCATCAACAATCTGTGTTATGCAGATGACACAACCATGCTTGCTGAAACTGAGGAGGACCTGAAGCAATTGTTGCAGAAGGTCAAGGACTGCAACCTTCAATATAGATTGATGCTCAACATCAAGAAAACAAAGGTTCTCACCACTGGGCTGATTGGCAGCATCATTATGGATGGTGAAGAGATTGAGATTGTTTACAGCTTTAGTTTGCTTGACTCCATGATCTTGGCACCAGCAGCCAGGAAATTAAAAGACTAATTACATTAGGAAAGTCTACTGTCAGAGACCTCTGCAAAGTATTGAAGAGCAATGATGTAAGTCTGAAGACTAAGGTGCACCTGATACAGGCCATGGTCTTTGCAATTATTTGCTATACATCAGAGAGCTGGACAATGACTAGGAATGATAGAAGGAGAGCTGATGCCTTTGAGCTGTGGTGCTAGAGAAGAGTATTGAATATACCATACACTGCTAGAAAAACAAACAAGTTCGTCCTGGAGAGGATTAAACCAGGCTGCTCCTTGGAAGCAAGGATTCTGAAGCTTCATCTGACATATTCTGGACATGTTGCAAGGCAGGATCAGTCCTTGGAGAGGGAAGTCATGCTTGGAAGGGTGGAGGGACCATGCAGGAAAGGAAGACCCTGGATAAGATGGATTGATTCAGTCACTGGGGTAATGGGGATGGATGTGTTGGAGACAATAAGATTGGCAAAGGATAGAGCAGGGTTTAGGGCTGTTGTACATAGGGCTGCTATGAGTCACAGATGACTCAATGGCACATAATAACAACAAGAAGCTAGGAAATATAAAATATATCATTTTTGCAATTCCACATACAAATTCAATGTTTTCATATTTGCATTTGAAATAGCCTTGTCCAATCTAAATATTAATAGTAAAAACCATGCTAATAACTTGAGTTTTTAAAAATTTCTTTATTTAGAGTAGCATTAAATAATAAATTTTAAAACACTATGACAAGTCAAAAGAGAGAGAGACCATAAAAGAAAGAAAATAATTTTATATATTAGTACCTCTGATGGTTTCATATTTTTTTCCCTGATTCTTTGAGCAAGGGCCCCACGTTTCACTTTGCACTGGGCCTCACAACTTCTGTAGTCAGTCCTGGTTACATGTTTTTAATCTGCACCGGTAATCATCCTGCAGGAAGCATCTGTCTTCCATTCTGAAGTCATTAGTTCACCCTCGCTGCTGAAGTTTGGCTGGGAAAAGGACGTCTTTATTTTGGCAAATGGGAAGAACTGACAAACAGAAGTAGCAACAGGAATAATCATGTGTCCTGAAGTCTGGTATGGTAAAATGCTTAGCCTCTTATAGATTAGGTTTTCTTTGCTTCATTGCGGTTTACAGCTGTGGATTTTTCACACTGAAGAGTAGCTGTCAAATAAATATTTTTCCTTCATCACTTTGTTAGGAAAGCTCGTGACTTCACAGTACCATCTTGCTATGAATTTCATTTTCTCTTACAACTGCTAGAGATGACCTGAGACTAACCCAAAACTATGCTATTAATTTTTATTATATGCTTTTATGTCGTTGTCACTGATGAACCATCTTCAATTACTTCAGGATTTATTATGAGCCTGCTTTTTGCCAGACATTGTGTGAGGCACTTGGCATGCTAAGTAAAACTGAAAGAGTCCCTCTCCTCAAGGAGTTTAGACCAATGGTCCTCTGAGAGAATGAGGCTAAGATGCGATGGTGAGTAATCTGGTAGCTCATGGAAAAAGTCTTCTTCCTTCTCCTCCCCCACCTCATTCCCATCCTCCTACCCACCCCCTCCACTGCTGCCTCCTTCTCTTTTTCCTATTCTTTAACAAAAACTCAGTGAAGTCTTGTATTTCCCAGTATATAAATCACTCCCTAATAGCAAACTAAGCACTTGTGTTTATTTAGGGTACAACTGGGTAAATATGTCATTGCTGCAGGAAATAGCAAAACTAAGGTAAAATGGACTCATTTGGGAGGAGAACACTCCTTTGAAGAGAATTGCTGTTGTCATTTTGGGTTCCAGTTTCCGTTTCTTTGATTTGAGAGGCCAAGTGTAGAAATGTCGTTTAGGAGAGTCTGACCAAAAATCAAAAATCAAAACCCTCCAAGTCTCAAATCTGCAATTCAGAGTAACCCAACTGACAATAATCAAAATCATTCCTCAGTTTGTGGCAGGTTGCTGCTATCCTTCTGGAGTCCTTTTAGCCATACACCACTAAGGTTATCAGAGCTCATTCACTCTTCTTCATCTGAACACCCACATTAGAGGAACAACTTCTGATGTGTTTATGATTCCAGGCTTTTGAGAGGCGTGCTGTGGTTCTACTAACAAACTGTCTCTGAAAAATATTTGTGGTTGTTGTTGTTGATTGCCATCTAGTCGAGCATGACTCAGGGACTCCATGAGCAAAAGACCTAATGCCTTTCTGTAAGTTTCTCCAAGTTCATAGAGTTTTCATGGATATGTGGTTTAGGAAGTGGATGCCGCTCCTACTTCCAAACCTTTCCTACAACTGGGAGCTCCACCAAACACTGTCCATTGGTATTTGATACCCCAATGGTACAGGTTCAGGATCACAGCAAACCCAGATTACCTCAGTACAGCAAATTGACAAGCAGTGATGTACAAAGTAGAAGAATGTTCTCCAAAATATAGCAACACTAATATCACTTAGCAGTGGTTAAGTGTTGTCAAGCCAGATACATAGTGACCCTATTTTTAAAAGGCATGAGCTTTCTTCTATAATTAACATCATTTCTTTATGTTTATTGTGTTTACGTATGTTTGAGATACATTTTTTTAATTTTGGAAGATGAAAATTATTTGGGACTTCTTTACATGAAGCATTTCTAGATCCTTTAACCACAAGTGCCCCTTTTTATACCATATTTCCTCATTCTCCAATATCTGTTATTTCTTTCTTCCTTGCAATGTTACCCTTGATTTGTAGCTGAGCATATAGCCCCTTGGAATAAAGATATTTCCAAGTAGTCCTAGGAATCTAGGTATAGACTCATGACTAAGTTCTGTCTAATTTTATACAAATAAAATATTCTTTTTCTTTGACTGGGACAAAACCAGCATTATTTGAGCTCCAGCAGCTACTGTACATCATAAGGTGGAACATTAAAAACAGTAAAACAGAAAAGATAAGAGGAATCAGGACTCCTGATTACTACAAGGACTTCTGGCTGTTTTCATGAAAGAGAAATAAAGTTAACCTTGGTAAAGAGTCATAACGCTTGTTACTTTCAATTAGACCTGATCTTAATTGAGATCTTTTTTATTTGCATAAAATAATTTGTACATATTGTGTTTCATTCATATACATGTTTTATATAATCTTTCATTTACACTGTTTCATACAATCCTTCATATACATTATACTTTATATAATTAATTACTATTGATCTGTGTCTATTATTACTATATATGTTGTTGTTGTCATTGTGTGTCATTGTGACTCATAGAGACCCTATCTATGTACAACAGCCCTAAACCCTGCTCTATTCTGTGCCAATCTTACTGTCTCTGACACATCTACCTCCATTACCCCAGCCACTGAATCAATCCATCTCATCAAGTGTCTTCCTCTCTTGCACTATCCCTCCACCCTCCCAAGCATGATGTCCTTCTCCAAGGACTGGTCCCTCCTTGCATCATATCCAAGTATGTCAGACGGAGCTTCAGAATTCTTGCCTCCAAGGTACAGCCTGGCTTCACCATCTCCAGGATAAACCTGTTTGTTCTTTTAGCAGTCCATAGTCCATGGTGTGTGTGTGTGTGTGTGTGTGTGTGTAATTTTCTTTTATTCTCCTTTACTTACAAAGTTTGTATACATTGCTTTGCACAACAGATCTTTCCCATTTCCTTAATCCACTCCTCCCTCCACCATCAAATTGTTTGACCCTATGATTACCCACCACAACTCCCATCCTCGCCCCTCTGCTCCCCCCCTTCCTCCTCTTAGATTCTCATACATGTTTTACTAGTTATCTATCATAGACATTCCATATTATCCAGCTATTCCACTGCTTGGAATATACTCTAAGAAATCAGAACTGAGGCACAGAGACTTGTACACCAATGTTCATAGCCACATTATTAACCCTGTCTTTTAGAGACCTGGTTGAATCTTTCCTATTCCGTCACATAGTCCCACCTGCCATTAAACTTTGCTTTCCTAGTGATTTCCACCCTTCCCTTTTCCCAACCTCTTTTCTTTTCCCCCTTCTGAACATTTGTACACATCTTACTAGTAATCCTTCTGCTTTTACAATAATGGTCTTATGCAATATTTGTCCTAATGAGACTGAGCTCATTCCCTCAACCTAATGCTCTCTACAGTTACCCAGTTACCCATGTCATATAGTATTTTACATAATCATTGTTCCCTAATGGTGTGCAGTGTTCCATTGCATGTTGATATCTCTTTTATAGCTCTAGAGATGCCATGAATCAGAGCTGATTTGATGACACTCAACAACAAAACCAATAGAACTCTGGTTCATTCTGGCTAGATGATCTTGGGCTTAGTTTTTACACTATAATCCCTACATTGAAAAATCATTGTTCCTCAATTTTTTTCCATTACGTTCAAAATGTCTTCCATTACTGAAAATACGTAATTTCAATAAAAAAAATCAAAGTAACAATTTAGTTTTGAAAAGTTGCAAAGCTTGTGAGACGCTATCTAAAACACAACTACAGGTCTCTACTCACCAGGAACAAAACATTAAGAAGGGAACCAAGAGCATAGAAAAGAAACATGTCTACAGGAGCCAAAACTACCCTGAGGCCAGAAGAATTATATGATGCCCATCTATCACCTCCAACCTTTCTGGCCAGTGTTATAATAATTGGTCTAAGAAAGAATGGGAGGAAAAGTATGGTGCAGAATTCAAATGATTGTGGTGGGGTGTTTTAAGCCAAACAAACTTGCACAGTAGAGAATACAGAATTCTCTGAGAAACTCTTTAAATCTGGAACTGAGCCTATCTCTTTAAATTACCCATAACAAAACAGAAGAGTGGCATATGAAACAAAGATTACTCCCCCCCCAGGATCAGCGTCCCACTTGAAACTATCAATAGGAGACCAAAGGGTTCCAATAAGGTAACTGGGGAAGTAGAGGACTGAAAAGACAATAAACTTAACACAATTAAAGAGAACATTAACACGTTGTGATAAACGTAATTAAAGTTATCAAATAAGCTGTCAAAAATCTCAAAGGGAAACAAGTGAGGGAGAGAACAGTTTAAAAGCGATATATAATAGGGTATTATGATTATCACAGGAATCCAGAATTAAGATTGCACAGTGGAGTGCATTCGGGGCAAGGGGCAGGGGGATTCTATACCAACAAAGAACTTTATCTTTTGCTTTTCAAAGAGAGGAGTGAAGTGGGGCGGGGGGCGGGGGGTAGAGAAAAAAGTGCAACAATGAATGAATGGAAATCCAAAATCTCTGTAAATGTTCATTAAAATTAGTAAAATCTTTTTTTAAAAAAATCTCAAAGGGAAGTCTACCTCCCTGCATAAATTTTCATCAAAAACTCAATACAGAAGTTTACCAAAATATTATGATGTGAGTTCTACATATATGAAATGAACACACTGGGTGGTCAAGGTACTAATCTTAAGGAAAATCAACACAGGGGAATTAGTGAAAATAGATAAATATATAAAAATAAAAATTTAAAGGATATTAATGATACAATTATAATTCTTAATGTAAGCTTTCCTCCCTTTTTAAATTTTGGGCTTCTAAAAGAAAGGATAATTAATTGGTTGTTCACATCAAGTCACAAAATAGAAGACAATCAGTATCTGCCAAAGCACGGAGAATCATGACCTAGCCAAGTTGACTCATAACTTTAACCATAATTAACCCTATCTATGGGACAGATAGAATTATGTAGTCTGATTTAGTGGATCTACTAGACTCAACGGCACATAACAACAACAACAACAACCACAACCAGTACACTGAGATGTACCAGTACATTGAGATTGTTAACAACTTCAGCTTGCTTGGTTCCACAGTCAACATTCTTGGCACCAGCAGTCAAGAAATCAAAAGATGAGTTGAATTGGAAAAATCTGCTGTCAAGAACTTCTCTAGCATACTGAAGAGCAACAATGTCAGTCTAGAGACTAAGGTGCACCTGATCCAGGCCATGGTTTTCTCAATTACTTGCTATGCAACAGAGAGCTAAACAATGACTAAGGATGACAGAAGAAGACTCAATGCCTTTGGTTGTGATGCTGGAGAAGAGTTATGAACGTACCATGGACTGCCAAGAGAACAAACAGGTCTGTCCTGGAGAAGGACACAAACCAAGCTGTTGCTCTCTGGAGGCAAGGATTTTGGAGCTCCATCTCACATACTTTGCGCATGTGGCCAGGAGGGACCAGTCCTTGGAGAAGGAGATCATGCTTGGAAGGGTGGAGCAGGAGCGAAAGACCCAGGATGAGATGGATTGGCTCAGAGACTGGAGAAATGGGATTAGGTCTGTCAGAGATGATGAGACTGGCTCAGCATAGGGCAGGGTTCAGAGCTTTTGTACATAGGTCACTATGAGTCACAGGGGACTAAAGATGGCACATAACCACCGCAACAACCAGTAGAAAGAGCTAAGCAGATGTCAGATTCTAATCTGATTTCCTTCCTTGTCTTAGAAGAGACTGAATGCCTTTGACACCAAGGGAAGCAGAGCAACAAAGTAGAACTGTGATGTGCCATTAAGTCAGAACCGACTCATAGTTGACCTTCCAGTGGGTTTTCAGAGGCTGGAAATCGCACAAGAGATTGCCCATCATGTTCTCATTGAACAGGAAATATATAAAACAGAGCATTACTGAATGTCACCTCCACATTTGATACTGGACAAATACTCAAAAACTCAAACTGATCACCATGAAATCAGAACCAACTCATAGTTGACTGTGCATTGAGTTCCTACGGCTGTTAACAATACAAGGGGAGACTGAATGGATCCGCTGGTGGATTCAAATTGCCAGAGAGTCTCAATCTTTGGGTTAGCAGTGCAACTCCCTACAGACTACACCATTAGAGTTCCCTTGGATAGATACAAAACAAGAAATGTGGCAGTATTTGCACTGAAGTTGGTAAAAACAAAAAACAAACATAAACAATCAATCTTCATGCATGTGTGTTCTCCACTATACATAGACTCTATGATAGTTAGGACTGTCCACATATCACAGCAGTCTGTTATAACCTAACCCATGCCCATTACAGCACTTGATAAACACATGAATTAATACTATAAATTATTGAAGTGGTAATAAAAGATAGCCTCAACATAATTATGCACCAAATTGACAAAGAGTAAAACTAAAAGCAGAGGAGCTGAGAGTGAACTGTCAGTGGGTTTAGGGGTAAGTTTAGGGTCGTACCTTAGAATTGCTCACAGAATAAAGGCAGCTTTTGCAGCTGGTTGAATCCTGGTAGCTTTGAGACCCTAACTGCTCATCAAATGCATGAACAGCATCTCCTCAAGAATCAACACAAAATGGCAAACTCCCAAAGGTTGTCTTTCCCATATGGGACAAAAGAAGTGTCTTGTTTAGGATCCCAGGAGAATCTCAGCTCTGGAGTCTAAGGACCTTCAAATGTACATTTTGCCATGAGACTTTCTGTTCCTTAAAATAATCAGAATTTGGAAGCCTTGGGAATAAAGCTTGATTATGATAGAGTCATTTAGGCAGAATGATAGTTTGTTTTTTTTTTTTTAGTGACTGCTTAGTTGGTCTTTTAGTGCTTTTTAGAGCTAGTAGTTACCTGGGAAGCCCAGCCTCATGTTATCTGAACTTTCCATAAAAATTTAAACTACCTCCCAGGCAACCTCTCCAAGACAGCTAAGGGCACTCCATCCAGGTCTCTCCCCTTAATCTGTGGTGGGGTGAGGGGGACAACATCAATAGAAATATCACCTTACCTTTGACTGGAGAACAAAGGATTCAGTGCTTTTGAAGATTAAGAACTGTTGAAACAACTTCACTTTCCTATCTTTGATATCTATCAGTGTTTGTCTGACGCAGTCTGCAGTGGTGAGAATTCAGATCGCTCTTTATCTAGGACTCCTCTTCTTCAAATGATATGGTTAGCAGAAGTAAAACTTGTGCAAATTAATCATAGTCCTAGCAGAAACAGACGACACACTTAAAATAATGTGAGAAAAGTTTAGGGATTCTTGGGTGCACAGTTAACATGCTCAAATGTTAACAGAAAGGTTGGCAATTCAAGTCCACTCAGTGATGCCCCATGAGAGGTCTGGTGCCCTAGTGGTAAAAATGTGCGCTGCAATCCAAAAGGCAGGTGGTTCAAATCCACCATCTACTCTGCAGAAGGATGGACAATCTCCTCCTTCCTTGTGATTTATTACATCTGAACACCTGCTGAAGGGTCGGCTATGCATCGGTTCTTACTCAACCACACACAACAACAAAAAAGACCTGAGGATTTATGTCTTTAAAAATCAGCCATTCTCTGGTATATTCACACAATGGAATACTATGCTGCATTGAAAAACAAGGAACTCATGAAATATACAAAATAGGTGACCTTAGAGGACATTATGTGGAGTGATATATCTCCATCACAAAAGGACAAATATTGCATAGGGCCACTGTTTTGAAATGGGACTAACATCAGGATTGAGGGAAGACTGAGAAAGAGGGGATAAATAATGTATACTGCATTGAAACAGATGAGGGAGAGAACTGTTTAAAAGGGATATATGATTAGGTATGATTGTCATGACATGAGTACAGAATGAAGGCTGCACAATGGAGTGGAGTTGGGGGGAGGGATTATATAACAATGAAATAATTTTTCTTTCACTTTTCAAAGAAAAGAGTGAATTGGGTGGAAGGGGTGGGCAAGGAGAAAGTGCAACAATGAATGGATGGAAATGCAAAGTCTCTGTAAACTTTCATTAAAATTAATTTAAAAAAATAAGGGGTGCAACTACTGTGGAAGGCGGTATGGCACTTTTCTCAAAAAGTTGCAAATAGAGATATCATTTGACCCAGCAATTCCACTACTGGAAATATACCCCAAAGAGACCATAACTGCGACCCAAGCAGATATATGCACACCCATGTTTATTGCAGCTCTGTTCACAATAGCAAGGAGTTGGAAGCAAGCTATAAGTGCCCATCAACAAATGAATGGATAGAGAAGCTGTGATATATTCACACAATGGAATACTACGCTGTATTGAAAAACAAGGAACTCATGCAATGTTATTCAAAATGGGTGACCCTGGAGAACATTATGCTGAGTGAAGTATCTCAGTCACAAAAGGACAAATACTGCACAGTGCCACTGTTATAAAACAGGACTGATATCAGGGTTGGGGGAGACTGAGAAAGATGGGTTCAATAACGGATATTGAGACAGATGAGGGAGAAACTGTTTAAAAGGGATATGTGATCAGGTATTTTTGGAGTCCAGAGCGAAAGCTGCATAGTGGAGTGGACCTGGGCGGAGGGACTGTAAAACAATGAAAGAATTTTTCTTTTATTTTTCCAAGAGGGTAGTGGGGGGGCGGAGTTGGGAGGAGAGAAAAGTGCAACAATGAATGAATGGAAATCCAAAGTCTCTGAAAATTTTCATGGAAATTAATAATAAATGTTTAAAAAGTTAATTAAAAAAAATAAGAAAAAAGGAAAATAAATCAGCCATTGACATTCTTGGAGCACAGTTTTACCTTGATACACATGGAGTCACAATAACTTGGAATCAGCATGACAGTTAATGGTTTGATTTGGTTCGAACTTTTGGTATAAAGGACTATTTATCAAAGTGTGGGCAAGTTATAGGGGATTTGTACGAGGTAATGCAGTATCTTGAGGCTGTCACTACTAAGAAACACAGCTATGAAAAGGTTACTGAAAGCTGAAGATAGAGGCTGTGGGCAGAGGGCTGCCAGGCAGGAGCCAGGCACAGCAGTCTGAAGAAACCCCTCAGGGAGGAAGTCCCAGCAATAAATGCTCACTTGCCTCCCTCCTAGCTCCTATCAGAATTCCCCTTGGCCAATACCATCAGGAAGCTGGAGAGAAAAGGATCCCTTTGATGTAGTCCCTACAGATTAGACTCCTCCTGGTGCAGAGAGCAAGATGTAGAGGGGGGATGGGACTTGAGGACAAAGTACTCCAGCACAGCTGTGTTTTATCTATTCTCCATGTGTTTGTCTGCTTAAAGAGTCACTAATTTAGAGGGTTTAAAAAAATCCTACTTCTAAATTACATACTCATATACCCACCACCACCAAGTGGATTCCAACTCAGAGCAACCCTCCCTCAGATTTCCAGGCTGTGAAGCTTAACTGCCTATCCTTCTCCCGTGGAGCATCTGGTGGATTCAAACATCTGCAGATGTGCCTTCTGGCCAGCAGCACCACACACTATGGACTACACCAAATAAGCTCCTTGCTTCTGAGTCCTTTTCAAATCAGAGTCAAGTACAGAGAGTGACAACAAAGAAAATCAGGAAACCTGGTACCTAGGTTCTAATCTCACTTTTCCCAATTGGCTGTCTGGGAGAAGTAAGGAGGTTTTTGTTTGGTTTATTTGTTGTTGGTTTTTTTACTTTTTTATTGTGATTTGGGTTAAGGTTTACAAAGCAAATTTGTATTTCACTCAACAATTCAGGTACATTTTGTTTGAGACATGACATCAATCTCCACAATTTAATAGTCCTCCTCCTACTCCATCCCTATGTTTACCATTCTCATCTGTCCTTCTTTCCTATCTGAAAGGCATGGTTTCTGTAACAAGAATTGCTTGTCTACTCCTCCCTGTCTCACAAAAATGAAAATGTTATGAGGATATTTGCAGCACTTACTTGTACACTTCCTCTATTTCTATCACCATTTCCTTATTAGCTTAATAACCAGATCTTCCCTGGTTCTCTGTCCATTTCTCTCCCTCTCCCTTCCTCCCATTGTTTTACCTTTTTTCCTGTTGCACTTCATCTGTTACTGAAATCTACCTTCTAAGCGTAAAAAAAGCTGATTCTGCAGGTTGAAAGTTAATCCCCCTAATTAACACCTCTTACAATACTGATACTATCACAACTTATTAAAAGCACAAATATTATTCACAAATGTCCAAATCCTCCCTGCAGTTATGTACAGCGGGAGAATAGTGTCAGAAACTGTATTATCCAAAGCACAAACAACCTAGTCTATAGGATTATGATTATTATGATAAATAATAGCACTCACTGAGTGTTTATTATGTGCAAGCATCATCGTAAGTACTTTACACATATAATTTCATATCATTATTCTTAAGCATTATTATATGCCATTATTATCTCCACTTTGTGAAAGAGGAATCTGAGGTTAACACAAATTAAGTAACTTCCTCAATGTCTAACATATTGCTTAGATTTGAGATGCAAATCCAAGTTGCCTAACTCTATAGAGATTAGATTCTTAGACATAATAATATACACCTTTATTATAAAGAATTTTTACCAAAACCATAACCAATTTTGAGTTGCTTTACATATTACTAAAAATAATGTTAATGCATAGTAGCTCAAAATTGCTATTAAAACATTAATAACACATTTTCTCTATAGAACTTAAGGAGCATTTTCATAGATGCTTTCTCACTAAATCCTTACAACCCTCTATTAGTATTACTGCTTTGAAAATGAGGCAATCAAGGCTATAATACTATTTTCTTACAGTTAGAAATCACAGTTTTATATAACTAAATATGTAAAAACAAGTTTCCCATTTTCAAAATGAAAGCTTCCATGTACTGAATAGTAAGTAGTATGTGAAGTTTCAGTACATTACACTGTAATTATTTACTAAAATTCAGAATCTATTATCTCATGAACTCACCAGCTATTCACTAAGTTCAAAGCCAGTGAACCTGCCCAGGTAGTCCCTCAGTGCAAGCAGAGGTGTCTTGGAAGTAAAAGCCAATCCATATGTCAACTTCTAAATTGTTGTTGCTGTTAAGTGCCATCCAGTCGGAGGCAACTCATAGCAACTCTATGAACGAAAGACCTGGACACATGTATAACTTTCATCCTTTCTCCAGGTTCATAGGGTTTCCAGAGGCAAGCTATTACAGAAGTGGATGCCACTCCTGCTTCCAAGCTTATTTTAATCAGGGAACTCCACCAAACACTGTCCACCATGGGTAACCATTCTCGCATTTGACACATCAGTATCAGTGTTCAGCTTCAGAGCAACCACGAGTTACCTCTGTACAGCAAGACCAGAGGCTATACGACCTATAAGAATGTTTCAGCAGAAACAAGTAAAGGATTTTAAGCTACCGCCTGGAGCAGGCTCCACCCTTATTTAACCTTATTTTAAGGCCCTTACTCTAAGGCCCGGGGCCATCCAAAAAGAACAGGAACACACAAAGAAAAGGACCCCAGAAACTTCCCTTGCCTGATACCACCAAGAGGAGCTGCCATAGAGAAGCCAGCCATCCCGCCAGTTAGCCAGCCAACCTCTAAAAAAGTACTCTTTAAATTAGTGCTATAAAACTAGCTTTCTACTCACTTGAATTTCAAGAGGTAAAAGGGTATGATTCAAATCCTCTGGCACAATAATCAAAATTACTGGAATATTTCCTAATCCAAAAGACAGATAGTATCACAAAAGATAATGATTGCTATTCCCAAAGTATGTCAGACAGAGTTTCAAAATCCTTGTCTCCAAGGAGCAGTTAAATAATACAGTGTACACTATGCTCTTCAAGAGCCGGTGAAGATGGGAGAGGAATAGAGGATACCTTTCTCCTCATTAAATGTCTTTCTTTCACCTCCCCATTGTTCTTAAAACACATTTTCTGCAAACATGTTAACACTTGTAAAGTATAAATAATCAAATAAAAAAATATATATGTAATGGTCGCTCCATAATTTTAACTACAAATAAAATACTGTTGTAAAATTCAAGAATTCTGTGGGCAAAGATATTGAAAGATGCAGAAAGCACCAAAAGAAGTTAAAAGGATGCTTAGGAGGTAGCATGATTAAGAATCAAGTTTACTGAAGAAATAAGTCCAAGCTCTATTAACCTCAATAGCTAAAATCAAGGTCCCAGGAGTTTAAAGAATACCAACAAAGATGCTTTAATAAACAATGCAGTACTAGATTCACTCACTCATCTATACCAAGAAATTTGGAAGCCAGCAACTTGATCAACCAGCTGGAAGAGATACATATTTGTGCCATTCCAAGAAAGGGGTTATTCAACAGAAAGTGGAAATTATACAACAAAGTCATTAATATTACATACCAGTAAAATCCTGCTAAAGAGAATTTCAAAATATCTGGGCAGTAGCACATCAATTGGAAACTGCCAGAAATCTGAGCTGGATTCCGAAAAGGGCATGGAAAGAAGGCTATCACGGCTGACATCAGATGGATCCTAGCTGAAAACAGAGAATAGGAAAAAAAGATGTTTGTCTTTGTTTTATTGACTATGCAAAGGAATCTGATTGTGGGATCAGAACAAATTACGAATAACATTGTGAAGAATGGGAATTCCAAAACACTTAACTGTGCTCATGCAGAACTTGTAAATCAAGAACAGTTGTTCAAATAGAACAAAAGGATTTTTAAACTCGTGGTTTAAAATCAGGAAAAGTTTGTGGTGGAGTTGTATTCTTTCACCATACTTTTTAAATCTGTATTCTGAACAAATAATCCAAGAAGCTGGACTGTATGAAGAACATCACGTCAGAATAGGAGGAAGACTCATGAACAACTTGTGTTAAACAGATGACACAATCCTGTTTGCTGAAAAAATATTTAAGCACTAACTGATGAAACTCAAAGATGATAGCCTTTAGTATGGATTACACTTCAACATAAAAAAAAAGAAATTCCACAACTGGGCAAGTAAACAAAATCATGATGATGGGATAAAATATTGACGTTTCAAGAGTTTCATTTTACTTGGATCCACACAACGTTCATGGAAGCAGCAGACAAGAAATCAAATGACATGTTGCAATGAACAAATTTCCTGCAACAGACTTCTTTAAAATGCTTAAGAATAAAAATGTAAAAAAAAAAAAAAAAAAAAGAATGTCACTTTGAAGAGTAAGGTGTGATTCAAGCTATGATATTTTCAATTGTTTCATATTCATATGAAAGTTGGACAGTGAATGAGGAAGACCAAAGAAGAACTGATAGAAAGAAGAACTGATACATTTGCGTTGTATTGGCAAAGAATATATTAAATATTCTATGGGCTGCCAAAAGAACAAACAAATCTGTCTTGGAAAGAGTATAATCAGAATACTCCTTAAGAATAAGGATGGTAAAACTTTGCCTCACAAACTTTGGGCATATTAAGATAGGGTCCAATCCCTAGAGAAAGATAGCAAGGTTGGTAGAGAGTCAATGAAAATGAGGAAGATCTTCAAGGATAGGCATTAACATAGGGGCTACAACGGGCTTAGCCAAAACAAACATTGAGAAGATGTTGCAGGATTTCATTCTCTTGTATGAAGGATTGCTATGAGTCAAAGCTAATAGCACGTACCAATGACAACAGCCAAATCCATTTTCATGGTTGTCACAAGGCATAAAATTCAAGTATAAAAGGTGCATGTGTGTTCACAAATAGTAACTTAAAGATTTCTGTGTGAGAGACACTGAGTGTTCTGGCTACTCAAGGACAAAAGCAGACGATAACGGAGGAAGGTGAACTTGGAAAGAAGGCAAAATAATGATGCCTCTCCATCTTCAAGATGATCGGGAAAGCGTGCATTGATTATAGAAGGAAAATAAATACCAGTTATACCCCAGCTACCAATCAAAACAACTCTCTTCCTAAGTTTTCCTTCCTGTACTTATTCAGGAGTCCCGGTAGTTAAGCAGCCGTTTGCTAGCCAAAAGATTAACAATTCACACCAGCTACTGCACAGGAGAAAGTGTAGCAATCCTCTTCCATAAAGATTGTTGCGGTGACGTGCCATTGAGTATACTATGGTACATAGTGACTCTGTGAACAACAAATCAGAACCTTGCTCTATCCTGTATCATGCTCACAATCTCTGAAATGTTCAAGCTCATTGTTACAGCAGTCACTGTAGCATCCATCTCATTGATAAATCTTCCTCTCCCTTGTTGACCCTTCATCTTTCCCAGCATGAGGTCTTTCCCTAAGGGCTGTCTTTCCTGACAACATGCCCAAAATATATGAGATGAAGTTTCACCATATTTGCCTTCAGGATGATGCCTTCTCTCCAAAATGGTTGTTGTTTGGTGCTGTTGAGTATAACTCATAGCAACCCTATGAACAAAAGATCTAAAACCTGTCCTATCCTGTGCCATCCTTACACTCACTGACACACAAGAAAGTGC
This sequence comes from Elephantulus edwardii, assembly GCF_000299155.1. Lineage (NCBI taxonomy): Eukaryota > Metazoa > Chordata > Mammalia > Macroscelidea > Macroscelididae > Elephantulus > Elephantulus edwardii. The sequence goes on from NW_006399751.1 coordinate 41,090,460, forward strand.
CCATTGTGGCACTTGCCACATCAGTCCACCTGGTCGAGGGTCTTCCTCTCCTTCACCAACCCTCCACCCTTCCCAGCATCATGTCCTTCTCCAAGGAATAGCTTCTCTTAACAACATGCCCACAGTACATGAGTTGAAGCCTCACCATTCTTGCCTCCAGAGTGCTCTGGCTGCTTCCTTCCCCAAGTCCCCAAAATTATGAACTTTGAAATGCTATGGGGCTGTTTCTGTTCTGTTCTGCTCTGTCCTGTCCTGTTCTGTTCTGTTCTAAAGGCTCGCTGTAAACCAGAATAGACCTAAAAGCAAAAATGCTTTTACATTATAATTATAGTTTTAAGGATGACAATTTAGATAAAGAGAGGAAGACCCTTTGACAAGATGGATTGACACAGTGACAGCAGCCCTGGACTCGAGCATACTGGAGATGGTGAAGGTGGCAAAGGATAGGGCAGTGACATTCAACCCCAAAGCACTAAAGCATCAGTTTTGTCTTGTTGCCTTGGAATCAATTCCAACTCATGGCAATCACATGTGCATCAGAGTAGAACTGGACCCCATAGAATTTTCAGTGGCTAGTTTTTCAGAAGTGACACTTTTAAGCCTTTTTTTAAGGCACCTCTGGGCACACTCAAACGTCTTACTTTTTAGTTGACAGCCAAACACAACTATTTGCACCACCTAGAGAATCCAAGTGTCTCTGACAAAGAACTTCAATTTAACTTTTGAGGCAAAGACAGATTTATCCAGCTTTCCTTAGCCCACTGCAAGTTAGAACGTTACATACTTAAGTCAATCCCCACAGAGGTATGAAAGAGAGTAATTGTTTACACCCAGTTTACTGTTTGAAAGACATGAGCCCCAAGAGACTTATAACTCTATTCCACCAACTTCTCGGAAGCCTCCCCTAGCTCCACAAGACTCGAGATTTATGTTTCAAAAACAGGTGCTTTAAATCCTCAAGACAAATAATGCATCTCTTCCTTCAGCTGATGACAGTTTTTATTTTAATCACCTGGAAAAGAGAGATATATTGCTCTTTTTTTGTCATTGCTCATTTTTGTTTGTTTGTTTAATAAATATATAGTTTGTGTGGGGAACCCTGGTGGCCTAGTGGCAAGAAGCTGCACTGCAATCCCGAAGGCACACGGTTCAAATCTGTGGGAGAAGGAGGGGCAATCTTCTCTTTTGCCAGTCGGATCTTATTCGACAGTACACAGCAACAACAACAACAAAATGGTTTGTGGTACCCCAAAACAACAATGACCTATTCCCAACAACCTATGTTTCATGACAAAGAGGAATTAAGACTGCAGATGGAAAAAAAAAAGAGAAAAAAAAAAGAAAGAAAAAAGGGAAAAAAAAACAAAAAGAAAGAAAAAAAAAAAAGACTGCAGATGAAATAAAGTTTTCTAATCAGGTGACCTTAATCCAGGTGGGCCCAATGTAATTGCAAGCATTCAGAAAAGGGGAAAAGAGAGGCAAATGTCAGTGTTGGAGTGAGGTCACTTGAGAAAGACTAAGCTGGTAATCACAGACAGTGAAGGAGACCACAAGACAAGTCAAGGGATATAACACATTTAGAAGCAACATTGTTGTTGTTGTTGTTGTTGTTGTTGTTGTTGTTGTTGTTGTTATGTGCCGTCGAGTTGCTTGCAACTCATAGCGACCCTATGTACAACAGCCATAAACCCTGCTCTATCCTGTGCCAATCTCATTGCCTCTGACACATCCATCCCGATTACCCCAGACACTGAATCCATCCACCTCATAGAGGGTCTTCCCCTCCTGCGCTGTCCCTCCACTCTGCCCAGCATGATGTCCCTCTCCAAAGACCTGTCTCTCCTTACAACATGTCCAAAGTATGTCAGGCGAAGCCCCAGAATTCTCGCCTCCAAGGAGCAGCCCGGTTTAACCCTCTCTAGAATGAATCTATTTGTTTTCTTGGCAGTCCATGGTACATTCAGTACTCTTCTCCAGCACCACAGCTCAAAGGCGTCAATTCTCCTTCTATCCTCCCTAGTCATTGTCCAACTCTCTGATGCATAACAAGTGATTGCAAAAACCATGGCCTGTATCAGGAGCATCTTAGTCTCCAGAGAGACACCGTTGTGCTTGAGTACTTTAGAGAGGTCCCTAACCGTAGACCTTCCCATCGCAATACGTTTTTTGATTTCCTGGCTACTGGTGCCAAGAGTGTTGACCGTGGAGCTGAGCAAACTGAAGCTGTGAACAATCTCAATCTCTTCACCATCCATCCTGATACTACCGACTGTCTGTCAGATACTCCTCTAGGTCTAAACATTCAGATTAAGACAGACTAGGAAGAAGGATTGGCCATCCACTTCTGAAATGGCAGGCCTCTGAAAACCCTATGTACAACACAGAAGCAACATAGGTAATGAAATACATTCTCGTCTAGAGCCTTCAAAATGAAATGTAGCCCAACACCAATGGCTCTCATGCCAGATTTCCAACATACAGGGCTGTCAGATAATACTTTTGTGTTGGTAAAAGCTGCTAAATTTTGTAGAATTTGCAAAGTCAATCATAGAAAATGAATGAAAGCTACAATTCCAAACTGTTAAAAGCACGACACATTGAATGTGGAGAAAAAAGAGCAAGGGCAATGCAGGAACAGCCATGTCTGACCTTTACTGACTTCACAAATGGGAACTATTCCTGTCAACAGTATCAATAACCAATTCCCATGACGTCAGACACGTCCCCCACATTTTCGTACATCTATTCAATACAAATCTTACTGTTTACTGGGTCCAAAATCCAAAGCCATAGCTAATAAACCACACAGAACCATACTGGGGAAGTCAAAAGGCTGTAACTCAGGTTAATAGCTGAATACAGTCACTTAATCAGGACAGCTTCTGAAATGTGCTTGCAAGCCCTTCAGTCTTGAGCCACACAACTTTAGGCCCAAGATAAAAATTTGCAGTCCTGTCAATATTGGCTTCCTCCCCCATGCCCTCTCAATTGTTCAACAAACTTGAGCAAAGCCTCTTAGCTGAGCTCTGGTTCTGTCCCTGGGAGATAGAAGTCCCAAGATAGCTCTGTTTTCTCTTTGTTCTCTGCTTTAGCTATGACTACTGCTGCATGCAGTTTGGGCAAGAATTTCTGGGCCCCAAGGATGTGAGAAAATCTCTTACTTCTTCATTAGCAGGGAGGATGATCCTCTTTCTACTGCTGGATAGCTCAATTTAATGGTGAGACTAGTCAATCCCCTTGTAGTTTAGTGAGAATGGCCAATCCCCTTATAGTTTGGTGAGACAGGCCAATCCCCTTGCGGATAGGCTTACACGCCCTATTCGCGCATCCACCTGGTCAAGTCAGGCAATGGCAAGCAAAGTCATATTGAAAAAAATACACTCTTAATTCCACAGGTTGCCTTACAGGAGGGATAACAAAGTATAAGGGCTTGCTTGGGGTCTGCCTTATAAAGCCACAGTTAAAGCAGCCTCAGCCTGCTGCATAATCACAGAAACAGCAATCTTAAATGTCTCATTGACTTTTTGCACCGAGTTGTGAGAGTAACTTTCTTCCACAGAAGGACTTGATTTCACTTAGAGACAAAATTGGAAAATACAGGGGTGTTTATTTCAATCAAAATTAATGAAAAGATAAAAACATAGAATATAATGTTTACTGATTCTCTGAGAGCACAAATCTGTTCTCAGTTTTCTTGAAGCCCAAGAATTGGCATTTTGGCCAAGAACACACACATAAAATGAAGTCTTTTAAATGTTCATGTGAAACAAAGTGGGCTAATTTTTTTTGTTATGTTTTGTTTCAAGTTTATCCTTCTTGGAGTAAATTAGATTAAATCTTGCTACTGTATTCTAGAAAGATAAAAAGCAAATCCAAAGATGGAAACTTGAGATTCCAAACAGGTTAGCCACTTTAAAGCTGTGGTTTAGTTTGTTGGTAAGCACAAAGAGATGGACTTCTTCTTAAAAAGCATTGGAAATTCCATGGGATTTTCTTTCCTTTTCTTCTCCCCCTTTAAGAGTCTGTGAAATGGAAGACTGACAGATGAATGTAAATGTTAAGAGGCATAATCTTCCAACGATGCACTTGCTGAGCTTCCATTAACACTTAGGGGAATTATGTGCAACTATCAGTGGGAGAATATATCCCTAATACTCTATTTTTAATTTTTTTTCAATTAACAATTATGTTTAGTCAATCCCCAGCAGGATTTGCTGGTGAGCTTGCTGGCTTCCTAATGCAAGTTTCTTTTCAGTTAGCTGATCTAATGTTGATGGTCTGTTTTCACTTGGTAGTGCATTATTAGATATATCTAATGTCTGCTTAAATGCATTTGTGAATTAAATCCTGTCTGGGAAGGTTTGCCCATTCAATCTAGGGATTAGAAATTATACTGACCCAAGGAGCAAGACTTGCTATATTTAGTCTGGGATCAGTGCCAAAAATGCACAGCCAGACCAAGGAATTAGGGGCCTGACATCATTTTTACTCCATCATCTTATATATAAAATATCAAGGTTAGCAATTAAGCTACATCATTTGAAAGATTTAATGCCCGGCTTTAGAATTATTTTAATATTTGTTGCTGTTGTTCATATCCTCATTTTCAGATCCATGATGTTCAATACCTCAAGTGAAAATAAGGACTAGAAGAGAAAAGAACTAGATTTTAATAAGGACCAACTGATTTTTTATTCTAATTCTGCAGTGAAGAAAGCAATCTATATAGGGGATAACTATGTAAATTTCAAAGGTTATAGTCAAGTTCATAGCAGGAACTACAACGTAGCCCATTCCTGAATCCAGATCCCATGCTCTTATTATTAATCTTATCTTGATATGAGAGAAAAGAGGTGTATATTTTCATCTCAGTTGAAGAAGTAAGGAAGTGAGATCATTATAACAAAATAATGGATTATGAATCTTCTAAGAAAAGCTGACTAGCTTTCTGACTCTAACACCATCCCTTTTTTAGATAATCATTTTCCTCCTCTTTTGCCTTGCCTTTCATACCTAATAAAAGCACTGATGAAATTAAACATTAAAACTCTGAGAGGGTAAAAATCCCCAGGAGGGCACAGATTGTCATTTATCTTTGTGTCTCCAGTGCCTTGTACAATACCTGACCCAGAATAGGTGCTTGTCATGGTTTGTCAGATGAAAGAAAGAATTAATTAACAAACCAATGAATCAATGATGATGGTTCTATTTATAATGCTTATTGGAAATTCTGTTTCACTTTCAAATATAAGAAGGAATTTTGTTATTATTTTAGGTCAGCTCTTTGAAATATGTTAAATATTCCAAATTTCTGACTGGGTTAGTTAAAGACTGATTCTAAACATGGAAATATTTTTCTCTCACTATACACAGATACGTTTTTTAATAAAAGGTAATTCATTGTGTTTCATTGACTATGCAAAGGCAGTTGACTGTGTAGATCACAATAGATTGTGGCTAACCTTGAGGAAAATGGGAATCTCAGAACACTTGATTGTGCTTATGTGAAATCTATACTTGGACCGGGAAGCAGTCGTCAGAACAGAGCAGGAAAACACTGCATGATTCAAAATCAAGAAAGGAGTGTGTCAGGGATGTGTCCTGTATCCATATCTTTTCAATCTATATGTAGAACAGATCATTCGGGAAACAGGAGTTCATGAGGAGGAATGTGACATCAGGATTGGCGGAAGACTCATCAACAACCTACGTTATGCAGATGATATAACTAACCTTGCTTTCTGAAACTGAAGAAGGCCTGAAGTGCTTGCTGCAGAAGGACAAGGACTGTAGCCTTCAATATGGATTGAAGCTCAACATCAAGAAGACAAAGATTCTCATCATTGGGCCAACTGGCAGCACCATGACAGATGGAGAAGAGATTGAGGTTATTAACAATTACAGGTTGCTTGGCTCCACAATGACAGATGGAGAAGAGATTGAGGTTATTAACAATTACAGGTTGCTTGGCTCCACAATCAACACTCTTAACACCAGCAGTCAGGAAATCAAAATATGAATTGCACCGGGAAAAATCTTCAGAGTACTGAAAAGCAACAATGTTAGTCTAGAGACTAAGGTGAGCTGGAACCAGACCATGGTCTTCGCAATTATTTGCTATGCATCAGAAAGCTGAGCAAATTACTCACAATAACAGATGAAGAATCGATGTCTTCGAATTGAGGTGCTGAAGAAGAGTCTTGAACATACCATGAACTACAAAAAAAAAAAAAAAAGCATAGATCTGTCTTGGAGAGGGTGAAACCAAGTTTCTCCTTGGAGGCCAGGATTTTGAAGCTCCATCTCATGTATTTTGGGCATGTGACCAGGAGTTATCAGTCCTTGGAGGACATCATGCTCGGAAAGGTGGAGAAGGGACAGTGCAGGAGAGGAAGACCCTCAATGAGATGGATTGATACAGTAATTGGGGCAATGAGGATTGGTATGTCGGAATTAGTGAGACTGGCTTAGAACAGGGCAGGGTTAAGAGCTGTTATACATAGAGTTGCTATGGGTTACAGGCAACTTGATAACACATAACAACTACTACATACACAGACATAAAGAGCTCTGGTGACATAGTGTATTTTGGGTTGAGCTGCTAACTGAAAGTTCAGAGGTTCAACTCCACCAGCTGTTCCTCAGGAACAAGAAGGGAGAAAAATGGGTAGTCTCCTCCCATAGAGATTTACATCCTTGGAAACACAGTGTGGGGTCACTATGAGTCTGAACTGACT
>NW_006399751.1:41099382-41106403 GCF_000299155.1 Elephantulus edwardii
TTGGGATGGGAGTGTCAGAGACAGTGCGATTGGCACAGGACAGAGCGGAGTTTAGGGCTGTTGTACATAGGGTCGCTATGAGTCGCAGGCAACTCGACGGCACATAACAACAACAACATGATTATAATCACATTTGGGAAGGTGGTCTTTACATTGATGAGGCAGGATTAGTGTAGAATGTGTTTTTAGTATCTCTTAAAACATTTTGAAGAAGTAGATAAGACAAGCAGAGATAGGAGGAAAAACTACATAGAGATTTCTGAGGAAACAGAAGTTGACGAAATGAGGACTTTCCCTCACAGCTGACACAGAAAGATAGCCTTTCCCCTAGAGCCTCCTCCTGTGTGATAAACTGTCTCTGAAAACCTGCCAAGGGTCAGCTATGGGTTGGTTCTAACTCTATGGTACACACAACATCAAGGGGGGAAAAAACCTTCTCGTCACTGTACCAATAGACACACTATGCAGAAAAGATTGACATTGTTAAAGATCTCATCTTGCTTGGATCCACAGTCAACACCGTTGGTAACAGCAGTCAAGAGTTCAGAAGATTATGCTGAGTGAAATTATCTCAGTCACAAAAAAGGCAAATACGGTATAAGGCCATTGTTATAACAGGACTGATATGGGGTTTGGGGAAAACTAATAAAAGAGGGGATAAATAATGTCTATGGCACTGAAACAGATGGGGGAGAGAACTGTATAACTGGAACATAAGATTAGGTATTATTGGCCTGACAAGAGTCCAGAATAAGAGTTGCTTAATAAAGTGGTCCAGGGCAAGGGAACTGTATAATAATGAAAGAACATTCTTTCCAAAGAAAAAAGCGAACTGGTGGGGAGGGGGGAGGGGGAAGAAAACGTGCAACAATGAATGAATGGAAAGCCAACAACAACAACAAAATGCTATGTGCATCCCATGTTACAATTATTAAATTATGTTTATCATTTAAAAAAACAAAAAGATGTGTTGCATTGGGAAAATCTGCAGTCTAAGAACTATCCCAAAATTCTAAGGAGCAATAATGTAAAAAGACTAAGGTGTACCTGATTCAAGCCATGGTCTTTTAGATTACTTGCTATGAGTCCAAAAGGTGGACAGTTAATAAAGATGACAGAAGAACCGATGCCTTTAAATTGTAGTGCGACAAAAGTATTAAGTATACCAAGGACTGCCAAGAGAGCAAACAGGTCCGTCCTGGAGAAAGTAGAACCAAGATACTGGTTGGAAGCCAGGATGGCAAAGCTTCAGCCCACATATTTTGGGCATTGTTTTAGAAGGGGTTAGGCCTTGAAAAAGGACATCATGTTTGAAAGGGTAGAGGATCCATGAAAGAGAGGAAGACTCTCAGAAAGTCAGACAGACACAGTGATGGTAACAGTGGGTGCAAGTATATCAGAGATGGTGAGGATGGGACAAGGGCAAATTTCAAGTCTGTTGTTCAGGGGGCTGCTATAAGTTTACTCAATAACAACAGGACACTGAAATTGCCCTGAAAAGACAGAATTACAAACACCAAAAACACTTCTAGTGAAGGCTCAGAAGGAGAAGAGGAGAGAAAGAAAAAACAAACAAAAAAACCCATATGACACCAATAAGTGAATGTTGTTGCAGAAATGTAGAAGTTAAATGTACTTCCAGTGAGGCTTTAGAAGGAAATGAAGAACATGAGATTGGATAGTGAAGGAAGGACAGTCCTTTTTACAAAGTGGCAAATAACTTGTTTGAATTATGTTCAAGTATTTAGTGGAAGGTCCAACTTATAAGGTACGAATTTGGAGAACAAGCAGAAGGGACTTGTAAACAAAATGTTAAAGGGGCCCTGAAATTTCTCCTTGCCACGTACAATATAAGAAGGAGAAAATGGATCTTAAAATGCACTGTGCAAATAGAAAATAAATGTAAAGATTTGGGAAATTTTATTTTGTAAATTTAGGACATGCAGTTCAGAATTTTTACCAAAGACATTTGTTATAGAGATAAGCCTGTGACCAATGGATCTTACCAATCACAATGTCAGAAAGGACCTGTGCTTAAAGTACAGGGGACAGAAACAGTGAAAGAACAGAAGGTTTGTTCCTCCTGGGATTCTACAGGTAGGAAACAAGCCAAAGAAGAACTCTAAAGATCAGCAAAACTGTTAGGAAACAGGGCTGCTTTGTTTCAAAAGATGAAGTCCCAACAGGAGGTCATTTTGCAAGGTCAGATAAGTCTGGGGCTGCTATTTAGAGGGTGGGGCTACTGTCCAAAACTGAATGGGGAAGGCAGCCCTGTCCATGACCACTCACATGGACTACTAGAATAGAGCTACCCAAACCCCAAACAGCAGAGTTGGCAACCCAGTGGGACTAAAAGACAAAGCCTTCAGGAGACGGGAGCCCCCACCCAGAACTCGGAGCCAACACCCAAAGTCTGGAGGGTAAGGCCATTGTCCTGTTGACCACAGAGAATGGAGGATTCTTTTCAAACTTTGTGAGTTACTATTGCAATTTGCTCTCTCCAGTTTTCTCTCATTTGTACTGGAAATGTTTATCTTATGCCTGTTCCACCATTATGCTCTAGATCACTTGTGATGATCTAGATTTCACACATTCACAGTCAAAGATGAAATTGGCCCAAGAATGTGATACACTGTATACAATTTAGATGACTCAGAACATGAGATTTTGGACTCAGAATTGATGTAAGACTTTGGGGATGATGTAATGGGAAAATTTGTGTGTTTCCCATATGAAAAGAAAATTAATTTGTCAGGGCCCAAGAGGCTGAATGTTACAGATTTAATTGCATCCTCAAAAATATATGTTGTAGATCCTAACAGTTATTCCTGTGGTTATAATACCATTTAGGAATGTGTTATATGTTAATGAGCCAAGACTAGTATAAAATGTGTTTTGACTCAATCTGTGACAAAAATTAAAAAAAAGTTAAAATAAAAAGGAATAGATTAAGTAAGCAGAAATGGGAGAAATTAGATCTCGAGGCAGATGGAAATTCCAAGAAATCAGTAAAACTGATGAGACAAGGACCTATCCCAGAGCTGACACAGAGAGAGAAAGCCTTCCCCGAGCTCTGCAGAGTTTTAGCCTCCTAAACTGTGGGAAAATAAATGTCAATTTGTTAAACACACCTACTTGTGATATTTCTGCTATAATAGCATTAGATAACTAGGACAATGAATCTCTAAAATGTAGGGACCTCTTGAACAAATTTACAAATGTATCAATTATTATGGAAATCATTTCAAAAGCCTGTTTAGTGTATAAAACCATTACTGTAGAATGAGTATAAGGGTCCAAAGATGCGGGAGGGTGGAAGTGGAGGGATGAGGATGTGCAGAGGGAGGGGAGGGATAAATCATGGAGTTGTACTATTTGATGGGTGGAAGGTAAGGGAAATTGGAAGAATCTGTTCTTGGAAATAATGTATTCAAATTTTGTAAATAAATTCATATAATAGTAATAAAATAATCATTTTTAAAAAGCCTGTTTAGTTTGGAATGATGTTACCATTAACATAAAATGAAAGAAAAACCATAGTTTATCTTTAAAATCTGAGTGCATTTGAAACGGTAGGTATAGCTATATTTACCCAACCACAAAAATAAGTTTAAAATTTCCAAAAATAGTACATAGAATTCTCATAGTGAAACCATAACATTTTCCCTATTAAATTTTTTTAATGGAGCTGCATCTTAAATGCTTTTATAAAGCAAAAGGCAATTAATTTTAGAATTTATCTTAAATAGTATTCCATTAAGTGCCTTGTTTCCAAGAGGAAAAGAAACTCATAAGGAATTGTAATTATATTTTCCTACAGTAAAAAAAAAAAAAAATCATTCCCAGAAGTATATTTCTATCAAAAGTGAGATTTTTTTTTTCTGAAAGACTTAAGTTTATATTCTTGAAAACAGAGATTCTTCCCATAATATCAACCTTTTGGAGGATATGTTGGTATAATGAAAATGCCAATACACATAGGTCATACATGAGGTTTGTTTGGATTGATTATATGTTCTAATAGCATGAAATCTAAATGAAGAAGTTTTTTAATAAGAAGATGATAGGACTATAGAGATCTTTGTGCAGAACAAAAATACAGGGAGAGGTATGTTATAATGTGAATAAGACTAATTGATCATCTTATTGAAGAAACACTTATCTTGAGATGAAAAATGGCCACACTGTTGTTTGACATTTGGGTTGTCGATGGCTTGACCAGAAGAAACCTTAGTCAAACACTCCAGAGACAGGAACAGTTCAAGAGAAGAGTTTCTTGCCAAAGGTCACTGATAGAATGGTGGAATATTTTTTCCTTCACCATCTCAAGAAAGTCATCTGCGGAGACTATTTACATCCTACTGGGACAGGGAGGAACAAAAGAATGGCCAAGGTCATCCTTTTATGAAAAACAGCACCATGCATGTTATCCTAACGTGAAAGGACAAACTCCAAAAGGTTAATAGAAATCTTTAAGAAGCACATTTGGGCCTATGTGCTGTGCCTTGCTCATATCATGTTCATAAAAAATATTTTAAAAATTATTTTTAGAAAAGCATAAACTAAGAAAACATCTAAGTTGAATTACTCATATTTTAAAATCATCTGAATGAGTAGCTTTTTCAAGATTACATTTATAATCCATCTCTCTTAACATTTCTGTCAGAGAAGAGGCATTGGATAGGTTTAAGTGTCTTTTTAAAAAAGAAGCAGGGGGAAAAAAGCAGCAAAGGAAAAAATTCACAGGGCCTTGAAGTTTGGATTTTAAGACAAAAGGGCTGGTGGGTCTTCTACCCATTCCACTGCTAATTTTAACATTTCCTAATCACCAATTTTGACATTCTTGACCCATAAAACTATTCACATTATGAACTTTAATTTTTAAAATTGTTCTGGTCTCTTAATATCACATTAGCAATACCACACAGCTGAATTATTTAATAAGGTATTAGTAACAATGCTAAGACCTGGTGGTGAATATGGGGCATCCTAAACCTTGTATCTATCAAGTATTTAACAAGGATTTCTCAAAAGTACTCATTTCAACCAATAAGATTCCCACTCAGAATGATACAAATCCTAGGCTCATTTCTGTGGAAGTGGAGATTTCCCATGGCCTCCAAGTTCCAGAATTTTTACACAGTGAATTTCAAGTTCAATATAGGCAAACCTGAGTGCAAAATAAGTCAAACAATGCAATATGAAAGCTAAACTGTGTCAGGGAAACAGTTGAGAAACTGTATCATTCTTCATTATCTTGGTAAGAATTAGCTGTACATGAGTTTCCATGCCACCGTCTCACCACTCCTCTTACCACACAACAGATGCACATGCCTTCCCTCTCGTCTTGGTCACTCTAGCAATAAAAGACTCTCCAAGCACTCATTCATGCGTTTGCTCACTCTTTTACTCTTTATCCTCAAGTAGGAAAAACAAAACAAAAAACACTCATAGCTGACCCTCCAGAGGGCTTTCTGAGGCTGTAAATCCCATATGAGAAGACTGCCCATCTTTCTTCCACAGAGCAGCTGTTGGATTCAAACCACCAGAGAGACACAGCCTTTGGGTTAGCAGCTCAACTCTCTACGAGCTACACCATTCCAAGCATTATTGCTCCAATTCATGGTCTGTGAGCATTTAGCACTGGTTGTATAGTGTCTAAATCATTTGAATGTTAAAGTTAAGATGGAGGAATTGAATCCACCAGATACTCTTCAGGACAATGAAGCAGCAATCTGCCTTCATAAATATTTGAAGTTTTGGAAGCCCTATCTATATGACATTTCTACTCTGCCCTTCAGGATCAGAATAACTTCATTGCAGTAGATTTCAATTTGGGGGGGAGAGTGGTACTTCTTGTTGTTGTTGCCATTGAGTTGAGTACAATCCACAGGGATCCTATGAACAACACACCTGAATCTCATCCACTCCTGTGCCATGCTCATCATCTCTGACACACTTGCTGCAGTTGCATTGTCAATCATGTCCCTGGGGGGTCTTCCACTCGTTCACTGATCTTTACTAGCACGATATCCCCTTCCAGGAAATACCCTCTACTAGCAACATGTCCAAAGTATGAGAGACGAAGCTCTACCATCTTTGCCTCCAAGAAGCACTCTGGCTACACTTTTTTCCAAGAGTACATCTGTTTGTTCTTTTGGCAGCTCATGGAATATTCAGCACTCTGCTCCTGCTCCAACATCACAACTTGATGTTGTTGTTGTTATGTCCTGTCAGACTGACTTCAACTCAACAATCTTATGAACAACAGCTCTGAACCTTGCCATGTCTTGATACATCTGACCTCACTGCCACAGCAATGTGTCAATCTCTCTCATCCAGGGTTTTCCCCTCCTGCACTACCCTCCACCCTTCCAAGCATTATGTCCTTCTCTAAGCACTGGTCCCTTCTGACAAGATGCCCAAAATATGTGAGATGGAGCTTCAAAATGCTTGCCTCCAAGAAGCAGCCTGGTTTCATCTTCTCCAGGACAAACCTCTTCGCAGTCCATGGGGCATTTAATACTTTCCTCTAGCACCACAAATCAAAGGTACAGATACTTCTTTGTTATCCTTATTCATTGTCCAGCTTTTAGATGCACAACAAGCAATTGAGAAGGCCATGGCTTGGATCAGGTGCATCTTGGTCTCTACACTAACATCATTACTCTTTAGCACTGTGGAGCTATCTAGGACAGCAGATTTTCCCAATTTAACTCATCTTTTGATTTCTTGACTGTTGGTGCCAAGAGTGTTTATGTGGATCCAAGAAAGAGAAACTCATTAACAGCTTTAATCTTTTCTCTATCTATCATGATGGCACCCATTGGCCTGGTGGTGAGGATTTTTTTTTTATTTTATTTTTGTGTGAGTGTACAGTCAAATCAGATCTGACTGGTACAGGAGGAGATTGTCCCTCCTTTTCCCAGCAGAGCATCTGGTGGATTCGAACCCTGTGCCTCTGGGATTGTAGTTGCAGCTCCTTACCACTAGGCCACCAGAGCTCCCCGATTTTTGTTTT
>NW_006399751.1:41117673-41119294 GCF_000299155.1 Elephantulus edwardii
ATAATACTCAATCATATATCACTTCTAATCTGTTCTTTCCCTCATCTGTTTCAATACAATATACACATAATTTATCCAGTTTTTTCTGTCATACCCCCACCCTGATGTCAGACCCATGCAAATATTTTTAAGAGCTTGACTATATGAAGAATGTGGCATCCGGATTGGAGGAAGACCAATCAACAGCCTGCATTATGCAGAGGATGAAACCTTGCTTATAGAAAATGAAGACCTGAAGCCTTTACTAAAGAAAATTACTACAATCTTCAGTATAGAGTTTGAATATAACATATTATATACCTCAATATCAAGAAAATGAAAATCTTCACCACTAGACCAATAGATAAATGAAGAAATTATTAAAGCTGTCAGAGATTTAATTTCACTTGGATCCCAAGATAGCAGCAATCAAGGAATCTAAAGACTTTTACATTGGTCAAATCTGCTGCAAAGGACCTCTTTAAAGTGTTTAAAAAGCAAGGATGTCAATTTTAAGATTAAGGTGGATCTGACCCAAGCCACAATATTTTCCATTGCTTAATAAGCTTGTGAAAATTGGACAATGAATAAGGAAGACTAAAGAAGAATTAATGTCTTTGAAATGTGGTACTGACAAAGGGTATTGAATAAAGCAAGCTGGCTTGGAGTAAGTACAGCTAAGGTGCTCATCAGAGACAAAGATGTTGAAACTGCTTTGGGTACATTATCAGTAAGAGCTAATTCCTGGGAAAAGTCAACATACTCAGGACAGTAGAGGCTCAATGAAGGAAAGGAAGACCTTCAATAAGATTGGTTGATACAATAACTACAACAATGGACCTGATAGATCATGAAGAGCGCCCAGGATCAGGCAAGGGTTTGATCTATTGTTCTTAGAGTTGTGAATCTGAATCAATTTAATGAAATCTAACAAAAGCAAAAAAAAAGCAGCTTGACTGTCAGGGGGAAAGTAGGAAATGCACCTCACTGAGAAGAATGTTTATTTGGACAGTAGTAGGAAATCAGGTTATATGCATTCAGTAGTTTTTCCTAATTTAAAAGGCCTTCATGCGTAAGATATAGACATTTAAGCTTGCTGTAGTATCTTTCGATCCCAGAGCAGTGGCATTATAGAAAGGCAGGAGAAGATGGTTCATGAAGAATCACTGGCAGCAGAGTTAAGGCTAAATTGAATAAGAAGGACATTGGGTAGTGGAAAAACGACTATAAGCAAAGCTCCTCATGTGATGTCAAAGACAGGAAAAGTGGAAAGTAAATCTAGAAACTTGAAGAGAAAAATAAAAACAAAGGTCATTAAAAAGAGTTTTGTGTAAGAAAATGAAGAAAAGTGTACACCCCCAGGGCTCTCTCTGGATGTGAAGTAGATGGCATTTAAGGGGCAGTAGTCAGATAACTGGGAAGGGTACCAGTTTAATAGCAGGCTGAGCTGGACAAGGAATAGTGATTTTCAGTTGAGGGAAGGTCTTTCAAACAGACAGGCCAAAGATTGTTGTTGTTGCTGTTATGTGCCGTCGAGTCGTTTGCAACTCATAGTGAACCTATGCACAACAGCCCTAAACCTCTATCCTGCGCCAACCGCACTGCCTCTGACACACCCATCCCGATTACCCCAGTCACCGAA
>NW_006399751.1:41119394-41125586 GCF_000299155.1 Elephantulus edwardii
CTTCAATTTATATTAAAGGCTGTAGTCCTTGATCTTCTGTAGCAAATGCTTCAAATTCTCCATTTCAGGAGCAAGGTTGTGTCATGTGCATGATGCACATGAAGACTGATGAGTCTTCCTCAAGTCCTGATACTACATTCTTCTTCATTAGATCCAGACTCTTGAATAATCTGCTCAGAATATAGATTGAAAAGATATGGAGAAAGGATCCATCTCTCACACACTCCTTTAGATTTATCATTAAACTTCTTCTGCCCACCACAATGTAAATTTTGAATTCTCTTAGGTATGAAAAGTTTCATCTTATAAGTTAATAGCACTAATGATCAGTCCCTCTATCATTGCCATCAAGGTGGAGCCAACTCATACCTGGCTCTCCACTAAGTTTTCAGAGTCAGTAAATCCCATGGGAAGAGACTACCCATCTTTCTCCATTGGAGCAGCTGGTGAATTTGAACCTCCTACTTTTGGCTCAGCCTGGAAGCAGGAGTGGCATCCACTTCCGAAATGGCTGACCTCTGGAAACTCTATGTACGCTCAGGCTGTTCATTCATAGGGTCGCTGTGAATAGCCTACGACTCGATGGCACCAAACAACAACAACTTTTGGCTCAACAGTGCAACTCCTTGCTTATCAGTAGCTCTGAAAAATGCAGTACCATTGAATGGAGACAGAGGTTGATCTAATAACCTACTAATAATAACATCATCATTAATATCTAGAAAGAGCAAGGAAGAAGCCTGAAAAACACATCTTATTTGTGTTCTTCATTTAGGCGCTCATACTTTAAATCTCAGATAAAAAATGGGTGAATCTCTGAAATACTCTTTCCCAGATGGCTATCAGTTCAACAAACTCGATAGTTAACTCATTTGCCAAAATCTAAGTGTTACTTTTAGGGGAAAAAAATGACAAAACCTCATAACTTCCAAATTTACATGCATATAAGATACATGGTCTTCCTCTGATCTTGATAGCACATTCTTCTTCATGGACTTCAGCTTCTCAAATTATTTACTTAGCATACAGTTGAACAGGGATGGGGAAAGGATAAAATCCTGCCATACACTTCTCTTAATTTTAAACCATGTACTACTGTTCCCTTGTTCTGTTAGTACAATAGCTTCTTGGTCACATGAGCACTATAACGTGTTCTGGGATTCCCACTTTTCTCAAAGTTAGCTACAATTTTTTTTAATGATCCACAGAGTTAAATGCCTTCACATAGTCAAGAAAGTATAAATAGATACTTTTCTGGGATTTTCTGCTTTCAGCCAGACTCCATCTGACATTAACAATGATATCCGTGGTACCTCTTCAAAACTCAGCTTGAACTTGTGACAGCAATCTGTCAATGTACTATTCTAGCCAGTTTTAGATGATCTTCAGCAAGATTTTACATGAATGTGATATTAATGATATTACTTAGTAGTTTCCATGTTCTTTTGGATTACTTTTTTCAGAATGGAAACAAATACGGGTTTCTACTAGTCAGTTTACCAGGCAGCTGTCCTCCAAATTTTCTGACATAGGCTGATGAGCACGTCTATGGCAGCTGCCTATGTTAATTGAAATAGGTCAATTGGTGTCATATTGATTTCTGTAGCCTTATTTTTTGCCAATGTCTTTAGTGCAACATCAGCTTCTTCATCATTACTGTTGACTCTGGATCATGTGATACTTGCTGAAATATTTCAGTGTCGACCATTTCTTTTTGGTACAGTTACTCTGTGTAGCCCATTTCAAGATTTTGCCCATAGCATCTCTCAGTATTGCAAATCAAGACTTGCATTTTTCAAAGGTCAGCTCTAGAAGACAAAGTAAAGTATATTATAATGGAATCTGTGGAGAGCTAGAATTGGAGAATAAAAAGGGAAGAATTTGCTAGGTATTTCTCAATTTCAGAAAGAACTTAAAAATGGTAATAAAGGAAAAAGTGGAAGCTGCACTGTACTTTCTTGACTACACAAAGGCTATCTGGATCATAGCAAATTATAGCTAAAATTGTGAAGAGAATCTCCAAAAATAGTATGGTGTTCATATGAAACCTATACCTAGACCAAGAAGCTGTTGTCCACATAAAGCAAGGGAACATTGCATGATCTAAAATTAAGAAAGAGTCTATACTTTCTCCATACCTATTTAATCTGTATGCTGAGGAAATCACTCAAGAAGCAGACTCTGTCAAGAAGACTGTAGCATCAGAATTAAGGGAAGACTTATTATCAACAATCTGGATTATGCAGATGACATAGTCTTGCTTGCTGAAAGTGAGAAGGACTTGAAGCATTTGCTGCAGAATATCAAAGACTACAGCTTTCAATATGGATTACATCTCAACACTAAAAAATAAAAAATTCTGACCACTGAACCAATAGACAACATTATGATAGATGAATAAATGATTGAAATGGTCAATTACTCCATAATGGAATCATTCAATGTAATAATTCCATTGCATAATAATTCCATGTAATAATTCCATTGGATCCATAATCAGCACTCTTGGTACCAGCAGTCAGAAGATCAGGAATATGCTGTCAGGGACCTCTCCAAAGTACTGAAGTGCAGTGTCAGTTTGAGGACTAGGATTCACCTGATTTATGCCCTAGTCTTTTCTATCACTTGTTATGCTTCTAAAAGCTGGACAACAAATAAAGATAGCAGAAGAATTGATGCCTTTGAATTGTGGTGTTGGAGAAGAGTACTGAATATCCCATGGACTGCCAAAAGAACAGGTGTGTCTTAGAGAAAGTGCAGCCAGAAGTGCTCCTTGAAAGCAAAGATAATGAAGCTTTGTCTCACATACTTTTGGTATGTTATTAGGAGGGGATCTGCCTTAGAAAAGTGGAGGGTTGGCAAAAAAGAGGAAGATCCTCAGTGACATGCACAGTGACTGCTACAATGGACTCAAGTATGTCAGAAGTTATGAGGTTGACACAGGATAGAACTGGGTTCAGATCTGAGGTTCACAGAGTTGCTATGAGTCATATTCGACTCAGTGGCTCCTAATAACCACCACCATAGGAACCTGTCATCCCAGAAATAGCTTTTCAAATGCAGGGTCAACTGTCTTTAGAAAATTGAAAGATGACTTAAAAGCAAGATATCATCAAGTGCCTGACTGAACTGCTGGTCTTTAGAAAGATAGTGATAGCAAATTTTCCACCTGATTTTGAGAGATGGTTGCATCCTTGTCACTGATGAATCATAAACTTAAATATGGCAAACAAGAACTCCTAAAAGGGACTCACTAGCACTGCCCTCTCCAAAAGTTCTCACGTTTCTGGCTGATCTAAGAGGGGAAATCCGTGGAAATACTTTCAAAATTCTCTCTCTCAGGTCCTACTTTTTCGTTTTGAAAGTTTAGAATGGACACATTACTTAATAATCAAGTACTTAGTTATGAATTTATGAAGAATATACATAAATCTGTTTCTGATTCAGATTTATATTGTTATATATCAGAACTAGGTAAAAAATCTGAACCTACCATTTCCTTTTGTGAGATCCTGGGGAAATTGGTTACTCTTACTAAGATTGTTTTAACAGAGGTAATAATTGTCTCAGTGGGTACATCATGGGAATTAAATGGTATATATGCAGTAACTATGTATATATGTCATAAACCCATAAGATAAGTTTATATTCTTTTTAAATAGTAATTCAAATTTATTTATTTATATGGAACATTGTGATTATGTGTGTTTTTCTTTTATTAGAAATGTCTTCAGGGTTAAAGTCTCTTTTTCACCATTTTCAAAAGAAAATAATCAATTTTACTTAAATCTTACGAAAAACTGATATTGTTTTCATTTTTATGTAAATTTATATTTTTTAATAATTTCTATAATTATGTCTTTATCATATCCACTTGTATATTCAAAATTTCCAGAGTGATGGATGATAATTTTTTCCTTTTTTATTATTGAACATTTAATAGACTCTAATTCTTCAATACTATCATCAGTAATAGTAGCATCCACTTCCTAAATAACATGCCTCCAGAAACTTTGATAAATGTTGATAGTTACAGAGAGGCCTCAAGCCTTTTGTTCATAGAGTCGCTATGAGTTGTGCTTGACTTGAAGGCAATCAACAACAATAGAAAGAACTTAGTGTTGAATAGGTTTGTTTTTTTTTCTAATTTCTGTTTTGATTCCTTATGATATAGTTCTAGACAGGACAGGATTCAGCTCTCTTGTTCATAGGGTCGGCATGAGTCGGACTCGACTCGACAGCATCTAACAACAACAACAGTTCTAGAAGTAGTGTTACCAAATCAAACGGTATAACTCTTGTTTGGTTAGCAGCACAGCTAAATCACCAGAGCTTGTTGGTAGGCACTATATATATATATATATAGTGTGTGTGTACCATTAAATCACATCTGACTAGTACAGAAGGAGATTGATTGCCCCTCTTTCTCCAGCAAAGCATCTGGTGGAGCTGAACTGCATACCTCTGGGATTGCAGTGCAACTTCTTACCACTAGGCCACCAGAGCCCCCTGGTACAGGCACTTCTTATGGCTTTTATCTGTGCTGTTAATTTTGGATGCAGAAAAGTAAAAACCATTGTGAGGCAGGATTCTTCGAAGTCTAAATTTGGATACTTGTAAGTGGAAGAAGGAATATATCAAAAAGAAACAAATTATTAAAAAATAAATGGAAGAGAGTATGACCTTAATATGAACAGAAGACAGTGGAACTTGTGGATCAGTGCTTCTTTTCCACAAGGGAGTTCACTATGAGTCAAGAATCAACTTGCCTGTGCACAACAAAGTTGCTTATCTCTTTTTTAATGTAGCGTATGTGCTGACCTCCCCCAACAGCTGTTTCTTCAACAACATTTTCTAGCATCAAAAGAAGACAGAAGGATTATGCACAGAGTCACTGGAAGTGCATATGAATAAGAATCAATGGTTCTAGAGCAAGAACTCCACCATGCACTAAAGGCACTGACAAAAATGTAAGCCTCCAGGAATTGCTCCATGATTACAAAATGAAGTATCTCAGCAAACAAACGTAGCCGTAGATGTGATGACTTGTCTACACCAAGAAATTTGGAAGACTGGGACTGCTGACTGAAAGAAATCCATATTTATGCCCATTTTTTTAAAAAAGCTATTCAAAAGAACATGGGAAATATTAAGTAATATCAAATGCAATTAAAATCTGAAAACTGTACTAAAATGACTAGAACAAACAGTGCATTGACAGAAATCTGCTAGAAATTAAAATTGGATTTAGATGAGGCTGTAGAGCTCGAAATATCATTAATGATGTTAGGTTGATCTTAGCTGAAAGCAGGGAATGCCAGATAGATGTTCCCATGTTTCATTTACTATTCAAAGGCATTCCACTATGTGAATCATAATAAATTATGGATAACGTTGAGAAGAATGAGAGTTCTAGAACGTTTACCTATGCATGTGCAAAATCTGTACCCAGACCAAGATGAAGATGTTCAAATAGCGCAAAGGAATATTGTATGATTTAAAATAAAAAATTATGTGCATCAGGGGTACATTCTTTCATTGTATAAACTGATCCTGCTAACGCGAGACCTATACTTGGAACAAGAGGCAGTCATCTGAACAGAGCAAGGAAACACTGCGTGATTCAAAATTGGGAAGGGTATACCCCAGGGATATGTCCTATCTCCATACCTTTTCAACCTATATGCAAAACAGATTATCCAGGAGGCTGGGCTATATGAGAAGTGTGGCATCAGTATTGGTAGAAGATTCATCAACAATCTGTGTTATGCAGATGACACAACCCTGCTTGCTGAAACTGAGGAGGACCTGAAGCGCTTGCTGCAGAAAATCAAGGACTGAAGCCTTCAATATGGATTGAGGCTCAATATCAAGAAAACAAAGATTCTCACCAGTGGGCCAACTGACAGCATTAGGATGGGTGGTGAAGAAATTGAGATAGTTAACAGTTTCAGTTTGCTTGGCTCCACAGTCAACACTCTTGACACCAGCAACCAGGAAATTAAAAGATGTATTGCAATGGGAAACTCTGAAGTACAATATTGTCAGTGACAAGATAATATCTATATGCATACGAGGAAGTCCAGTGAATACCACTATCATTCAAATATATGCACCAACAACCAGAGCCAAGGAAGAGGGGATAGAAGATTTTTACCAACTTTTACAATCGGAGATTGATCGAACATGCAA
>NW_006399751.1:41130670-41147770 GCF_000299155.1 Elephantulus edwardii
GTCCAAAGTATGTCAGACGAAGCCCCAGAATCCTTGCCTCCAAGGAGCAGCTTGGTTTAATCCTCTCCAAGATGGATCTGTTTGTTTTCCTGGCAGTCCATGGTACATTCAGTACTCTTCTCCAGCAGTTAAAAACTTAACGTTCTTCCAGTGGGCTTTCAGAAGCTATAAATTACAAAAGAGCAGGTTGCTCATCTTACTCTCGTAGGGCAGCTGGTAATTTCAAACCAGCTACCTTTGGGTTGGCAGCACAATTTCTTACCCATATAGGCAAAATTTTTTCTTAATTGGAAATGATTATTTATTACATATATATTAAAAACAATTGGGTAAAAAAAAAAAAAAAAAAAAAAGAAAAAACACTACCACAATACACCAACAATGTTCTTCAAGACTTCAGTAGTTTAAAGTCAGGGAGATCTAGTGATGTGGTCTGTAGGGAATTGTGCTGCTAAACCAAGGTAGTGCCTGGCTGTTTGAGATATACAAATAGTTTAATATATACAAACAAGAAGTTCATTTTTCACATGCAAGACATTTTACCAGAAGACAGACATAAGAGGGACTTTGGAGCTTCTGGGATAAGGTGGGCCAAGGTAACAGGTAATCCTGGTTTATCAGCCTGTGGCCTCCCAGGCCTGAAACATGAGTGTCAAAATTTCATCAGAGGGGTGAGGATGCGGGCAAGGGGTTTAATCATAGGGTTGCACAATTTGATGGATAGAGGGAGGAGTGAATAAAGGAAATGGGAAAGATCCAGTGTGAAAAACAATGTATATGAATTTTGTAAGTAAACCAGTATAAAATAAAAATTTTATTTTACATTTTTTAAAAAGTCATTAGAAATCATGTCCCATTCTCTAATTCTTTCTTCAAATGTGGAATTTTTGTGGGTAAAAAATGAGGACAAGAAGGGGGGAAACTTGGAATTCTTTTATTTATGGTAGATGGGAAACTGGCAGTACTTTTACAGGTCCCATCCATTTTATTTTGGGGCCAGGATCACAATGTTAGTGAACAATTTATTTTAACTTCAGAAAGTACCTGTGTCAAAACCCTTTAGAGACCCTGAAGC
Organism: Elephantulus edwardii; assembly: GCF_000299155.1. Taxonomy (NCBI): domain Eukaryota; kingdom Metazoa; phylum Chordata; class Mammalia; order Macroscelidea; family Macroscelididae; genus Elephantulus; species Elephantulus edwardii. Next base: position 41,131,746 of record NW_006399751.1, read on the forward strand.
TCAACATTTGCTCTGAAGAGCAGTGTTAATAATTTTCAAAATCCTCATAATAGTGAAAATATGGCAGGCCTAACACCTGCAAAAACTCAGATAGGCTCTAATATCCACACCAAATAGAATTCCACATTCATCTTTTAAGCACAGAAAATACCACAAGAAGACTCTAATGATCCCCTGGGTCATCCAGAACCACAGATCACATACCCTGTATTCTAAATATAATCCTTTGCATTTTTCCTTAGAGGAATCCTAATCACATGTGCAGACCATATGTTGCAGTCTATTATCTCCCCAATCAGCAAGGAATTTCCTTGGATTTTTTATAGGATCCCTGAGGAACCATAAATAGACAGCAGGAGAATCCAGTTTGAAACAATCCTTGGAGTGAGAATTGAAATATAGTTGTATAGATAATGGTACCAGGATCTACTAGAAAAATTCAGGTATATTGAGTGTTCTTGAATGTATGTGTTTTATCTACCTTTTTTATTATTAGTGTTAAATTTGTGGGAGGGAAACATTTCATTAATGTACTTTTTTTTTACTCAAGAATTAGATTATCAGTGTGAATAAGGCCACAGTTAGCCACCTTGGAAACATCTAACACCACGTTAGTGGCCACTGGTGGGGAGGGGAGGCAGTACTTGCTCATGCCCTCAAGGTCACTAAGTACAATCTGACTATTATGAATTCTCAGTCTGCAGAAAAGGAAAATCCCAAAAATTGTTTCTGAGTAAGCTGCCCTATAGCCCTCCACTGACATCAAACTGGTATAAATATCCACCTCCAAAAATTCTGAGCCCAGGGTCTCCAAGATCTCGTGGCACTTCAGCCCCTCAAATGCCAAGTCTTACTCCAGATTCACAGAGCTAGAGAGAGTGAGGTGAAAGGAGCTGGAGTCAGGGAGAGAGAACAAGAGGAAGGGAATACTCTCTTGCCCCTTACCAAAGGCTGTTTTGTTTTAATGAACTATTGTTCATAAAATGACATATTTTTCCCCCTTCTGTAACTTCCGTGAATATGTTCATTGCAATTAAATAAGACTTTGCAGTCCATTACCCAGCAATGGATGTAGCCTTTGGATATTTTTGAGAATTAAAATTAAAAGAAAAAAAATGAGCAAGTAAATTTGTTGATTTATGCACGTATGAGGATCTCTATGTTATCTTTTAAACAGATTAATGAACATTTTAAAGCAAAATAATAACACGAAAGTGCTCTCTGTCCACTTGTCATGATACACCTGTTTTTCCAAATCACCACCAATGAATGACTGTTGTCACAAACGAAGGGGAAAGAAGATGGACAGAGTAAGGTTTGGAGAGACCAAATTGCCTTTTACACATAGTGAGCTGGCAGCCACCGCTACAGAAGCTGCTAAAAATTGTCAGCTCAGCTAGTAAAGTGACAATGATTACCTGGAGCTTTGTCAAGATTTTCAAAGTTACACCCAATTTACATAAAGCAGCATTACCTATTTATTTTCAGGAATAGGTGTGTTTATAAGGTCTGTAGTTTTCTTTAAGGACTTCTCCTTCCAGATTCAAATTGCCTGTAAGAAGGCGGGGAAAGTTGATGAAGCTCACTTTGGATTATTCCCATATCCTCTGTCAGGACCACTCCAAACAAGGAGTGTACCAAGTGTCCAGGGCAATTTCTAAATACACTCCCCCACTACCGATTCAGTGACAATGGTATTGATAGCAGTGATATGACCGCAGAACCATCTTCCTCTCTCTTGTCTAGCTGCCTCAGTATGGCTTTTTTCATACTTGCATCTCGCAGTGCCTTTCCACATCTCATATTCATTGAACTTGTGCCCAGGGCTCCTGAACACTATGTCTTTGGCTGTCTCCCCTACTTGATGAGGACAAGAAGCCCTGGTAATGCTGTGCGTAAAGGATACGGCTTTTAGCCATAAATGTTGGTAGTTCAGATCCACCAGCTGCTCCATGGAAGAGAGTTAGAGCAGTCTGCTTCTGTAAAGACTTACAACCTTGAATATCCTATGGGAAAGGCTATTCTGTCCTACAGAGTGGCTATGAATCCAAATCAACTGATGGTAATGGGTAAGGAAGGACACAGGACTGTAATGGGTTAATAGAAGGTTCTCAGTGGTGCCTCCCTTCAAGGACCACCCAGGTATCACACCTGCATGCCTTAGAGTCACCTCTGCTCCAGGCCCCCACCTCAGCCCCATGTTTCTCTTATTCCTGAGTTAACTGGTAGCTAAGACTGGAAGCAGCATCCTGCTTTCAGGAGAGTCTCCAATGATTGATCAGGAGGGAACTCCTGGCATAGTCCTCTCCAATACTAAAGTAGAACTAGCTTTTGTGACCAACAGAACACACAGAAGTGATGGTTTGAGATATATATATATTCTTGACATTGAGCCTCAATCCATATTGTAGGCTGCAGTCCTTGACACTCTGCAGCAGGCACTTCAGGTCCTCTTCAGTTTCAGCAAGCAGGGTTGTATCATCTGCATAATGCAGGTTGTTGATAAATCGTCCACCAATCTTGACCCCACATTTCTCCTCATAGAGCCCAGCCTCCTGGATAATCTGTTCTGCATATAGGTTGGAAAGGTATGCAGATAGGATGCATCCCTGGCGTACGCCCTTCCCAATTTTGAACCATGCAGTGTTCCCTTGCTTTGTTCTGACGACTGCCTCCTGGTCCAAGTATAAGTTTCACATTAGAACGATCAAGTGTTCTGGGATTCCCATTCTTCTCAGAGTCAGCCATAGTTTGTTATGATCTACACAATCTAACATACTTTGGACATGTTGTGAAGAGAGACCAGTCCTTGGAGAAGGACATCATACTTGGGAGGGTGGAGGGACAGCGCAGGAGAAGAAGGCCCTCTATGAGGTGAATTGATTCAGTGACTGGGATAATTGGGATGGGAGTGTCAGAGACAGTGCAATTGGCACAGGACAGAGCAGAGTTTAGGGCTATTGTACATAGGGTCGATATGAGTCTCAAGCAACTCGACGGCATATAACAACAACATATCTATTCTATCATAAAGACATCACCATGTCTGTCTTGATTTCTTGGATTGCTCCTTTAAGAGAAAGCCAACTCCTATGTCCTCAGGGCACTCAAGGAGCCTATTATAAGGACCACAGGGAGAAGACTCACCCACCAGCTTTGAGTGAGTCCTCTTGAGAGAAAATCCTCCAGACCCAGCCAAGCCATCAGATGAGTGCAACTCTGCTGATATCTCACTACAATCTCATAGAGATTCTGAGCCTGAACTTCCCAGCTAAGTCACTTTTGAAATCTCAGCCCAAAGAAACTGTGAGAGCTACTACATGATCATTATCTTCAGCGCCTAATGCCAAACCAAATCCACTGCCACAGAATCAATTCCAACTCAAAATGAATACATAAGAGAGAGTAAAACGACCATATTTAAGTTTTAGAAAACTATAATCTTTACAGAAGAAGACAGCCACGTCTTTCTCCTGCAGAGAACAGAACACTGACCTTTTGGTAGGCAGCTGAGCGCTCCTCCACTGCACCACCAGGGATCTTATAACTCATACAGGTTGTTGTCATTGTTGGGTACCATTAAGTCAGCTTATAGCAATCCTAATAACAGCAGATCTGCATCTGCTTTTATCCCATGCCATCCTCTCCATGTCTAATATGCAAAAGCCCACTGTTACAGTCACTGTGTCAGCTCATCTTGTTGGGAGTCTCCCTCTCTTTCTCTGACTCTTTACCTCTCCCAGCATACAGTCCTCTTCCAAGAACAGACCCTTCCTGACAAAGTACTCAAACCCTGTGAGACCAAGTTTCACCACCCTTGACTCTAAGGAGCACCCAGGCTGCACTTCCTCCAGGGTAGGTGTATTTATTTCTTATCAGTCCATGGGACAGTCCATATTCTTCTTCAGTGCCACAACTCAAAGGCATTGATTCTTCTTCTATCACAGAATGAGTATTTCTATCTTAACTGGAGTCTAAAGAAAAGCATGGTGAAATGGCAGGTGGGGGCTGGGGTAGGAGAAGGGGCCCATGACAGTAAGCTCTTGCTCTGTCCCTCCCTTATTCTGCCTTCTCATTAAAGCCATCCTCCTCTCTATTGTGGGAAAATAAAATGCAGTGCTCTTGGCATAAGGTTACATTTTCTCCCGCAGCCCCAGACAGATTCTTAATTATAACCTGGTGTCTCCCCTCCTCTTGGAGAGGGAACCCTGGAGAATTAAGGGACATATAAAAGCTCTGATTACTGTCATTCTGACTCTCATTCTTCTAGTGTTCATAAGGTTTCCCCTAGCTCTACAGTGATCCTACAAACATCCCTGGACCTCTGTTTTTCAAGAGTAAAATGAAGAATGGCAAACATTGCTTTAGTGTTTACTCTGTGCTAGAACTACATACAGAACCATGTTAAAATGCTTCGTATAGTAGTATTTCCTATACGAACTAATTTAACATGAACCATGCAATGGCATTCATTTATATCATTGTACAACCACTATCTTGATCTACTTCCAATACATTTTTATCATTCCAAAATAAAACTCAGTAACCATTAAACAGCTTCTCCTACTGTCCTCTCTGAGAATATTGCTTATTAAGTCCTCACAATGACCATATCAAATATCATCTCCCCTACTTCACCATAAGGAAACTAAATGAACAAAACTGTTGAAACACTTGTCCAAGGTCAAATACTAAGCAGTTGAGCCAGAAATTTAATCTCAGACCTCTGGCTTCCAAATTGATTTTCTGGTATTGGACTGAAACACAACTAAGGCAGAGCTGTGGGTAAAGGCATTCGTTTACCAACCAAAAAACAATGAAATGTTAGTGTTTGAGGGTGGAGGAAACCCCTCTCCCTCTTTCTGCTTCATGTCACAATTACTCAAACTTCACTGACCATTAGTGGATGTGCTGGGGACATACGCTCACAACAGGTGCTCATCTGCACTGGAAGTTTGGGAGAACCCCAGTAATACCCTGGCCAATTGTGTCTCATCTCCTCATCTCTCCACCTACTGCCACCCCCATCAGCCTGCCACTCTCCTGAAGTTACCATCCTTCTAGGATACATTGATTAGTTACTGTCAGGAAGATTTTCATTTATGACTACCCTATAGGATCTCTTGAGCTCTGTTGCTTAGAGGTAAGGAATTGTGCTGCCAATTCAAAGATACACAGTTCAAATCCCCCAGCTACTCCATTGAAGAAAAATGGGCAATCAGCTCTCTTGTGATTTACTGCCTCTGAAAACCTGCTGGAAGGTCAGCTATGGCTTGGTTTTGACTCTACAGTACACACAACAACAACTATAGAATCAAAGTAGAACTATGGTTTCCAGGGTTTTCAAAAGCTAGTTTTTAGAAGTAGAGCCCCTCCCTCCCCCAGGCCTTTCTCCTGAGACACTTCTGGGTGGACTCAAAGTGCTAGCCTTCAGTTAGGAGCAGCTGAATGCACTGGCTGCCTGTGCCACCCAGGGACTCTCGAGGACTCATCTGTTGTCATTGTTAGTTATCAGTGAGCCCATTCAGATGCATGGTGACCCCTATGTGCAAAGTAGAACGGCTGAGAGATCTTCTGAAGTAGATCACCAGACCTTACTTCTGAGGAGCCAGTGAGCAGATTTGAACTGCCAACCATTCCACTAGTCACTTGACCACTTAGCCACTCAATGGTTTCATTTGCTGTTGTTTTTATGGGTCATCAAGTCAATTACAATTAATAGCAACCCAAATCACAATAGCTTTGAGTCTTGCTCTATCTTGAGGCAACCTCACTGTCTCTGACACGCCTACCCTCATTACCCCAGTTCCTGTGTGAATCCATCTCGTCTGGGGTCTTCCTCTATTGCACCCTTCCAAGCATGACGCCCTTCTCCCAAGACTGGTCCCTCCTGACTTCATGTCCAAAGTATGTGAGTCAAAGTCTCAAAATCCTTGCTTCCAAAGAGCAGCTTCATTTCACCCTCTCATTTAGCATTTCTAAAAGTCTTTATTTTAAAGATCAAACAGCCCGCCTGGCTAAAATGTACCCAATGTCACAGCTAGCTAGTGCTGCCAACAGAAATGCCATGAGTATGTTGCTCTTTGGAGGCAAAGATGATGAGGCTTCACCTCACATACCTCAGGAATGTTACTAGGAAAGGCTATTCCTTGGAAAGGGACATGAAACTCGGAACGGTAGAGGGTCTGTGAAGGAGAGGAAGATCCTCAACCAGGTGGATTGACACAGTGTCTGCTGCAATGGACTCGTGTGTCAGGAGGTGTAAGGACGGCACAGACTAGAGCAGGGTTCAGATCTGTTGTTCATAGGGTCACTATGGGTCATACTTGACTCGATGGCACCTAACAACAACAAATAATGTGGCTTTAAAGAGTAAATTTTCGTCCCTCAGAGTTGAAGAGACCAAAGTCTGAATTCAGGACAGGTCTCTAGAGGAGGGTCCCTCCTTGTCAGTATTTCATGAGTTTGTTATTTTTCTCCTTACATTCCTAGTGTCCTTGGTGTTCCTTAGCATGTCTGCCCTTTGTGCATGTCTGTGTGTCCATTCAGCTCTTTTTGTAACTGAGAAGTAATTCGGTTCTATGGACTCCTTACTCGGGCATAACTTCATTAACCGTGTATTTCCAAACAGGGTCATATTTACAAGAACGAAGAGTTGGGATTTCAACCTATGTTTTGGGGATGGAAGGCATATAACTCAATCCATATTACCTGAGAAATATACACCAACATGCTGCCACAGTCCATGGCCCATAACTTGTAACCAAACAAAAAAACAAAATGCAATGATATAACTCTTATTCTGGACTGTTGTCATACATATAATGCCTAATCATATATTCCTTTTAAACAGTTCTAGTATAAAATAATGAATGAATAAAATTCTACCTTCTCTGTAAACATTTGTTAAAATCACAATCAAAATAAAATTTTCTTTAAAAAAAATAAACACAAACTCACACTATGGACTACACCACTGAGTTCATAACCTCTTAGCAAAGAATGACATCTAAAAGGAATTAGAAATTAGGAAGATACAATTGAATCTGGAAGACTGAGAAAGTTCTGAAGACAGAGCATTTCTTGAAGTTGGAAGGCCACTTGAGCAAGTGCTGAAGAGCAACAATGTCAGTCTGGAGACTTGGGTCTGCCTGATCCAGGTCATGGTCTTCACAGTTACTTGCTATGCATCCGAGGGCTGAACAATGACTAAGGATGCCAGAAGAAGAATCAATGTCTTTTGAGTTTTTTGTTTTCTTTCTTTATTTTTTTTAATTAATTTTAATGAACGTTTACAGAGACTTAGGGTTTCCAGTCATTCATTGTTGCTCTTTTGGCCCTACCCACTCCTCCCAATTCACTCTTCTCCTTGAAAAGAAAAACTCTTTCATTGTTAATCAATCCCCCCCCCCCGCCCAAGACCACTACACTATGCAGCCTTCACTCTGGACTTCTGTAATGACAAGAATACCCATTCACATATCCTTCTTAAACAGTTCTCTTCCTCATCTGTTTCAATGCAATATATATTATTCCTCCCCTCCTTTTCTGTCTTCCCTCAACCCTGATATCAGTACTGTTTTAGAACAGTGGCCCTATGCAATATTTGTCCTTCTGTGACTGAGATATTTCACTCAGCATAATGTCCTCCAGGGTCATCTGCCTTTGAGTTTTGGTGCAGGAGAAGAGTATTGAATATACACAGACTGCCAAGAGAACTAACAGGCTTATTCTGAAGAGGATGAAAACAGGCTGCTCCTTGGATGCAAGGATTTTAAAGCTCTGTCTAACATACTTTGGTCATGTGACTAGGAGGAGCAGAGAGACAGTCAGGAGAGGAAGACCTCAGATGAGATGGATTGACACAGTAACTGGGATAATGGGGATAGGTATGTCAGAGACAGTAAAACTGGTTCAGGATAGAGCAGAGTTCAAAGCTATTGTACACAGAGTCGCTATGAGTCATAGGCAACTTGATGGCACATAAGAACCATAACATTGCAAAATATCATATGCATGCAGAAGAGTGTATTGAATATGTATGTGCAATTAAAACACTCATAAGTGGCACTCAGGGTTAAGACATAACGCTGTCAGCTCTATTTTCTTACAGGGGATAGTGCCAACATAGTATCCCACTATCACAAATTATGCAGGTGAGTTTCCCCCATTTGGGACCATCACAGGGGTCAGCACATCTAGAGTGCAATGGATAAGCCTCACCCTGGGAAAACCACCTTCGTGATCATGCTATCTTCCTTTCCAGGTAAGTATTATCAGTTAGTTCTTGTTGTGTTATGTACTGTTGAGCTAGAACTGACTCATAGCTAACCTCCCAGCAGATTTTCAGAGGCTGTGAACCAGATGGAAGGAGATTTTTCTCCCAATAAGCAGCTGGTGGATTCAAATCAAGTGCCTTTGGGGTGGCAGCTCAACTCCTTACCACTAAGTTACCAGTGCTTCTTGTTGTTGTTGTGTGCTGTCAAGTCGCCTGTGAGCCATAGCAAACCTATGTATAGCAGCTCTGAACCCTGCCCTGTCCTGAGCCAGTGTCACTGACTCTGACACACCAACCCCCATTGCCTCAGTCACTGTATCAATCCATCTCAGCCTGGGTCTTCCTCTCTTGCGCTGTCTCTCCAACCTTCCAAGCTTAGAGATGACTTATACACTACTGACAGGGAGTCGAGAGTAAACCATAGGGAAGCACTAACAAGAAGAACCGTAGAAAAAGAAGATACAGAAATTAATTTCTTTCACTTTCTCATTTTAGCCCTATCATAGGATGTAGCACCTTTTAACAGAAATCAGTGAAATGAATAGATGACTTAAAAAGGGGGGGGAACCCCTTCAATACTTTGATGTGTAAATTTAGCATAATTCTAAATACAGAGAAGGAAGAAAGATACCACATAAACTCCAGAGTTGGAAATATATTACAGAGATGAATATATTACAGCTTGTGATTTGGAGGAAACAGACATGGATGCATATAATTTCAATCAACAGCAATCATTCTATAATAAAGATGTATACAAAGAACAATGAGGAGCACAGAAGGTTTAAGAAACAGAAAGAATTAAAATTAATCAAACTAAGCCAGAAGCAATTGGTATTGAGATCTCTGACATCTATTTAGTTCAAAATTCCCTATTGGAGCTGAGAAAGACAGGATATTCTTGGAAAATTAAGAGAGCAAGAAAGAAAACAAGAATTCTATTTCAGTTCTCCATTACTAGAGTTTACAAAGCAACTAACAGTAGAAGTTCCCTTCTCCAGGGATCTGATGATCAACTTTGAAGCCTCTTGTATCCAATGGGCTGTCAAATTTGTTAAAGCACCTGGATGCTCAACACACTTCCAAATCTTTTTGTGTAGTGTAGACACAGTCCTAAGCTTCTGTAAAGCACTTAAAAGCTATTTCTGGACTTGTCTTATTTCCTTTACTACTGAGTCTGTAAGCTGCTTGAGGACAATAGATCACACAGGGCTCTACGCGGCAAACATTGGATCAGATCAGGTAGATCAAAGTAAAGAAAAAGATCAACTTCCATAATCTTTAAGAGCAAAGGAATTTGGCTTGCAGGAAGTTCCACATTCATAACAATTCGTCAAATGTAATCCAGGCGCTGGTCTACCGCTATGGACAACAGTCAGCTATTTATTTCCCTACCAAAAAAGTGATGGACTTTTAGCAGAAGAAAAGGGACTGAAGATAGTGCAAACAAAAGCAAAAGCAAGAACACAGTATATTGACAGAGAAATGCCAGAAATTCAAGCTAAACTTAGAAGAGGCCATGGTACCAGGGATCTGACATCTGCTGAAGTCAGATGGATCTTGGCCAAAAGCAGAGAATACTAGAAGGATGTCTATTTGCATTTTCTTGACTCTACAAAGGCATTTGACTGTAGCGGCCATATCAAATTATGGGTAATGCTAAGAAAAATGGAACCTAAGAATCCTTAGCTGTGCTTGTATGAAACTTACATCTAGACTAAGAATCAGTTGTTGGAACAGAGCAAAGAAACAAATGGTTTAACATTAGAGAAAGTGTGTGTTGGAGCTATATCCTTTCTCCACACAATCTGTATGCTGAGCAAATCATTCTAGAAGCTGATTTTTTTAAAATTAATTTTAATAGACATTTACAGAGGTTTTGGATTTCCATTCGTTCACTGCCGCACTTTTCTCCCTGCCCACCCCTCCCCACCGGTTCGCTCCCCTCTCCAAAAAGAAAAAGAAGAAAACAAAATTCCTTCATTAGTATACAATTCCCCCATGCCTTCCCCCCCAACCCTCCACCCTGAGTACACTTCTCTAAGCAACCTTAATTCTAGATTCCTGTGCTAACCATAATACTCAATCATATATCATCTTTAATCTGTTCTTTCGCAACAATCAATGAGTGGAAGCCCAAAATCTCTGTAAATGTTTATGAAAATTAATAAAATATAATTATAATTAAAAAAATCTGTTCTTTCCCTCATCTGTTTCAATATAATATACATAATTTATCCAGTTTTTTTCTGTCATACCCCCACCCTGATGTCAGACCCATGCTACAACAGTGGCACCATGCAGTATTTGTCCCTTTGTGACTGACATATTTCACTCAGCATAATGTCCTCCAGGGTCACCCATTTTGAATAATATTACATGAGTTCCTTGTTTTTCAATGCGGCATAGTATTCCATTGTGTGAATATACCACAGGCTTCTCTATCCATTCGTTTGTTGATGGGCTCTTAGGTTGCTTCCAACTCTTTGCTATTGTAAACAAAGCTGCAATAAACTTGGGTGTGCTTATATCTGCTTGAATGGCAGACATGGTCTCTCTGGGGTATATTCCCAGTAATGGGATTGCTGGGTCAAATGGTATCTCTATTTGCAACTTTTTGAGAACGTGTCATGCTGTCTTTCACAGTTGTTGCACCATTTTACACTTCCACCAACAGTGAATAAGGGTTCCAGTCTCTCCACAACCTCATCAACATTTGTTACTTGCTGTTCTGTTAAATTTTGCTATTCTTACTGGGGTGAGATGATAACTCATAATTGTTTTAATTTGAATGTCTCTTAGAGCTAGGGATTTTGAACATTTCTTCATGTGATTGTTGGCCATCTGAATGTCTTCTTTGGTGAAGTGTCTGTTCATATCCTGTGCCCATTTTTCAATTGTATTGTTTACCTTTATCTTCTTGTGGTACTCAAGTATTTTATAAATTCTAGATGTGAGTCCCTTATCTGACATTACCAAATACTTTTTCCCAGTATGTGGCTTCCCTTTTTTAACCTGTTGGAGAAGGTTTTGGATGTGCGTAGGGATTTGATTCTTAGAAGGTCCCATTCATCTATTTTATCTTCTCCCGGTTGTAGATTTTTCAGGATACTTGGAAGACTTTTATGTTGTGGATTAGGACCACTAAAGTTCTTCCAAGCTTTTCTTGAATGAAGTTTAAAGTCTTTGGTTTTAGACCTAGGTCCATGATACACCTTGAGTTGGTTTTTGTATATGGAGTGAGGTGTGGATCTTGTTTGAGTCTTCTGCATACAGCTTTCCAATTTTGCCAGCACTATTTGTTAAAAAGGCTGTCATTTCCCCACTTAACTGATTTCATCTCCTTGTCAAAAATCAGTTGACCATGGGCTGATTTCTGGATTCTCAATTCTATTCCATTGATCTATGTGTCTCTCATTGTACCAGTACCATGTTGTTTAACCACCACGGCAGTGTAGTAGGATTTGAAATCAGGGAGAGAGATGCCTCCTACATTTTTTATATTTTTAAGGAGTGCTTTGCTTATTTGGGGCTTCTTTCCATTCTAAATGAAACTAGAGATTACGTTTTCCATCTCCTTGAAGAATGGGATTGGTATTTGTATTGGGATTGCATTCAATGTATAAATTGCCTTTGGTAGTATTGCCATTTTCACAATATTGAGTCTTCCTATCCATGAGCAAGGGATATTCTTCCACTTCTCCAGATCTCTTTTTGTTTCTTGTCACTTGGTCATGGTGAATTATTTTTTTTATGTATCATTGGATTCTATTGGCCAGGATTTTATTCAGGATTTTTGCATCTATGTTCATGAGAGATATTGGCCTATAGTTTTCTATTTTAGTGGTGTCTTTACCTGGTTTTGGTATCAAGGATATGTTTGTAGAAGCTGATTTTGTAAAGAAGAATATAGCGTCAAGATGAGAAAAAAAGACTTATCAATAACCTGCATTATGCAGATGACACAAACTCACTTGCTGAAAGTGAGGAGGACCTAAAACTTGCCGTGGAAGATCAAATACTATAGTCTTCAAAATGGATTGTTGTTGTTGTTATGCGCTGTCGAGTTGCTTGTGACTCATAGTGACCCTATGTACAATAGCCCTAAACCCTGCTCTATCTCTTACCAACCTTATTGTTTCTGACACACCTATCCCCGTTATCCCAGTGACAGAATCAGTCCATCAAATTGAGGGTCTTCCTCTCCTGCACCATCCCTCCACCCTCCCAAGCATGACATCCCTCTCCAAAGACTGATCCCGCCTTGCAAAATGTCCAAAGTATGTCAGACAGAGCTTCAGAATCCTTGCCTCAAAGGACCTGCCTGTAACAACTTGTTTGTTCTCCTAGCAGACCATAGTATATTCAATACTCTTCTCCAGCACCAACGCTGAACTCACCTTCTATGATCCCTAGTCATTGTCCAGCTCTCTGATGCATAGCAAGTAATTGCAAAGACATGGCTTGTATCAGGTGCACTTTTGTCTCCAGACTGACATCGTTGCTCTTCAGTACTTTGGAGAGGTCTCTGACAGCATACTTTCCCAAGGCAATTAATCTTTTAATTTTCTGGCTGCTGGTGCCAAGAGTGTTGACTATAGAACCAAGCAAACTAAAACTGTTAACTATCTTAATCTCTTCATCATCCATACTTATGCTGCCAATTGGCCCAGTGGTGAGAATCTTTGTTTTCTTGATGTTGAGCTTCAATCCATACTGAAGGCTGCAATCCTTAACCATCTGCAGCAAGCGCTTCAGGTCCTCCTCAGTTTTAGCAAGCAGGATTGTGCCGTCTGTATAACGGAGATTGTTGATAAGTCTACCTCCAATCCTGATGCCACATTTCTCCTCACAGAGCCCATCCTCCCAGATAATCTGTTCCACGTATAAATTGAAGATATTGAGATAGGATACATCCTTGATGCACACCCTTCCCAATTTTGAACCATGCATTGTTTCCTTGCTCTGTTCCTGTGACTGTCTCCTGGTCCAAGTATAAGTTTTGCATAAGAACAATCAAGTGTTCTGGGATTCCCATTTTTCTCAAAGTCATCCACACAGTCAAATGCCTTTGCATAGTCAATGAAATACAGATAAGACATTCCTCTGGTACTCTGCTTTCAGCCAAGACACATCTGACATTAGATATAATATCCCTAGTGCCACAGCGTCTTCTAAATCCAGCCTGCACTTGAGGCAGTTCTCTGTTGATGTGTTATTCAAAATATCAAGATATTAAAAAAAATTTTCACCTCTGGGTCAACAGGCAGCATCATGATAGACGGCGAAAAGATCGCAATTATCAACTATTTCATCTTATAGATTGGATCCGCAATCAACACCCTTGTTACCAGAAGTTAAGAACTCAAAAGACATGTTGCATGAGAAAAATCTGCTGTTAAGAACATCTCCAAAGTGCTAAAGAGCAATAAAATTAGTTTAAAGACTAAGATGCAGCTAATCCACATCATGGTCTTTGCAATTACTTCCTATGCATCCGAAAGTTGGACAATGAATAAGGATGACTTAAGAAGAGTCAATGACTTTGAGTTGTAGTGTTGCAGAAGAGTACTAAATATCCCAGGGACTAACAAAATAACAAACAAATCTTTCTTGGAGGAAGTACAACCAGGGAGTTAAGGATGATGAAACTTGGTCTCACATACTTGGACATATTGTTGAGATGGGCCAGTTCTTGGAAAAGGACATCACTGAAAGGTGAAGGGCCAGCAGAAAAGACCCTCAACAAGATGGATTGACAGTGACTATAACAAAGGCTTTGAGCATATCAGAAATTTTGAGGATGGCACAAGATAAGGCAGGGTTCAGATCAGTTGTTTATAGGATCACTCAGCTTGACAGAATATAACAACAACAATACATACAGTTAGGGAAAATCTGTTTTTAAAGTTTTTCATGCATACCAAGTGCACCAAGTAGTAAAATCTAGAAATAACTACTGTTTTACACTCAGAGGATATCTTTCTTGACATCTCCATGTAGATACACAAATGAATGAGTTAAAGATGATTACACAGAGAGCTGAATACAACAGAAATAATTTTCTAAAACTAGGAGCACATCATAAGACTAAATAAGGAGCAAAAAATAAGACTACCTTGATGTAAACACAGTGAAAATACTAGTGGTTTCTAATCCTTAGCTAGTTACCCAGAGCCTTCCCCTAGACCTGATTTTACAGTGTTTGTCTCTTGAACAGCCTACTAGTAAATGTCCTAAATCTTTTTACAACAGTTATAAAAGAAGATTTTGATGTTGCTTTTTAGGAAAATGTAAAGTTTAGTCAGAATAAGTATTATTTTTAAAAATAAGAAACTGTTCTATACTGTTTACTTTTATCTTTACAGACTTTTTTTCAGTATAAAGAATAACATTTCTTTAGTTTTGTAAGTATTAAAAAATTAAAATCAGACGTTCAGCTTTCCATTTTTCCTGGTCCTCCACAGTATGTAATACTGGAGGTAGACTTTTCTTATCCCTTTGCTAATCATGAATTCTGCTTTTGTCAGCACAATTCAGAGCTTGATTCTAACTGGTAGGATGAAAATTGAACATATGTTGACACCCAAGTACTGCATTCCCTGTTGAAGAAATGAATGATATACCTTATCTATCATTTATTTGACTCATGTGTACACCCCTGTATATTACAGACATTTTTATTTAATTATTCAGGAATTGGAACATGAGATGCATTATCAAATTCCTCTGACACCTTTCACTGGCAAAAAAAGAAAAAAGAAAGGCAAAGAACCATGGTTACCATTTTTCTGCTTTTCTTATATTTTAAAGTAGCAGTTTTATTATTTATGCTTCTAAAGAATAAAATTTTTCCAAAATTTAAACAATATAGACAAATACTAGAAAGGAAAAATAAACAAAATCCTAGAAATAACTAAGAACAAAAACCTAGAAACGAAAAAACTAGAAATAACTATTGTTTTATACTCAGAGGGCATCTTTCTTGACATCTCCATGTAGATACACAAATGAATCACACAGAGAGCTGAATACAACAGAAATAATTTTCTAAAATTAGGAGCATGTTACGCTTGCTATTTTTTTCAAGCAACAATTAAATTTCAATTTGCTGAAATTGAACAAAAGAAAGAGAAACATGGGAAACAAAATTTGTCTGAATATTCCTTCTTTAGAAAGAAAAAAACCTCCAGAGGAGCTTTCTAAGAATGAGATGGACACAAAAGTCCAAAAAGGAAAGGAAAGGAAGAGGAGAACTGAGGGTGAGGAGGAGGAAAATCCTTGAGGTCACAAAGTCATGTGGGCAGAGAGAGGGGTTCAAGTAATCTGAAAAGGTGGGCTAGTGATGAACATGGATCAATGGTGATTAATTTTATAAAGCACAATGTATGGGAAAGATAAATGAAGCACAATGTAAATAGAGGACTGCATGAAACACAACACATATAAACAAAGCTCAATGTACACAAATTTAGCATGCAAACCAATATAAAATCATTTTTTAAAAAGAATGAGTAGAGAGGAGTGATTATTATATGTCTGTAAAATTGGAAGGAAAACAAAAAAGGAAAAATTTTGTCAGTCTTTATTTACAAATAACCAAGGTCTAAACTGACACACGCAGATTAACAGAAAGGGCAACCTAGGTAGAACTATCAAGTATGGAAATACAAGGGAGGAGGAACAGTTGTAAGCAGACCCTAGTGATTGGTACATGGAATGTGAGAGCCATGAATGAAGGAAAATT
>NW_006399751.1:41150430-41172557 GCF_000299155.1 Elephantulus edwardii
TGATTCGGTGACTGGGGTAATAGGGATGGGTGTGTCAGAGGCGGTGCGGTTGGCACAGGATAGAGCAGGGTTTAGGGCTGTTGTGCATAGGGTCTCTATGAGTCGGAAACGACTCGACGGCACATAACAACAACAACAACAACAAACTGATTTTTAATTATTGTTATTGTTATGTGCCATTGATTCAGAACCAATTCACAGCTTACCCTTCAATGGGTTTCAGAGACTATACATGCATGGGAGGAGACTGCCCATCTTTCTTTCTCAGAGCAGCTCGTAGTTTGAATTGTATGCCTTTAGGCTGACAGTGAAACTCCTTCCTTACAAGTAGGCCACCAGAGCTTTCTTTTTAATTATTATGCCTGCAAAGAATATTACATGTACTCTGGGCTGCCAGAAGAACAAATCTGTCATGGAAGAAGTCTAGCCAGAATGCACCTTTGAAACAAGAATGGAGAGACCTCATTGCACATGATAATATACTATGGGTGTGTTATCAGGATGAACCAGTCCTGGAGGACATCATGTTTGGTAAAGTAGAAAGTCATTGAAAAAGAAGAAGATCTCAATAAGCTAGAGTGAAACAATGACTGAAATAATATTCTCAATAACTGGGAGGATGGCAAAAGACCAGGCAGTTTTGTTCTGCTGGACATTCTGTCACTATTGAATGGAACCAGTTTGATGATACCTAACAACAGTCTGCCTTTGTCATGGTTATGAATACTGAGTTAGAGACCACTGTATAGCAGGACCTTCATTCGTCATTGTCCATTCAGAAAACGTACATAACATAATAATTAAAGGTCTAGGTGTGGTGGGAGGGAATCTCAAGCCTTCAACAAGAGCAGACATTGACAGTTCTCCAATAGCTTCATCATGTGACAAATTTTGAAGCATCTTCAAAGATATAAGCACAGCTGGTTTTGACATTTGCAAAGGAACCATATGCTGATAGAAAAATACATTACTGTGCTCACATGTGTGCTCTTATTTTTAGTTAAAACAGAAGAATAAATTGTGCTTTTTGGCAGGTCAACCCAAAGAAGTTTAAATTGTTCTTAAAGTCAATTTAAGATTTTTCAGAGACAAATAGTACACTATCATTGCCTGAATGAAAAATGATATCATTTTAATTTATACTTTGGACCTCGTTTTGCCCATTTACCAGAAATAGATTTTTCTACAATTCTTTGATGAACTAGTCATTTCTTTTCTTGTCCTTACAGTGAAGCCAACACACTGTATTTGAAATGTAGATCAAGTATCAAATGTAAAAGAAAGTATAAACATTTACACAGGATAATTACTCATATAAACAATTGAACAGTGACACTATTTTAACAATTACATAATAGGCAATAAAGGAAAATAAACTATTTTCTATTGGCATGATTCATTATTTGTTGGAGTGCTAATCAAAAGGTGAGTACTTTGAATCTACCAGCTGCTCCAAAGGCAATCTTCTCTGACCTTGTAAATCTTGAAATTCAGTGTCTTGGAAACTCAATGGAGGTCACTGTAATAAGAAACTGACTTGAAAGTAATGAGTTTGTTTTTATTTCTTTAGTCCTTTAGACCTAGACCTAGTGGCACAGTACTTAAGTGCTCAACTGCTGAATGAATGACCAGGAAAATAAACCCATTAGCTGTTCCATGAAAGAAAGATGTGAAAATCTGCTTCCCTTAAAATTATGCCTTGACACAGAATATGAACAGACACTTCACCAAAGAAGACATTCAGATGGCCAACAAGCACATGAAGAAATGTTCAAAACCCCTAGCTCTAACAGAGATGCAAATCAAAACAACTCTGAGATATCATCTCCCCCCAGTAAGAATAGCAAAATTTAACAGAACAGCAAACGACAAATGCTGCGGAAATTGTGAAGAAACTGGAACCTTTATTCACTGTTGGTGGGAGTGTAAAATGGTGTGCAGCCACTATGGAAGGCGCTTTCTCAAAAAGCTGCAAATAGAAATACCATTTTGTTGCTGTCCACTTGCTGGCAATGAACAGCAACATCCTGATGAGAGTAAGTACAACGGAGACCACCACTCTGGGAGCCGTTCAGAGAGTCAATCCAGTTCAACTTTATTGGGGGCTGCAATGCACTTATATACTAGCAAGAAAACAAGAAGACAGGATAGGGTGGGCTTGCAGACTTGGGATGTGCAGATTGGTTAGGAGAACCTCACCCTCGTGCAGACTACTCCCAGCTCAACAGATAGATGCTGCAGCCAGTCTTCCCAGGTGGCGAGCTTTCTCAAGCCCCTACAGCCAAACCCAGGAGAGCTTTCTCTATCTCGTATTAAAGGTCGTTGGGAGGCTTGCATTTATCCAGGCTAGGAGATCTGTCCTGGCCAGAGGCCCTCCCTTCCTCCTCAGCATTCTCCAACACCATTTGACCCAGCAATTCAACTACTGGGAATATACCCCAAAGAAACCATAACCGCCAGCCAAGCAACTATATGCACACCCATGTTTATCACAGCTTTGTTCACAATAGCAAAGACTTGGAAATAACCTAAAAAACCATCAACAAACAAATGGTAAGAGAAGCTGTGGTATATTCACACAATGGAATACTACGATGCATTGAAAAACAAGGATCTCATGAAATACAAAATAGGTGACCCTGGAGGGCATTATGGAATTACTGGGTTAAATGGTATCTCTATTTGCAACTTTTTGAGAAAGTACCATACGGCCTTCCACAGTGGTTGCACCATTTTACACTTCCACCAACAGTGAATAAATGTTCCAGTTTCTCCACAATCTTGCCAGCATTTGTTGCTTGCTGTTCTGTTAAATTTTGATATTCTGACTTGGGTAAGATGATATCTCATAGTTGTTTTGAAGGAGGACATTATGCTGAGTGAAATATCTCAGTCACAAAAGAACAAATAGTGAATAGTGCCACTGTTGTAAAGCAGGACTGACATTGGTGTTGAGGGGACACAGAGAAAGATAAGATAAATTATGAATTCTGCATTGAAATAAAGGTATTACTGTCATGACAGGAGTCCAGAAAAAGGCTGCACAGTGGAGTGGACTTGGGGGGAGGGATTGTATACCAATGAAAGACTTTTTCTTTTACTTTTCAAAGAGAAGAGTGAACTGGGGAGGGGAGGGGGGCATGGAGAAAAGTGCAACAATGAATGAATGAAAATCCAAAGTCTCTGTAATCTCTCATTAAAATTAATTTTAAAAAATTACATTTTGAGCAACCACTGTGAAAGACTGTATGACGCTTTCTCAAAAAGTTGCAAATAGAGATACTGTTTGACCCAGCAATTCCACTACTGGGAATATATCCCAAAGAGACCATAACTGACATTCATGCAGATATATACACACCCATGTTTATCGCGGCTCTGTTCACAATAGCAAGGAGTTGGAAACAACCCAGGTGCCCATCAACAAACAAATGGATAGAGAAGCTGTGGTATATGGAATACTACGCTGCATTGAAAAACAAGGAACTCATGCAATATTATTCAAAATGGGTGAGCCTGGAGGACATTATGCTGAGTGAAATATCTCAGATGATAAAGGACAAATATTGCATGGTGCCACTGTTGTAAAATGGGACTGATATCAGGGTTGGGGTAAGACTGAGAAAAACTTGATAAATTGTGTATACTGCACTGAAACAGATGAGGGAGTGAATAATTTAAAAGCGATGTATGATAGGGTCTTATGGTTATCACAAGAGTCCACAATTAAGGTTGCATAGTGGAATGTACTTGGGGCAGTGAGGGGAGGGGGATTGTGTACCAGGGAAGGAGTGTTTTTTTTACGTTTGAAAGAGAGGAGCAAACTGGGGGGGGGGGGGGGGCAGGTGAGAAGTGCAGCAATGAATGAATGGAAATCCAAAATCTCTGTAAGTGCTCATTAAAATTATTTTTTTTAAAAAATTACATCTTGAAAACACTAAGGGACATTTCCAATCTGTCCTGCAGGGCTTCTATAAATTGGCACTGAGTCAACAGCAACAGATTTGGTATGGTCTTTTGGCTACTAATTAAAGTGTACTTTTTGTAGCAAGCACTTGTTTGTTTCACTTAAAGTGATTGATTTTCAAAAACACAATGGAAATAGTTACAGATTTATGTACAACTGAAACAATTCACATCCACGATAGGATTTTCAAGGTTGTAAATCATTATGGGAGCAGAGCTTCTCTTGCAAAATTCCTGGTGAGTTTGAACCATTAACCTTTCACTTAGCTGCCCAATACTTAACCTATTACACTACTAAAATGCTATATCTTTGTTGTTCTGTTGTTAGATGTCATTGAGTCAAATACAATGCAAAGCAAACCCATGAACAACAGATCTGAACCCTATCCTGTACCAACCTCAGTTATCTCTGACACTCTTGAGTCCACTGCAGCAGTTACTGTGTCAACACACCTGGTTGAGGGTTTTTCTCTCCTTCCACTGTTCCATTACCTTTCCAAGCAGGATGTCCCTCTCCAAGGAATAGCTTCTCCAAGCAACATGCCAAAATATGTGAGACAAAGTTTGCCATCCTTGCTTTCAAGAAGCAATCTGGCTTCACCTTCTCCAAGACATTTGTTTGTTCTTTTGGCAGTGCACAGGTTATTAAGTACTCTCTTCCGACATCACAATTCAAAGGCATCAATTCTTCTGTCATCCTTACTCATTGTCCAGCTCTCAGATGCATAGGAAGGGACTGAAAAGATGACAATCTCAATCAGGCACACATAATCTTCAAACTAACATTATTGCTCCTCAGTAATTTGGAGAAGTCCCTGACAACAGACGTTCCCAGTGAAATATATTTCCTTATCTCCTGACCCCTGTATTGATTGTGGATCTGAGTAAGATAAAATAATTAACAGTTTCTATTTTTTTTTTCTCCATCATGATGTTGCCCATCATGTCCCATGGTGAGAATTTTCTTTTCCTGGTGTTGAGATGCAATCCATATTGAAAGCTGCAGTGTTTCATCTGCAGCAAGTGTTTCAGGTCCTCCTTACTTTTAGGAAGCAAGGTTGTATCATCTGCATCATGCAGGTTATTGATGAGTCTTTCTCCAATTCTCATGCCACATTCTCCTTCATAGAGTCCAGCTCTTGAATAATTTGCTCAACACACGAATTTAATTGGTATGGAGAAAGGAGGCAACCCTGATACATTCCTTTCTTAATTTTAAATCATATGGAGATCCCTTGGTCTGTTCGCATACCAGCTTCTTGGTCTAGGCATAGGTTTTGCATGACCACACTTAAGTGTTCTGGGATTCCCATTCTTCTCAGTGCAAGCAATAACTTATTACAATCCACATAGTCAAATTCATTTGCATAGTCGATATAACGGTACACTCAACCCTGGGAAAATGCCACAGTGTAGAAAATGTATGAAAATCATTCCTGTATTTTAGTTCAAATGCCTGACCTCAAAATATTGTTTATGTGAATTCACACATTCTTTGTAAGGAAAAGATCAAGCATAAACATGATTTGTTGTTGTTTCTCAGAATCCAGTAAACTAGAAGCAGTATTCAATTCTTTGATGCCCTTTTGTCTTTCATTTCTTCCAAATTTCTGAGTTTAGACACAAATTTCATTTGGAGAGTCCTCAGCCATTGCTCTCATCGATCGTCCATGAAGTACCATCTAACTTTCTTCTCTTACAGTGTACCTACCACTTGGAGCTCTGGTGGCCTAGTGGTAAGGAGCTGTGTTGTCAACTGAAAGGCATGTGGTTGGAATCGACCAGCTACGCCAGTGGAAAAAGATGAGCAATTTCCTCCCATGTAATTTACTACATCTGAAAACCCTCTAGTGGGTCAGCTACGATTCAGTTCTAAGTGGCATATAACAGCATAACAATATAATGTAACATGAATACTTTGCTAAACTTATCAATAATTGTGAATCTTTATTTTCTGGCCTGATTCCCTGTAATTCTTACTCCATTCTCAATATCTTAGCAATCCTAATTTTTATAGCCTGTTCCTAGCACCTTAGAATTCAACTAGTATCAGTGTATTTCTCTGTGTATATGTGTACAGGTTTATCTGTATATATAAATATATTTCTCCACCTAAACTTCTTTCTTTCCATCCTTGCCACTTAACACAACTCTCAAAACCTATTCTGTCTTGAAATCAGAACTGCCATCAGGCTGATTCCAACTCATGGTGACCTCATGTGTAACAGAGTACAGTTGAGCTCCATAGGGTTTTCTCCATTGTAATCTTCACAGAAGTAGATCTCGAGGCCTTTCTTTCAGGACATTGCTAGGTGGGTTCAAACTGCATCCTTTAGTTAGTAATTGAGACCACATTGTTTATGCCACCCAGATTATCAAATCTTTATTAAGCATCAGACATTATGATGAGTAATCCATATGTGTTATCTCTGACAAGCCTCAGAAACTACTCAGTGGCATAGGAACAATGGGTACTGATTTTAAGGGGGAGGTGTGGATTTAAGGTCACTGAATAACCTGTCCCAGAATTTGTACACAGGTGTTTCTGCCTCCAGATTGTACTCTCATAACTGCTGCATTTATCTCTTAACCTCTCTTGAAAAACAGCACTAGAACTTATTTGGCTTCAATGATTCTTCTCCAACAATTCTGTTTTCATAAAGTACTCAAAATTACTATAGTAAGCAAAAAAATTATTATTTTGACATTTCAGGTAACAATAAAGGCATCACCAATTATATACTATAAGAATAAAAGATATCATTTTAAATAGCATTTATATTCTCTATTTGTTTACAGTATACTAAATCTAAAACATGTACTTGATAGACAAGGAGAGAAATTTATAGTCCTTTTTTCACTTCACATTTCTATTTTATTATGTGCTCAAGAATCATAATTTAAGAAATATTTGTTGTTGTTGTTATGTGCCATCGAGTCATTTGCGACTCATAGCGACCCTATGTACAACAGCCCTAAACCATGCTCTATCCTGTGCCAATCTCATTGCCTCTGACACACCCATCCCGATTACCCTAGTCACTGAATCAATCCGCCTGATAGAGGGTCTTCCCCTCCTGCGCTGTCCCTCTACTCTACCCAGGATGATATCCCTCTCTAAAGACATGTCTCTCCTTACAACATGTCCAAAGTATGTCAGATGAAGTCCCAGAATCCTTGCCTCCAAGGAGCAGCCTGATTTAACCCTCTCTAGGATGAATCTGTTTGTTTTCTTGATAGTCCATGGTACATTCAATACTCTTCTCCAGCACCACAGCTCAAAGGCATCAATTCTCCTTCTATCCTGCCATGTCGTTGTCCAACTCTCTGATGCATAACAAGTGATTGCAAAAACCATGGCCTGTATCAGGCACACCTTAGTCTCCAGAGAGACACCATTGCTCTTCAGTACTTTAGAGAGGTCCCTAACCACAGACTTTCCCATCACAATACGTTTTTTTATTTCCTGGCTACTGGTGCCAAGAGTGTTGACCATGGGGCCGAGCAAACTGAAGCTGTGAACAATCTCAATCTCTTCACCATCCATCCTGATGCTACCGATTGGTCCAGTGGTGAGAATTTTTGTCTTCTTGACATTGAGCCTCAGTCCATATTGAAGGCTGCAGTCCTTGACCCTCTGCTAATAAATTTTCATCATATTCTTTATCTGGTAGAGGTAAGGAGCTCTGGTGGTAGAGTCCAAAGGTCCAGTCTCTCTGGAGATTCATATCTACCAGCAGTTCCATGGGAGAAAAAGGACCAATATCCTCTTATGCCATTTACAGCCTTAGAAAACTAATGGGGGCTCAGCTATGAGTCAGTTCAAACTTGTCAGCAATGAGAAAGTTTATCTGGTAGTAGCTACTCAATGAGTAGCATTCTAAGTTTTTATTTGGAGGAGTGGGGGTGTGGGGGTGTGTATGTGTGTGTGTAGTTTTCTGGTTCTCATTAAAGGGAGTCCCTAGGCAGTGCAAATGGTTACTGCACTTAACTGATAACCAAAAGGTTGAAAGTTTAAGTCCACCCAGAGATGTCTTGGAAGAAAAGCCCAAACTACTTCTGAAAAAATTGTTGTTGTTATTGATTGCCTTTGAGTAGAGCACAGCTCATAGCGACCCAATGAACAAAAGGCTTGAAGCCCCTCTTAAACTATCGACATTTATCAAAGCTCATGAGGTTTCTGGAGGCATGTTATTTAAGAAATGGATGCCACTCCTGCTTCCAAGCCTGTCATAGTATGTTATTGTTTTTATATGCCATTGAGTCACTTGCGATGTATAGCGACCCTATGGACAGCAGCTCTGAACCTTTCCCTGTCCTGAACCAGTGTCACTAACACCGACACACCAACCCCCATTGCCCCAGTTACTGTATCAATCCATCTCATCCTGGGTCTCCCTCTCCTGCGCTGTCCGTCCAGCCTTCTGAGCATGATGTCTTTCTCTAAGGACTGATCTCTCCTGGCCACGTGCCCAAAGTGAGGCAGAGCTTCAAAATCCTAGCCTCCAAGGATAGACTTGGTTTCATTCTCTCCAAGACAGACCTATCTGTTTTCTTGGCAGTCCATGTTCAAGACTCTTCTCCAGCACCACAACTCAAAGGCATCTATTCTTCTGTCATCCTTAGTCATTTTCTAACTCTCTGAAGCATTAACACGTAATTGAGAAGACCATGGCCTGGATCAGGCACACATTAGTCTCTAGACTGACATCGTTGCTTTTCAGTACTCTGGAAAGGTCCCTAAGAACAGATTTACCTGATACAATTAATCTTTTGATTTCCTGACTGCTGGTGCCAAGGGTGTTGATTGTGGATCCGAGCAAGCTCTAATTGTTAACAACCTCAATCTCTTCTCCATCTAATATGGTGCTGCCAATTGGACCATTGATGAGAATCTTTGTTTTCTTGATGCTGAACTTCAATCCATATTGAAGACTACAGTTCTTGACCTTTTACAGCAAGTACTTCAGGTCCTTCTCAGTTTCAGCAAGCAAGGTTGTGTCATCTGCATATTGTAGGTTGTTAATGAGTCTTCCTCCAATCCTGATGCCACACTCCTCTTCATAAAGCCCTGCTTCCCGAATGATCTGTTCTTAATACAGATTGAAAAGGTATGGGGACAGGATGCATCCCTGATGCACTCCTTTCCTGATTTTGAACCATGCAGTGTTTACTTGCTCTGTTCTGAGGACTACTTCTTGGTCCAAATATAGGTTTCCTATAAGTATGATCAGGTACTCTGAGATTCAAATTTTCCTCAAGGTTAACCACAATTCATTGTGATCCACACAGTCAAATGCCTTTGCATAGTCAATGAAACACAGATATACATTCTTCTGGTACTTTCTGCTTTCTGCCGAGATCCATCTGACATTGGTAACAATGTCCTTAGTGCCATGACCTCTTTTAAACCCAGCCTGTATTTCTGGTAGTTCACTGTCAATGTTCAAGTCTTTTCTGGATAATCTTCAGCAGGATTTTGTTAGTGTGTGATATTAATGATATTGTTTGATAATTTCCACACTCTGTTGGATCGCCTTAAAAAAATTTAGTCATTAAAAACCTGAAGTAAAATCCTACACTGAAACACATGGGTCACTATGAATTAGGACCAACTCAATGGCAGTTGGTCACTGGTACTCATGAGGGAGAAAATTCATGCTCACGAAAAGGGAACTAGGGAAGGAGAAAGAATGGAATTCTAGAATGTGGCAAGAAAACCTAAGTATCAATCAAGGTCACCTTACTTTAAACGTTGGCAGTCCAAAATGTTTCGCAAAAGATGAATATATATATATATCTTCGTTAAAGCTAAGTGACTCACAGCAACCCTACAGGACAGGGCAGATCTGTCCCATATGATTCCTAAGACTGTAATATTTACAGGAATAGACTGTCACAACCTTCTAGTGAGTTCTAATGACCAAACGTTTAGTTAGCAGCCAGCCACTTAACTATGGCACCACCAAGGCTCTTCACAAAGAGAAGTTTATTTCAAGGAGAATAAAGATCCAGAAGTAGAAAAGAGTAAGTTTGCTTAAGGAAAGTTTGAAAAGAACACACTAAATGGACAAAATATTATTAGAGACAGATGGTGAAGACCCTGAATTTCAGGCTAAAGACATCAGTCCATCTCATCGAGAGTCTTCCTCTCTTGCGCTGTCCCTCCACTTTCCCAAGCATGAAGTCACTCTCCAAGGATTGATCCCACCTTGCAACATGTCCAAAGTATGTCAGAAGAAACTTTAGAATACTTGCCTCCAAAGAGCAGCCTGGTTTCACCCTCTCCAGGTCAAACTTGTTTATTCTCCTATCAGTCCATATTCAATATTCTTCTCCAGCACCATAGCTCAAAGGCATCAACTTTTTGGCTTGGAATTAAAGGCAAGAGGACTGGGAATCCGAAGTAAAACTACCAGCATCCTTTTGAAAATTATTTTATACATCTTATTTAATATGCTAAATGGGAAGCCATCACTTTTAGGGACTGCAGCCTTCAATATGGATTGAGGCTCAAATTCAAGAAGATAAAAAGTCTCACCACTGGACCAATTAGCAGCATCAGGATGGATGGTGAAGAGATTGAGATTGTTCACAGCTTTAGTCGGCTTGGCTCCACAATCAACATTCTTGGCACCAGCAGCCAGGAAATTAAAAGATGTATTGCGATGGAAAAGTCTGCTGCTAGGGACCTCTCTAAAGTACTCAAGAGCAATGGTGTGTCTCTGGAGACTAAGGTACGTCTGGTACAGGCCATGGTCTTTGCAATCACTTGTTATGCATCAGAGAGCTGGACAATGACCAGGGAGGACAGAAGGAGAATTGATGCTTTTGAGTTTTGGTGTTGGAGAAGAGTGCTGAGGGTGCCATGGACAAACAGATTCATCCTGGAGAGGGTTAAACCGGGCTGCTCCTTGGAGGCAAGGATTCTGATACTTTGTCTGACATACTTTGGTCATGTTGTAAGGAGAGACCGGTCCTTGGAGAGGGACATCATGCTTGGGAGGTGGAGGGCAGGCGCAGGAGGGGAAGGCCCTCTGGGAGATGGATTGATTCAGTGACTGGGGCAATCGGAATGAGTGTGTCGGAGACAGTGAGATTGGCACAGGACAGAGCAGAGTTTAGAGCTGTTGTACATAGAGTCGCTATGAGTAGCAAACGACTCGATGGCACATAACAACAGCAACAACAACGTCATGTTGAAGCTCTGGTGGTCTAGTGGGAAGGAACTATGCTCTCAACTGAAGGCACAGGGTTAAAACCCATCATTTGCTCCACAGGAGAAAGATAAGCAATCTCCTCCATTGCCTCTAAAAATACACTGGAGGGTCAGCTATGGGTTGGTTCCAATTCAAAGGTACATAACAACAACATTAACATGTTAATAAGATCCAGGCAATTGTGTTCTAAAATTAAGACATTGCTAATTACTTTATGGCATATTTGTATTCTTGTTCATTTATCATTGTTCATATTACTACACTCTGATAGTTGGCCATACGGAAGTAACTTGTGGGTTGCTATGATGCTAAAAGCTATGCCATAGGTATATCAAATTCCATAAGAGTTCCCTATGGTGGACAGGTTTCAATAGAGCACTGAGACTAGGAAGCAGGACTGGCCATCCACTTCTTAAATAGAAGGCCTCTGAAAACCCTATAAACAGTAGAGGAACAGAGATAGTTATGCTGTTAGTGTTAGAGCCCAGACTGAAGTCAAGTAAAAGGAGTACAAACAATTGGAAGCATTCTTTTATAGTTGGAACATGGAATGTGTGAAATATGGATGTAGGAAAACTAGAAGATGTAAAAAATGAAATGGAACACATGATCGTCAACATTCTATGCATAGTGAAATGAGCTGGATTGGCACTGGCCATCTTGAATCAGACAGGTACATGGTACACTATCCTAAGAATAAAAAGCTGAAGAAGAGTGGTCTCACATGCATAGTTAAGACAATTTCAAGTTATGTTCTTAAGTTGTGAATAATATTATCCTTTCACGTACAAGGAAGATTTGTCAATAAGACTATTATGGTAATATATTCATCAACAGCTAAAGTCAAAGAGGAGAAAACTAAAGATGTCTACTAAATTTTGCACTGTGAAATTGGCCAAACATGCAATCAAGATGCATTAATTGGTGACTGGAATGCAAAAGCTGGAAAGTATGTACTTGGTGACAGAAATGAGGCTGGAAATAAAAGGATCAAAATTTGTACATATAGTGATTTATTAATCGCAAATACCCTTTAAAAAAAATCACTACCATGACTTTACACATGGACCTCACCTGATGGACTGCAAAGTAATCAGACTGATTATATCTGCAGAAGGAATCACTTGAAAAGCTGAGTATCAGCAATTAAAATAAGGCCAGGTGGTGACTGTGGAACAGACCCTGAACTATTCATGTGCAAGCTAAAATTAAGGCTGAAGAAAATTAAAACAAGCCCACAAGAACCAAAATATCATACCACCTGAATTTAAAAACTATCTTAAGCATACCTCTGAAGCGCTGAACATCAAAGAACAAAATGAGTTAGGGGTTCACATCAAGGATATCATCCATGAAGAGAGCAAAGGGGAATCACAAAAACAGAGGAGAAAGGAAAAAAAAACATGATGGGCATTAGAAGAAATTTAAAATTGTATTAGAGTGTGTAGCAATCAAGAGAAAGGGAAGATATTCTGACATTAAAATGCTGAAAACAGAAGTTTCCAAAGGGCAGCTTGAGAAAATAAAGTATTGCAATGGAATATGCAGAGACCTAGAAGTGGAGGACAAAAAGGGAGGAATTTGCTTGGAATTTATTAAGCTGAAAGAAATTAAAAATAAATTCAAGTCTTAAGTTAGAATACTGATTTATCACCCAATGAGAAGCTGACACCCTGTTGTATCCCCCTAAAGTGTATAAAAAGAGCCAAAATTGTCTGCTCGGGGTCGACTCCTTCCTCTCTCTCCTGCGAGAGATACGTGTCGGCCCGGAGCTCCGCAATAAACCTCTTGGTTGCATAAAAAAAAAAAAAAAAAAAAAGTTAGAATACTGAGAGATGGTAGGAGCAAAACCTAGGAAGCATCAAAAAGAGAAGGAATCCACAGAACCACTATACCAAAAAGAATGGGCTGACACTGAAGTATTTCAGGAAGTACCTTATGCTCAAGAAGCAGTGTTGATGAAGGAAGACGTTAAAGCTTCACCGAACACACTGGAAAAAGACAAGGTCCCAAGAATCGAAAGGATACCAACTGACATGTTTCAATGAACAGATGCAGCCCTGTATGTGCTTATCAGTCTATGCCAGGAAATTTGGAGGACAACTGCCTGACTGTCTGATAGGAAGAGATCCATATTTGTACCCATTCAAAAGAAAGGTAATTCAACAGAATGTAGAAATTATTGAACAATATCATTAAAATCACATGTGAGACAACTTTGCTCAAAATCATTCAAAAAACAGCTAGAACAATAAAACAGAGAACCACAGGAAGTTCAAATTGGGTTTATAAAAGGCTGTGACACGAGGGATATCATTGCTGATGTCAGATAGTTCCTAGATGAAAATAAAGAGCAACAGAAGAATGTCTATTTGTGCTTTATCAACTATGCAAAGACATTAAACTGTGGTTCATAACAAATTATGGCTAACATTAAGAAGAATGGAAATCCTAGGATGCTTATCTATGCTCATGCAAAACTTTTACCAGAATAAAGAGGCTGTCATACAAACAGAAAAAGGGAACACTACATGGCATGGTTTAAAATTAAGTAAAATCTGTATCATAGTTGTATCTTCTCTCCAAACCTATTCAGTCCATGTGCTGAGCAAATTATTCAAGAATTTGGACTTTATAAAAAAGCAGAAGATTTCAAAAGGCAGCACGGGATGACAAAGCAAAATATTACAATGAAATGTACAAGGAGTTGGAGTCAGAAAATCGAAAGGGCCGAACTCGCTCAGCATTTGTTAAGCTCAAGGAACTGAAGAACAAATTCAAACCTCGAGTTGCTATAATCAAGGATGTTTTCGGCAGAATGTTAAATGATCCAGGAAGTATTAAAAGAAGATGGAAAGAATATACTGAATCACTGTATTGAAAGGAATTGGCAGACACAGAAGAATTTCATGAAACAACATATGAGCAAGAGCCTATGGTGATAAAAGAAGAAGTTCAGGCTGCTTTGAAGGAAATGGCAAAAAATGAGGTCCCAGGAATAGATGGTATACCAATTGACATATTTCAGTTAACAGATGCTGCCCCGGACGTGCTCACCAAGTTGTGCCAAGAAATCTGGAGAACAACCACTAGGTCAACTGACCAGGAGAGATCTATATTTGTTCCCATCCCAAAGAAAGGTGACCCAACAGAGTTTGGAAACTATAGAACAATCTCATTGATTTCACATGCAAGCAAGATTCTACTGAAGATTATCCCAAAACGACTGGAACCTCACATCAGCAGAGAACTGCCAGAAGTCCAGGCTGGGTTTAGAAGGGGTCGTGATACTAGAGATATTGTAGCTGATGTTAAATGGATCTTAGCTGAAAGCAGAGAATACCAGAGGAATGTCTGTGTTTCATTGACTATGCAAAGGCATTTGGCCGTGTGGATCATAACAAACTGTGGCTGACTCTGAGAAGAATGGGAATCCCAGAACACTTGATTGTTCTAATGTGAAACCTATACTTGGACCAGGAGGCAGTCATCAGAACAGAGCAGGGCAACACTGCATGGTTCAAAATTGGAAAGGTGTATGCCAGGGATGCATCCTATCTCCATACCTTTTCAACCTGTATGCAAAACAGATTATCCGGGAGGCTGGGCTCTCTGAGGAGAAATGTGGTGTCAAGATTGGTGGATGATCTATCAATAATCTGCGTTATACAGATGACACAATCCTGCCTGCTGAAACTGAGGAGGACCTGAAGCACCTGCTGCAGAGGGTCAAGGACTTCAGCCTACAATATGGATTGAGGCTCAATGTCAAGAAGACGAAGATTCTCACCACTGGACCAACTGGCAGCATCAGGATGGATGGTGAAGAGATTGAGATTGTTCACAGCTTTAGTTTGCTTGGCTCCACAGTCAACACTCTTGGCACCAGTAGCCAGGAAATTAAAAGGCACATTGCCATGGGAAAGTCTGCTGTTAGGGACCTCTCCAAAATACTTAAGAGCAATGGTGTCTCTCTGGAGACTAAGGTGCATCTGATACAGGCCATGGTCTTCACAATCACTTGTTATGCCTCAGAGAGTTGGACAATGACCAAGGAGAATAGGAGAATTGATGCCTTTGAGCTGTGGTGCTGGAGAAGAGTATTGAGAGTACCATGGACTGCTAGGAAAACAGATTCACCCTGGAAAGGGTTAAACCGGGTGGCTCCTTCTGAGGCTCAGTCTAACATACGTTGGACATGTTGGGAGGAGAGACCAGTCCTTGAAGAAGGACATCATGCTTGGTAGGGTAGAGGGACAGCGCAGGAGGGGAAGGCCCTCTATGAGGTGGATTGATTCAGTGACTGGGATAATCGGGATGGGAGTGTCAAAGACTGTGCGACTGGCACAGGATAGAGCAGAGTTTAGGGCTGTTGTACATAGGGTCGCTATGAGTCACAAGTGACTCGACGGCACATAACAACAACAACAACATGTGGCATCAGGATAGGAGGAAGACTCAGCAACCTCCTTTTTGCAGATCACACAACCTTGCTTGCTAAAAGTGAAGAAGAAATCATGTGCTTGCTTCAATATAGATTACATATCAACTTCAAGAAAAAAAATTCTCACCATTTAGGCAATATCATAATAGATGGAGAAGGCTGAAAACTGTCTTACTTGGATCCATAATCAACACGCTTAGAATCAAGAGTCAGGAGATCAGGAAACATATCGCACTGGGAAAGTCTGCAGTTAGGGACTTCTCCGAGTTATTGAGAAGCAATAATTTGAATTTGAAGCTTAAGCTGCACCTGATTCAGGCCATCATGGTCTTTTCAATCACTTGCTACATATCTGAAAGTTTGACTATGATTAAGGATAACAGAAGAATTGATGCCTTTGAGTTGTGGTGTTGGAGAAGAGTAGTGAATTTTTCCACAGGCTGCCAAAGTACAGAGTGCTCCTTGAAGGCAAGGATGACAAAAGTTCCTCTCAAATACTTGAGCAATGTTGTTAGGAGAGGCTATTCCTTGGAGAGGGTAATAATTTTTTAAAAGTTGGAGGGACAGTGAAAAAGAGGAAGACCCTCAATCAGATGGATTGACAGAGTGACTGCAGAAATGGGTTTACTTGTTTCAGAGAAGACGAAGTTAGCACAGGATAAAACAGGGTTCAGGTCTGTTGTTCATATGGTCATCATGAGTCGTACTTGAGCGACAACACGTAACATTATCTTGTTAACTTTTTTATTCCTTAAGTCAAAGCCACTGAGAAATATTATCAAGCTCACATAAACATACACATATGTTCTGAAGTCATTTAAATTAAGTGATACAGGTTTCAAATATTACTTCAATAATAGCTCCTTGTTGATGGTAACCTTACTGAGCAATAATATTGGTAAATAAACTTCTCAGTAATTATCAGCAAAGAATTGTGGAGAATATTGTTGTTATGTACTACCAAGTTAGCACTGACTCACAGCTGACCCTCCAGTGGGCTTTCAGAGGCTACAAATGCACAGGGGGAGACTGTCCATCTTTTTTCTGTAGATTGGAACTTGTGGATTTGAACCACTTGCCTTGCAGTTGTCAATGCAACTCTTTACCACTAAGTCACTAGAGTTCCCTGGTGATAATAAAGTAATAACATTTATCCAGGCTAACTCCCTTTTACATAAGGAGAAACTGAGAGCACTGAAGTTAAGTGCTTTTCTCTTTTAGTCAGGAAACATAGCTGGTGCTAAAATCCAGGTCTCCTTCCTTAAGAAATCTGTTGTTTCATCTCAAGGTCATTTATCTGAGATTCAGTGATGCCACCTTTCTGGGAATGCCATTGAGCTAACATTGTAGATTTGTCACCTCCAGCTGTCTTTGTACCACTGTAAAGGAACTACAACAGAGACTTCCTAGATTAGGGAAGTGTCCCATTTGCAGGTAGTGTAATTCCACCAAAAGTAGCCCTGATGAGTCAAGTGAGACGGCAATGTCTAGAGGGTGGGACAAAGTCCCAGCACACCTTGTCCTCATTTCCCGCTATGTGATAAATTTGAAGAGAAGCAAGCAATGAATCTGTATCCAAGATGTTGTCCTGGGAAAGAACATAATCATTGTTATCATCTTATAGGCAGTGACTGAGTGGTACAGATGTAGCAAGAGTTTCAGAGAGATACAGATGGATTTAACAGAGTTAAGGAAAAGTTAAGTTTCACCAACTTGACTTTTCCAGGTCCTTGGAAACATCCTAACAAGTTGATGTTTTTAATTATTCTTTCCTTAAAGACCTCCTTCCAAACTGCATAAGGTTTAGATTCTTGATTTACCTGTAAGAATGGGATGTGCTAAGTGAAATCTAGCCAACTCTTTAAAGACCTCCATCGTCTGAGTTTCTTGGCTGTTACAAGTCTAAACAATTACTCCTTGGCTCTCCTTTGCAAATCATATCAAAAAGGTTATCAGATGTGGGAGGGACTGCACTTAAACCTTGGTAAGACTTCTCTGTCCTGTCAAAAATAGGATGTTTGCTCTTTATCTGTTATTGAATTTAAATTTTCTAGTGAAAATACATTTATAATAAATAACAAGTATACCATAAACAGTTGCAAGTGCAAAACTGAAATAGAATTTTTGTATACTGTTGTGTGCTCATCCCCAGGAAATATACTAGAGGTTGAAACCATGAAAATTTGTATTTCTATTTAGAAGATTTATCATTGTTTGTGAGATATATCCACTATGGTTTCACTTTAAAACCACAAATAAAGTTTTAACAATGGCATTTCTCTTGTTGAAAGGTCTGTGGTCAAACTGAAAATCTCAGTGAACCTGATTAGATCCTGAGGTTTCCAAACTCAATATTCAGCAAATGTGGAGCACGTATTTTCTCATAAGAAATAATTAAGAACTTCAGAACTTATGCAACTCTCCTGAGCCTGCTCCTTCATTCTAATGACATGAAAATCAGACACAACCTCTTCTAGTCTTGGACCTTACCACACAGGAGATTGGGACAGAACGAATCGTATGTGAATCTACAGTGTCAATGCTTTAGTTTTTTACAACAGCAAGTCCTTCATTTGGTGGTACTCAACTTGTAGAAATTTTATGTTATTAAATGCATTATTTCTCTATCTTCACTCCTAACTATCCTTAATCTAACAAAGTAGACACATGGTCATTATGTGAAGACAAAGGAATAT
This sequence comes from Elephantulus edwardii, assembly GCF_000299155.1. Classification (NCBI taxonomy): domain Eukaryota; kingdom Metazoa; phylum Chordata; class Mammalia; order Macroscelidea; family Macroscelididae; genus Elephantulus; species Elephantulus edwardii. The sequence continues at coordinate 41,168,757 of NW_006399751.1, forward strand.
TGAATAGTTAATTAGACAACAGCCAGTATTGTCCACTGTGTATTCATTCTTGTAATGGATTGCCAGAGGGTGAATTAGCATATTTAGTTTGAAATCTTGTAAAATAGAAAGGGGATTGTTTTAGCAGCTTCACAGTTTGCATAATAATCATCATACATCATGGAAGATCTGGCTCAAAATAATATAAAGTCTGAATAATAATAGAAAGGAAAATGTTCATCTGATGCATACGGGTTAAGAACCTATACTGATAAGATGTATTTGATAACACCTAGAAATCCATTTTTCTGTTTAAACATTTGTCTGTTATCTTGGAGACTAAATTCATTTACTCTCTTAGAACCAAATTCCCTCTTTTCCAAAGATGTGCCTAAAATGAAACATGCAGAAGTCAATGAATTGTCTCCTTTGCTGGAAGGGACCTCCAGAGGTCATCTATTTCGTCCCAGTCACCAGCCAGGACTCTTCCTAATACTGAATATAGCTACATAGCAATCAGCATTAAGAAAGCTTTTAAAGATCCCTAGGGTTGGTCAAAAAATAGCTAATATTGGCGTGATTCATAGAACAGCATTATATGTATGTCAAAATAGCCACCTTCATCAAAGAAGACATCCATCAGGACTGTTAAGTGCTGGTACTAGCTTCAAAAAGACAAGCTTTATTTTCTCAGAGAAAGGGGTGGTAGATTACGGAAATGGCCAAGCCTGATGGGTTTTGTTTAGGTGTATATTTGAATGCTTATCAAAAAGGAAACATTGTCAAGTCAAACCACTGCTGGGGAAGCCCAGAAGTGGTTATAAATGAGCAGATCACAAGTTCTTTCAAATGGCTACAAAGCTCAGAAGGGGGGTTGTTGTTTCAAACAAGATCTGATTAGCATCAAGTTACTGAAGTGCAGATGGTGAAACATAAGAATAATATTGACAAACCTGCTCTTTTAAGTGATATATCCCCCCACCCCTTATTAGCTGAGTTTGTTAAAGCAGGTAGTTTTATTTCCTCAGTTTCATTAAATGCTAGGAACAAAGGCCTGGAATTTGTATTATCAATGTCCCAAAATAACTAATCTCTTTGCTGTGTTGTAGGAAAAGGAATCCTCCACAATTGTTCAGGCTTCTGAATTACTAGTTGGTAGCCCACACAAGAACATGAAAATCTAGTTTAAAGGAAAAACTGAAGTTCTTCTCTTGATTATTTGGACCTTTAAGCCTATGAGTTAAATATATAAAGAACTTAAGGATGTGTGTGAACACCTAGGGTAGAAGTATATAAAGGATATTGCTCAAAAGATAAAAAATTATCTGCCCCATCAGTAATCTCAAATATCCATTTGGTATGGATTAGCTTGTATTTTTCAAATAATTTTTCTGGAAGTTTCACAGGAGCCTCGTCAACAATAGATGGGAACAGGGAGTGAAAACAACTAAAGGCTTGACTCATACCAACTTTTAAGTTTTGTGTTCTTACCTCTTACAAAATAGCTAATTTGAAAAGTTTTACATTTTAAAAACAGAAAGGTACCCTCAATGGTTCTCTCAGCTCAGTTTAGGTCACAGGAAATGCAAAACTCTGACTACCTGCTCTCCCAGCCTACTTTGTATGTATTGACTTTGAAAATACGGACTGTGCTGTTGAGAACTTTTTTAGGTGCCTTCTTACTAGAGAAAATGAAGTAACTATGTCTTCAGGTGTTCCTCTTCCTTTTGTGAGGACAAGAGGAGAAACACTTGCCTGCTTTTTAACATTCCCTCAGTGGGCCCTCAACTCACATAAAACCAGGGTGTTTAAGGTAAAGAACTTACTAGTTACTTGGCTAGTTGGCAGTTTTTTGTTTTTCTCCCTTCAAGTGCTCAGACAACTGTTCCTAACTTGTTACATGTAGAGAATCTGTGTATAAGAAATGTCATTTTTTAAAGTTAGAAGTACAGTCAACTTCCCAGACTAGATTCAGGCCATTCCAGTTAGGAGAAACTGAATTAACTTTAAGAAAGAGAATGTAAGGAAAATCAAAGAATAGCAGATTCTATAATTTTTATTTTAAAAAAACCCAACCCTCCACCTTCAAACTCTTTACATGCTATATGACATTAAATGCCATTTAGGTTTGTTGCAAGCAAATCTTTTCTTAAAAATATACATACTGTATATATTTACATTCAAGTTTGGGTAACTGAGGTCAAGGTGTAGTTCAGGTTCCAATTTTTCCCCACACTGTGAAATTGTTCAGCTACTAATGATTGTCTTCACTCAGGCACACAGTGAGGTAGAAACTGCTTTTTAAAGAAAGGGGGGATAGGAAATGGTGTAAAACGTGAAGCTCATCATTGAAATTTAGCTCCATCAAGAGTTCCTAAATAGCTTTGGTCACCTCAAGAAACTGAATACATGTCATCCAGTCCTTTAAATGAAAAACAGTAATCTGGACAGGTGCTTCTCTAAGCATCACAGGAGTTTGACAGGATTCAGCAACTAATACTGTGGCAGCTTCACCCATAAAACTGTGTATGATTTAAGTTAGGCAAGTCAGCAGTCGGCCTGGGCTGGCAGCTGAGTTACCTATTCCCTGAAAAGGTGCAAACAATGGGCAAAAGAGTGGCTAAAGAGACATCAAATTACTACCAGTACACACATGGAATGGAACTCAGAAGCTTGAAGTAAAAGACTTCATTTCCCTGTGAAACTCCTTTAATTTCTGCCCAGACCCCTCCCAAACCAAACTGAGCTCTTAATTTAGAGACAGGGGTGGGGATGGCCTTGACTTCCACAGGCAGAGAGATCTATCAGCCTCCAGACTGGACCTCATGAAGGTTCTGGGGCCTGGGAAGGGCTCTCTGGGTTCTTGCCTGACTTAGTGGGACTCATTCCTGAGAGAGGAAGTTGGAAGGAGGCCACAGGGTTGGCCAGAAGCCCTTCTCGTTCCCTTTTCTTCTGTTTCATCCTGCGGTTCTGGAACCAAATTTTGACTTGTGTGTCATTAAGTTGCAAGGCATTGGCTATCTCGATGCGTCGGGCTCGAGTTAAATACTTATTAAAATGAAACTCTTTCTCCAGTTCTGTCAGCTGCTTGGTGCTGAAATTCGTGCGGATGGCGCTGGAAGGACTGGCGGCTCCAGCTCCGTACTCGGCGAGTTTGCCTGCAACGTAAAGACAAGGTGTCAGTAAGGCCAGCGGGCACAGGGGCTGGAGCAGAAACCCAGGTCACCGTGCAGCCGTCCGGGCTCCTGCCAACTTTTACGGCGATGCCAGGAAAACTCCACGGAGAGGTCCTTTCTGCACGCTCAAGGAACCTTGGCTGCTTCACTAACGCCTGGGAATGCATCTCCTTCCTAAAACCCAGTTTGTCAAAAGGAAAGTTTTGACTTGTCCCCTGAGCTATTCCGTCCCCGGTTTCGGATGCCTCCCCCGCAGTACTTACTTTTCTTGGGGGCGTTTCTCTTCACTTTCATCCACTCAAAGGTGCTGAAGGCGGCGGGAAGGCTGGAGGCCGGAGAGGATGACTTGGGGTAGGTGCCGGGGGCCGGGGACGCTGTCTGGAAAGCCCCAGGGTGACTGTCGCCTGGCTCCTTGAGACACGCGGGGAAGGGACCGGGCTCGCCGAAGGCCGCATACTCCACCTGGCCGCTAAGGAGAAAGGAGCCAGCGCCAGAGAAGACGGCAGAGGCGGCGTAGTGGACGTGCGTGCCGCCGTCGTCGGCTGGCCGCCCAAGCGCGCACGGGAAGTCGTACCCGGGCCCGGGCCCCAGGAAGCCGTAGTCCGCGGCCCCCGCCGCCGCTGCCGCAGGTGCGGCGCCCGGCTCG
>NW_006399751.1:41172668-41220338 GCF_000299155.1 Elephantulus edwardii
GTCAGGGGCAGGCAGCTTACGAAGGCGCCCTCGCCGCCGCCCAGAGGGAAAGCGGGCTGTAGAGCCACTGGCCGGGCGTCGGCGCGGCAGAACTTGGGCGCAAAGCTGAGCACGTCGCCTCCGCTGCCGCCCCCGCATGAAACGTATTCCAGGTAGGAGCTCATGATCCCCCCGCCACCCTCCGGGGGGATGGCGCAGGCCAGGTCCTGTAATACGCACCACCTTCTGCCCCTATCGGTGCTGCCCTCGCCGACCCATGGCGAGCAAGTCGGAGGTAAATACTGGCCTAATATAGCGGTGGGGGCGGCCACGTGGCGCCAGGCAGCCAATGGGCGCCTTCCCCGCACGACTCAGTCCCATCTGGCGCGCTGCTCCACGCGCCTAACCCGCCGGCAACTTGGCCAAAGCGACTGGGAGCCTCCGCCCAGATGGACTTGAGCTGATGCGACCCAGGGAAGACTGGGATGAGCGAGCAGGATGCTCTGTCCTTAGACAGGTATTGCGGGAGGTGAGGGAAAGAGCCAAGATAACTGGCCTCCCTAAGAGCGGGCGAGGGGACTAAGAGATTGTTCTGCATTGTGGGTGGCTAGTTCCTAGACTACGAATTGTGGATGCAAAGTTAGTGCGGTACTTGGCCTCGGGACATTTGCTCCTCAGTCTTCTCTAGGAAAGGCAAAGTTATTCCTCGCCCCCTTTTTCTCTATTTGCTTTGAGTTTTCTTGGCCCTGTTGTCAGACCTGGAGCAGATGTTTAATTTTCCCTCTTTTTACCTTTCTCTTGGCCCATGGTACTAAATATTATGCTGTAGGTCCTGTGTAGCTAGGACAGAGCAATACTTTAGCACGTTTCTAACTAGGTGTTAAGAGTTCCTTCTCAGCATTCCGTTCAGCTGCTTGTAACCCTTTCGGTGGTGACAGCATGGTGAGGGTGAGTATTAGATTGCCAAATTTTTATTTGGACAGAAGATGAAGTTCCTGCCTAGTAGGGAAGTGTAATAGAACATGCATATCCTCTTTTGACTAGGTTGTCAAAATAAGGAGTCAACCCTTTTGGTCAAATGTTTGTTGTGTCCCTCCTGCCCTACCTGAGAAGTTGGCACATGCACTGATGCTGTCCATGCTTGATTCAGAGGCGTTTGGCTCAATGGTGCAAAGACTTCCAGCGCTGGGTCAGATCTCAGACGTTTGGACCGCCTTATGCCTCTAAGCAATTAAAGCTTCTGTTCCATCAGATAAGTGCTGCATCGTCTCTTGCGTCTCTTGCGTCTCTTGCGTCTCTTGCGAGTGAAATCTGAGGGCTCACAATGTTAATGGGCTCACATCTTTCCCTTGATAATAGGGTTTTTGTTCTGTGTGTGTGTGTGTGTGTGTGTGTGTGTGTGTGTGTGTGTGTCTGTGTGTGTTTCACTGAGTGTAGATGGATGGGAAATAAAAGTGCAGTTGGCACAGGAAATGAAAAGTAAAAGAGTTACAGAGACAAGCTTTGTATTAACAAACTTTACAACTTCCTAGAATATTTTTTTTTAAAAATGTTTTGCTCTGTGAAGCTCTAGGAAATTAACAGAACAATAATGTTTACTTACATGTAATAGTAATGAAAGTGTGTTCTCTTAAAACCCTATGAAATGAAGACTCTTAAAGAGTCAGCTCTTATTCAAATGCCCTTGAAAACCTCTTGTATTACAGACTCTGAGAAATGCTAACCGAGGTTTTATTGTTTTTCTGATCTACTTGTCATGCAAGAATGGCTGAGCCCTTGACTAAACTCTTTGAGGAAGTCTGAAAAACACAAACTATCATCAGAACCAGGGTTTTTTTGCAGGTATTTGTACTTGTGAATGAACAAAAGCAGTCCAAAATTGTCAGCTACCTGTGAAGCCAAAGTTGAGCCAAGATGAGAGTATGGGAGACTTAATGGAGACATGGAGCTAAGCCTCAGCTTTAGCGCAAAGCGAAGGGTTCCTGGGATGCTGAAGTTCCTGGATACATTGAGAGATTAAACACTATACTAAAAATAGCCATTCAACCTTGACTTTACTGCTTCAGTTTTGTCTGCTGTCATTTATCAAATGACAAAAGGCCTAAACAATTATTAAAAGGAGAAATACAAATGCTTTTCTCTGGTATATTGTGAAGTAATGTTTTTTCAGAGCTAACACAGGTTTAAAATGTAGATAAATGTCTGGAAACTCATTTATGTGTTGCTAATGCTAAAATATCAACAAATATGATGCAACTGGATTACCTTATCACATTCACTCACTCTGTCCTTCTCTGTCTGTGTCTTTGTGGCATGGCTGGGGCTCTCTCACTCTCTCACTCCCTCCCTTCCTCCTCTCTTAAATGTAATGGTCAGGATTGGGGTTTTTTAACAGTTTGGATGCTCTAGCTCTCAGTTTCATCCCAAAACAAGAAGGACCCTCTCTCAAAAAGCACCTGTCCTATCATAGCTCTTTAGTCCCAAGGCTCTAGGAAGTCAAAAAAGGAAGGCTGGCTGACAATATAAACATATTTGTGGCAAGAGACAGCTAGCTATCTGCAACCTAAGATTTAGAACAGGAAGTCCAGCCTGATTGTCTGGATGTGTTAACCAAAACCTGTCAAATTAAGAGACTTTCTCTAAGGTTTCTGGGGAAATCAGGCAGCCTAAGTGCCTTGGCATTCTTAACAGCAACAATAACCAGATTTTTTCTAAGTATTTGGGCCAAATGGCTGGGTTCCTTTTGACACAATTAATTCTTGACTTGTCCCCAAGTTAATTTGCCCACCCTGTTTCCCTGAGGCAAACTTTTGGTGCTTTGTCCTTTGCTGAGGAAAGAAATCTTCCAAAGAAACAAGGGACTTCTTATTGTTGTTCTTTTGTTTTCATAACTGGAGGTGAGAGTGGATGCATAGTTCAATTTTGTTCAGTCTTTGTTAGCTATTACCCAGTAGTTGCATATAGACCACATTTTCTTTCTTCCTTCTCTCCTGGTATATTCCACCCCTTGGGCCATAGTGTTGTCATCAATACTCCTGAACTGGTTCATTATCTGTTCAGCTTATAAGTCAATACTCTAGTCATTTCAGTTTCAGATTCAACCCACATTTGCCAAGGAAATACTGTGTGAGGATTCTTTGTTAAGATAAGGCTAGGCTAAGAAGGAAAAGTCAATTTTCCAGCCAAAGGAACAAGGGATTCCATTCTGGCACTGGTCTTTCCTATAAGTCAGTGTATTCTAGAAGTGTCTGAATCAATCTTTTTTTTTTTTTCAGGAGAAACTTGAAGATATTCTTGGAGCGGTATTATGGAAAAGTGTGAATATATTTCAAGTAACTTTATAGAGTTGTGGGGGTTTCTTCCCCACAGGATATGGAAAATTTTCTTATAAATTTTATTACTTGCTCAAACCATGAATTCCCCTCAGGTCACACTGGCTGTGCTGGGTCCTGATGCTGTGTTCTCTCTCAGCAGGAGGTGACAGCAGAGGGGCTTGATTGCCAGGTTGTGTTTGATGTAGGAATGCTTTGAAATCTCTCCCATCTTCCTCACCACAGCAGCTACCCACGACCCATTCCCCACCCCACCCCCCATCTCATGATTATCTTTCTCATTCATTCTAATAATAGACTTCTTTTCTGTAGACCGGAAGTGGCAGAGGGTAAAAATCTGGTCTCCTGTATGTTTGAAGTTATTATTTTTAAAACAATTATTTTGTTTATTTAGGTGTGTGTGTGTGTGTGTGTGTGTGTGTGTGTCCAACTGATACAGGAGGAGATTGCCCTTCCTTCTCCAGCAGAGCATCTGGTAGAGTCGAACCATGCACTTTTGGGATTGCAGTACAGCTTCTTGTCACTAGGCCACCAGAGCTCCTGAAGTTATTCTTAATGTGTCACTTTGGACCACTCTCCACAGACACCACCCTGTTACCCTTTGGAACACCTTGAGCATATGCAAACTTTTGACATCACAACTCCAAAGCATAGAATGCTTCTTGCTTGTTGGGAGACGAAGACAGATTTGCAATTCTCTGCAACATCTCCAAACATACCAAAATGAGATTGAGAATAGAAAGGATCCCAGTGACTGGAATTCTGAACCTGTTGGAAACCCAGTTTCCCTAAGGAAAAACCATCTGAGTGTTGTCTTTCTCTGCGAGCTTTATGAATGGAGGACTCATGTGCCAAGTCAGTGCTTAACACACAGTAGGCAACACTGTTATTTCCCTTTTAGTCAGAAAAGAAATGTTGGATGGAATTACACAATGGGCAGGAGAGAGTATCTTCACTGTGACTACTATTGACTAATAGATGTTTTTAGATGATCAAACCACTGTTGTAGATTTGGTTCTGTCTTAGTGACCTTCAAGTACATGTCCAAGACTAGTGGATTTGAACTGATGGCCTTTATGGGTAGACACTATGCAAGTCATCACTGTGGCTTCTGAAACCATTTAATTCAGATTATAATCACCTTGGAAGCTGGATTTAAAATGCAGGTTCTCTGGCCCGCTCCCAGAGATTTTAATCCAACAGACCAGATTCAGGAATTTCCATTCATAACAAGCCTCTTGGGTGATTATTAAGCAAGGTTTTTCAGAACCACATTCTGAGAATTTGTGCTTTAGGAGCTCTGCAGGGGCTGGCCAAGAGTGTATATGAGGGACCCCTGAACTAACACAATGAGAAGTCGTGGCTAACTGGAGCAAAAGTGTACATGAAACTTGTGTAGAAACCTATTGAGTGGTAGATATAGAGAAGTCAGTATCAAAGTCTAGTTATGTCTACTTGGGCTGAAGATCTAGAAAACATCCTTAAGAAGTAGTCCGTAGGATGTCCTCACATTTTGCTGATAATGTGTTCTGCTGAGCATGCTTGCTTCTGGTCCTTGACACCTCTCTAGCTTGGTTTTGATGATGCCAGTTGGTAGAAACTGTAAGGTATTTAATTCTTCAAGTATAGATGTGTCAGAGACCTTAAGATTGGCATGGGACAGAGCAGGTTTTAGGGCTGTTGTGCATAGGATCGGTATGAGTCACAGGCAACTGACGGCACTTAACAACAACAGTCTTCAGACCAAGATTAAAGTAGTTCTGAGACGATAGAACTACTTGGTGGTCTCAAGAGGGAGAAACCAATTCTCTTTTCCTTTCATCTTTCATAAGTTGTCTAGAATGAACTTTGGAGCCACAGGGATCCAGAAAGATCCGGAGCTTCAGCTGTAGCTTTTCCTCTGACTTAAGGCTGACCTTTCCCAACATAAAATGTCAAAACCACAAGGCACCTTAGAGACAAGAAACTTGTACAGAGACAGTCACTTTAGACGGAGGTCAGAAGGCTCATGTCTGACATTACAGCTTGTATCTCCTGACTTTTCCAGTCTGCAAAGTGGAAGGCGGCCACTTCTCCACTTTGGAAGGCCTTAACCCAGAGCAAGCAAAGCCATGTCCCAGAGGCACCTTCATTCCTAGGAGATGAAGTCAGTGTGGCTCCTTTAAGGGAGACCAACTGGAAGCCTGCTGTCTTTCCATTGCTTTTTGTTTGCCAAATGCATGCCTTAGACTTTGATAGCCCTACCCTGCAGGGGTGGGCAGAAATAGTCCTATGTCTCTACCTCCTCTACTACTAAACTAGGATACAGGAGCTCCTCATTTCTTATGGCTGTTATTGGACCTAAAACTTGAATCACTTCCAGATGATCAGCATTGGAGTTATGGCAGGGCCAAACAAGAGGTGTCCCTAGATGATTGAGTGGATAGAATAAGTGCCAATAAGTACATGGCTGAACATACACATAAGCACACCAGTTAGTTACACTTGTACTAACTATTTATTTCTTTATTTACTCCTTCATTGTTTAAATGGGCAAGAAACTTAAATTTATGTGTATACAAAAGGTGCAAAAGATAGAAGTGAGGGGAGCTCTGGTGGCCTAGTGGCAAGGAACTGCAACTACAATCCCAGAGGCGCACAGTTCGAATCCACCTGATGCTCTGCCGGGGAAGGAGGGACAATCTCCTCCTGTACCAGTCAGATCTGATTTGACGGTACATACACACACAAAAATAAAATAAATAAAAATTTTAAAAAAAGATAGAAGTGAAAAATCTTCCACTCCTAGGAAGCTCTAGTGGCCTAGTGGCAAAAAACTGCATTGCAATTCCTAGGGTATGTGGTTCAAATCTAACAGATGCTCCCTAGGAAAAGAGGGAAAATCTCCTCCTGTGCCAGTTGGATCAGATTCGATGGTACACAACAAGGGGAATTAAATTTTTTTATTTTATTTATTATTAGTATTACTACTACTACTACTACTACTACTACTACTTGTGTGTATATGTGTACTGTCAAATTGGATCTGACAGGTACAGAAGGAGATTGTCCTCCTTCTCCAGCAGAACATCTGTTGGATTCAAACTGCACACCTCTGGGATTGCAGTGCAGCTTCTTGCCACTAGGCCACCAGAGCTCGCCGGGAAGTTAATTTTTAAAAAAATTTAAAAAATCTTCCACTCTTGCTCCTACCCACCAATTTCCACTTTGCATAAACTAGGCAGCCAGTTTTGTTGGGGCTTTGTATATCTTTCTAGAGATAACTATATCACTGTGCAATCCCATTGCTAGAAACATCCCCCCACAGTTGCTGTTGTTTGTTGATTGCCTTTGAGTCGAGCACAACTCATAGCAACACTATGAACAAAAAGCCTGAAGCCCTCTACAGTTATTGACATTTATCAGAGTTGTGGTATATTTGTTTTGCATCATTTTTACACTATTATATACTATGAATATCCTTCTGTATAAATGTATACAGAAGCTCCTTGTTTATTTTTACAGTTTCCTTGTTTTACTATATACATGTACTACAATTCATTTAGCGAGTCTCTTATCTAAAGGTATTTAGCTTGTTTTTCATCTCTTGCTATTACAAATACATGTCTAAGGTTTTCCATATTGGAAAAATTTCTAGAAGTGATATTATTGAGCAAAAGTGTATATAGACTATTAATTTTAATTGTTATATGCCATCAAGTCAACTGTGACTCATAACTACCCAGTGAATATTAAGTAGATCTCAACCCTACCCTATCCTGATCCAATTTCAATTTCTGACCCACCTCCCCCTCAATACTTCAGTTACTGTGTCAATCCATCTCATTCAGGATCCTCCTCTCCTATCCTGACCCTCCACCCTTACAAGCATGATGATTAATTTTTACATATTGCCAAATTGCTCTCCGTTGAAATGAATCAAATGATACTTCTACTAGCAGTATATGCATAGGAGAACTCATTTCCTCACTTCTGTGTCAGGTCAGGGATAGTAAAGAGTTTTGTAGTTTGTTTGGGTTTTTCCCAATCAGATAAATTTTTTAAAAATACTGTTTATTGGCGAGCTCTGGTGGCCTAGTGGTAGGAAACTGCACTGCAATCCCAGAGGTGAACGGTTTAAATCCACCAAATGCTCTGCTGAAGAAGGAGGAACAATTGCCTCCTGTACCAGTCAGATCCAATTTGATGGTACACACATAAAAAGAATGAATGAATACATACATACATACATACATACATACATACATACATACATACATACATACATACATACTGTTTATCACATCCTATATAGGTTCACTGTCAGAATTGTCTCAGTGGCAATAGTTATGTTTTTTAATAGTGTCACCAAAAATATCTCATTCTCCGTGTCATTTTATCATCTCATAATTATGTTTTATAAATTATAATACTGACACAGAACAGCTAAGTAACTAACTGTAGTAATATCTAATGTAAGTGGCCCAGGTCACTCTCATTTCTGTCCAACTTTCATTTCTTTGCTGCACTAATCACATAATCACATGAGAGCTTGAAGACAGAAAGAGAGTGAGTAGCTACAAGCATCCCCTGAAAGACATGCTACAGACAAAGCAGAGAGGATTTTGGACATCTACTAAAAGGCCTCCTCATTGGTACTCTTCTATTAAGACAATGTTTTTTCACCCCATGAATTTCTTGGAGAGTACTCTTGGAAGGAGGGGGAGCACATACATGAACCTCTGATTGAAAATCTTATCTGACCTAGTACCAAGCAACAGTATCTGAAAAACAATAGAATGCCATTGTTGATGTCCCTCAAATTTTTCATTGGCCCTGGGGTTTGAAAGTAGTGATTGAAATGTGAAGTATTGGGAGGAGGGCCTTCTGTAGGACTTAGCTTTATATAGGTCACACTCTTTGACCAGGTAAAGATAACAGGCCTAAAACACACATCACACACACACACTCTACTCTAATGATAAACCTGGGAAGGAGGTTTCTTTATTGACTGCTTCACTGATGATGAATCTGAGACTCCAAAAGATTAAGTGGCTTGCTTACGATCACACAGGTTATCAGTAACAAAGCAGAGCCAGAAAAATGTAGATTCCCACGAGAAGTCTTCTCTCTCCTATAGTCTTCATTTTGGCGAATGACCTGACCATGCATTTAGGCCCCTAAAATAGCAGCCTAGATACTAACATCCTCCAATTTCCTTTTACCCATTTATTTAATTACCAAGTCTTATGCATTCTACCACCTAAATATCTCTTCGACCTTATTATGTTAGTGTCTCATGAAGCAGCCTCTGGGTTTTTTTAATTTGTTGATTGTGGTTTGCATCCTATCTCTCTTTTCCTCACATGATTCTGAAGAATTAAATTTCTGAATTAGAGAGCTCTGATGACCCGGGTGCAAGGAGCTGCACTGGCAACACAAAGACACAAGGTTTGAGTCCACCAGCTGCTGCTGTTGTTGAGTACCGTCCAGTTGGAACTGACTCATAGCTGACCCTCCAGCAGGTTTTCAAAAGCAATAAATCACATGGGAAGAGATTGCTTATCCTTTACCCCAAGGAGCAACTGGTGGATTAAAACCATGTGCCTTTGAGTTGGCATTGCAGTTCCTTACTGTTAAGCCACCAGAACTCCCTATTCTACCAGCTGCTACACAGGAGAGCTCCCTACACAAGAGAAGGATGGGCAGTTTCCTCCCATGAAATATACTGCCTCTGAAAACATGCTGGAGCATCAGCTATGAACTGGTTCGAGCTTAATGGCACACAGCGTTTCTAAATGGGTAACCTTACATCCCAGCTTAAAGCCTGTAATGACTCCTCATTGCCTATACACTAAGTATAGCACAGACCCTGTGCAACTTCTCTTTCTATCCACAATACCCCACTGCACGCTGCACTGCTTGTTTCAAGTCTGGATTTTATTCTTTCTTGCCTCCTTGCTTTGCTGCTTCCTCAGCCTGATAAGCCTTTCCCTCCGTGGCCAGGAAGTTGCCTATACTTAGTGGACCTCAGGTCACCTCCTCTGAGAAGCATTCTTGACACTGTGGTACTCAGTGGAGCCTTCTCTTTATTCCAGGAACATGTTGGCACACCACAGTTGAAAGCATGTGTCATAATTTAGGATTCTTTTCCCCCACATTAGATAGGCTATAGGGCACAAACCATTGGACTTACCTATGTCCTAAATCCAGCTTCAGTAGATGTTGTTGAAAGAACAGGAAGGACAGACTGAACCAAAGACAACAGGAACAGTGTTATAATTCCTCAGTGAGTGAGGACACTGAGTCTTAATGGCTCAGTGTCTATAGCATTCCACCCAAGAAGATGTGAAGATTGAGTCTAGGGCTGGGGATGGGTGAGATGGAGGACAAAGCGGGGACTTTCTAACCTTCAGAGGTTCCTTGCTGTGGGCTAAGGCAGCCCATTTAACTAATGCCATCCAACAAAAGGTAACCTATAACTTTTCATAGAATTTACAAAGAGAAAGCACATACCTCTCCAGAGAGGCTATTAACAGCCACCATCACCCAAACTTGCTTGCCCCAGAAACTTGCATATTATTCCTTTACAGTGTTTCTCAAATTAATCCAAAAGAGCTGAAATAAAAATCCTTGAGTCTTTTTCCTTACATCAGAAGAGACAGGAGAAACTTGTAATTGTGATTGGTGTTTTGAGTATGTTTTCATCATTTAAAATCACATAAAGTTTACCTTCAGACTTATCCACAAATCTTTCAGTTGGTAAGTAAGAAAACTAAACTGGTTGAGACTTTCCCTTGAGTTCTAGCTCCTCAAGGCACCTTTTTAAATGTTTAAATAAAACTGCTCAAACTTTTTGATCCATTGGGAATTTTCCTTGTTTCACCTTCTGAGATGGTTTGGACTCGTCCAGTTTGGGTAGTGGAGCAGTATTTGGTGGCATCACAGGGGTAATATAGAGGTGTGTGTATTGGGGTAGAAGACAAATGCAGGGTCACTGGCCAGGGGCAGCGTGGGTGTAGGCCTGCTGGAAGGGCTGGGAGGGAGGGGTCGCCGGAGTAGTCCAAGGGCGAAGTCACTGGTGTGAGGGGATGAGCAGGCGGCTGGCCTGCCCTTCCCTGGGGCTCAGGCTGCACAGTGCAGCCTTGCTGCACTGCTTCCCTGTGGGCCCTGGGCGACAGGTCGCGCCCTAAGTTGCGCTCCCTTGGCGTGACTGTGTCTCCGACTGTGTCTCCTCTGCTTGCGGTTTCTGGTCGGATCCCAGCTGGCTCAGACTTCCTCAGAAGTAGGAGGAACTGCTGTCGAGCGAAAAGTGCACACTGGGTGATTGATGAACTCTTAATAGGACCAACCTCTCCCGCCCCCCACCCTAGATGCACACACAGAGAAACCTCCTAGGCCCCCTCCCCAGACCTTCTCACAGGCAAGAGGGGACTGGCAGCCAGACGGTAGGGTGATTAACTCACCGTTTGTCTTTCAGAAACTGTTTCAGGTCAATTCAGGAACACCCACCCACCCCCACCAGGCGCAGCTCCTGAGCTCTCTGGCGTGGAGAGTACAGAGCGAACTCTTGTCATGTGGTGGAGCAGGCTGAGCAGGCCTTTGTGCGAAGCACAGCCCAGGGAGGTGGGGACTATTGTTCCCTGCGGGTGGTGGAGGAGGTCCACGTCAGCCAGTGTGTCCTGGAGACCAAGGCTGGGTGGGGACTTCCTTTGTGTTTTCTCTTCAGGAGGCAGAGCCCACTTCATGGCTGCCCCAGTCCCCCACCCTCTCAGCCCTAGGGGCAGAGTAAGAAAGAGGTTTGTAGGGCATAGCTTTGAATAATAGGGCCATCAGAAGGCCATCCTGTTTCTCTGCAAGTCAGAGGTGTTACTGGACAGGTTCTTCTGATCTGGTGTAGCCTCATTCCCAGTAGGAACATGTTTACTTCTTACCTGTGATCTTTATCAATCCTGACTCAAATTGAGATCTCGTCTTCCTTGGGCCCTTATTAATGTTAAAGCCTTTCTTCTGTGCCTTTCCAGGTTCGACCCTTCCATAAAATGATCCAGAAAAGCTAGAGGACCAGTGGAGACATTTTATCACAAGATGGAAGAGAGGTGGACTAGCTCAGTAGTTCCTGCCTTACAGTTCACTTGGGGACCCCTCACCATCTCTCCTACTGTGAATGGACATCCGTGGTTCTTATCCTGTATGGGAACCTTTTGTTTATTGTGCTTCTGACTTGACCTGACCTAAAAGTAGCCCTTTGGACTGTCTTTGTAGTTTTGCAACTTGCCACAGTGTAAGAGCTGAGGGAAATGAGGGAAATGTTTTAATAATGGGTTTAGGTCTTGTATATATAAATGAGGTAACTCGTGGTTGCTGTGAAGCCGGACACTGTGACACTGATGAGTCAGATGTGAGAATGGTTACCCATGGTGGACAGTGTTTGGTGGAGCTCCCCGATTAAAACAAGCTTGGAAGCAGGAGTGGCATCCACTTCCATAATAGCTTGCTTCTGGAAACCCTATGAACCTGGAGAAAGGACAAAAATTGTACAGGGTTGCTATGAGTCACCTGCGACTTGACAGCACTTGTTACAACATATATAAATTAATTTGGCACTAAGTTTGTAACCTCAGAATAGCCCATTATCTTGGGAAGAAGACATGACAACATGAAAAATAGAATTTTTATACTACACTGCAATCCCAAAGGAACATGGTTTGAGGCCAAAGCTGTCCTGCGAAGGGCAGTTTCCTCCCATGCGATTAACTACCTCTGAAAACTCTCCTCTGAAAACTCGCCAGAGGGTCAGCTGTGGGTCAGTTCCGACTCACCGGTACACAACACACAGTTGTCTTCTGTCACCACTAGCACTCCGGCAAGTATAGAGGATTCATCATGATCTTTCTTCTCTCCATTCAGGCCTTCTGCCAGAGAGAGCTGAGTGAGCCAGGCTTGCTGGTGACCTAATTTCAGGCCCACTCTGAAAGGAGTCTAGGAATGGGTATATTCATTGGACCCTGACCAGACCCTCTCTAATTGCAGTGCCCTCAAGTGGCTACACCTGTGTTTTCTGCCTCTTGGCATTTTTCTTTAATACTATTTCTGTTGCTGCTGTTACTACTACTACTGGAGCGCTTTGACTTAGTGGGTAAGGAGTTGCACTGCCAACTCAAAGGTGTGTGATTCAAATCCACCTGCTTCTTCGCAGGAGAAAGATGGGGAGTCTCCCAGTTCAATTTACAGCCTCTGAAAACCTACTTATACTTCTACTACTCTTCACTGCTAGCTGAACTGACTCATAGCTGGCCCTCCAGTGGGATTTTGGAGGATATAAATTGCATAGCGAGAGATTGCCAATCTTTCCCACCCCACACACACACACCCCACCCCCACCTCCAGCCCTGAGAAGCCCCTGTTGGATTTGGGAGAAAGGTGTGACCTGCCTTTGGGTTAGCAGAACAACTCCCTACAGACTGTCCCACCAGAACTCCCTTTTTATTTGTCTCATAAATTTCTGTTCTTCTTGTTCTGTTCTTACAGTTTCTGAAAAAAGGACCAAAATATCACAATAACTCCTACATGAAGAGGACCTTCTAAACCTACAACTGGGATTAATGAGTTCATTGACTTCAGAAGAAATTTCAGCTAATTCTCAGGATGAAAGTCAAAACAGCCCTGTGAAGGTATAAACACTGGCCCACACAAGTCAAACAAACACTTTTGATCATAATGCAGGGATAGTTCTTTGTTATTTACACATACACCCACACACACCCTCATCACACGCCCTGATGAAGTGTCTCAACAGATGGAAGGCCTGGCCTCCAAGCCTGTTGACTGAGAGGATGCACTTCACTCAGGGGTCCCAAAGTACATAGTAGGGCAGGGAGGAGGGACAAGGAGCTAGTGTGGGTAACTATTGTCTTTTAATACTCTGTACAGATTGAAATTTGAAAAATCTTGTTCAGTAAGGTTAGCAGCCTCAGAAACCAATTTGGCTGATATGCCTCTAATAGGGACTAAGCTTAGGGCACACCAAGGGTAAAGTATTGGCTCTGTATTCTCCCCCTTACTCTCTCATTTGAAAGCCAGTACAAAGAAAATGGTACAAATGGATGGTTAACTTAATGATTCTATCAGAGGTGGATTTTTCTTTGTCAGGATCCTGGATGAGGCCAGGTCTGAAAACCAGGAGGCAGAATCTGTACTTAATTGTTCCTTCCTTCCTTCCTTCCCAGGGACCAGGACTCCTCTCCAGACCTTTCCTTTATACATTCCCCATCCTCTCTGGCTTTAGCCTAGTTGGGTCACTGGACTGTAGGGTGGGTCCAGTATTTCTCTGGTTGCAATGGGAAACTCTTCTTGCCAGGTACTCTTTCTCCACTCTACCCTCTCATTCCCAGGCATCTCATCTCATTATCATGTCCGAGGGTCATTAATTTACATTTGATAACCTGGATAGAAGAACCAGGGGAGTCCAGACAACTGCCACCCTTATCCACGGGTTTGAACTCATGGCCCAGACTCCTTTTTGCAGGCCCAGGAGCCTCCACAACCTACCTTCGCCCAGATAGGTCTCTTTTGGAGGACGCAAAGGAAAAAAAAACAAACCAAAAACCCAACCACACAACAAGATATTTCCTTTCTTGAAGGCAAAGGATGTAGACCTCCCAGACGTCTATGCCTGCAGTAGGTCCTGGCCCTTCCCTGCCACCGCAGGCTCCAGCTCCAGCCCAGCGCTGCCTTTGTGTGGCCTCCCCAGCCGCGGAGCCCTTGGGGAAACCGCGTGTACAATGGCGCTGCCACTCCAGGAAGGCCTTCAATCCTTCGCCTGCAGCACCAGCCTAGGACCTTGAAGACTTGAAACGTTCCCCCTTACCCCTTCACCAGGCCCAGGGGTGAAATACAAGCTCAAACTCCACCCCTCCCTGTTGACCCTTTCTTCCCACTGCAAAACTACCCAGGAGGTGAGGCCTGGGCCTAGGGCGCCATTACCAAGCCCGGGCTCCCCCTCCCCCACGCTTTTCTTTGCTTCTCAGAGACCCGGGAGGGGGGATTGCCTCCTCCATTAGAGCAGCTATTGTGACCTTCCCCTGCTGAGCGGGAACTCAGCGGAGTGTGTACCGCCGGCGGTGGCGGGGGAGGAGGCTGTGCGCGCAGACATCGGTGCTGAGAGGGTGGCACCGGCAAATGAATAAAGGTCTGCAACCTCGGGCAGTTGGGCCCTTCTAAGGGCGTTTGGTTGTGTTTAGACTTGGGTGCTTCCTAACACTAATTGCAAACTCAAAAGGAGCAGGATTTATAGCGAAGGCCAAGGCGGCTTGTTTATAATTTATGAACTTTTAAATGGCTATGCCGCGGGCTCGGGCTGGTGCAGCCTTTGTGCAGCCCATTCCCCACTACCTCCCGGACTTGCAGCCCCCGCCGCACCGAGCACTGAGCGTGCCCGTCACATGACCCTCACGCCAATGCCAGTAGAGATTCCTTCTTCAAGAATCAAGGACCTGCAGGGACGAAAACTCCAGAGCTGGCCCAAGTGAACAAACCCCATGGGTGAGGGGTGCCTTCAGATGACTGCGGTTGCCTGGAGAGGGAGCTGCCCACTGTGCACTTACTGGGAGCCTGAGTGTGAGAGGAAACTAATGCCAGCCCGGCTAGACACCGTTTAAAGCCTAATCCATGAAACCCTAAGCCGCAGATGACACTTGGGGCCTTGCAGACACCCGCAGACTCAGCAGATAGTCCTGCGGTAACACACCGCACGCTGGAAAACGCCTGGAGCCATGATGCATTATGTATTTTTATTATTATTTATGGTAGGAAGAGAGGAAACCGGGCTGAATCTAAACACCCTGACAATTCATCTGTTTAATATTTAGCCAGTTAAGAAGGTTGGTTTAAGCCCTGCAAGGCTGTGAGCTCATCTTTGATTTCCCTAATAGCTTAAAAAATAATTTCTTACAATAAGAAATTTCTGCCTATGGATGCAAATTTCATAGAAAAACAATTTTAAGCCTTGAAAGTGGATAAAATATGCCTTCGACTGAAGCCATTTATTTTGCTGATATACACTTCTACAACATGTATACTTTAAACCAGCTCAGATAAAGTGAAATTTAGCAAAAAGATAGTCCCCCTCCCGCCCCCAATCTAACATGCCATTTAAAAAACAGCACAAAGGAACAAGGAAACGAAATATTATTTTGAGCCATCATTATTCAGCGAAACACAAACATCCAAATAGAAACGATTGTTGTTCCACCAGAAGATTAGGAGTTAAATTATTTCCACACAATAGGAATTTCACCTCGTGTCACCAGGGGATGTAGTAGGAGTTTCATTATTTGTCAAACCAAATAGAGATGTGTGGGCCAACTTTTCTGAAATACAAAAGAATTGAACCTTATCTGAAGGCGTTTTCCAAATACCCCCTCCCACAGAAGAGAGTGTAAGTTGTCCGCCCCTCGCTAATGCCACACTAATATTTACAAAAAGGCTATAAATCCTTTAAGACATTTCTGCCCGTTTTTGTACAAAGAAACAGGAGTAAACAAGGTGTTTATACTTAATGTTTCATTAATGAAACTTTTATTACTTTACATTGTGAGGAACGTTTGTTTTCCTTATAAATGAACCACTGACCACTACAAAGGGGGGAGAAAATTAAGACAGCATTTCCTGGAGAAAAAGCTTAGGTGTTTGTCTCCAAATGACCATTTCTTTTTCTGCACCTTAGCCTTTTCATACATCAATCCTTCTTACGTCTTCTCTTGTCTCTTTTCTTTGATTGTCAATTTTCTTTTAAAGTTTATTTTTTATTAAGCAGAAACGTGAACTCTAACCTCCCCAATGGAAATGGATTCTTAAAAAAAAAAAAAAGGACTAGAAAGAGGGCAGTAGAAACAGCAACAGCACAGGGGAAAGCCCTATCCAGTCTCACCCAGAACAATTTCTAGGTTTGCATCTACAAAATTTTCTCTCCAGATTTCAGTTGCTAGACAGTAATCAAGTATCTCAGAACCAATTTTTGCACTAGATTTCAAATTTGAAGTTTTTAAAGGATCAATCTCTTTCAGGGCCTTGTCTAGAGGATTGTGCAAAAGATAAAGGCAGAATGGTATGTTTGCAAGTGTGCGTGATTAACACAGAATACTGACTGAGAAAAAATTTTTTATTCTAAATATTTCTTCAAATAGTACCAGACAATTTGAAATCAATAAACTGTGTCCAGTGGTAAAGGCTGCGGCTGTTGAGAAACAAGTGGCGTGGCACGCCACGGGGCTGCTTGACTCAGCCCATGAAGGGCAATTCGTGGTCTTAATCCTTTTACATCAACTACAAACACCAGCCACGGTTACAACTGTTCAAAACTACTCTCTCAACTAGTTCAGACCAAGGGGACTAAAGAGGTGAAATGTGGCCCCTGCGGCCTGGGAGCGCGTTCCTAAGCTCAGCTGGAGGAATTCTACAAATATACACATAAATACATTAAGACGAGGATAAATAATCAGGGAAACGAAATGACTCGCTTCAAATAATAAATACAGATCATTGAGTCCGATGCAATCTTTATGGGACGGGAAGAGCACATAAATTAAGGTCTCCAAATCTAAGCTAGACGCGGGCCAGGCCCGGGGCGCTCCGGGCTCAGGCCCATCTGCGGGCGCACCGGCGATGGGTCTCAGACTTACCTTTGGGACACCATTTACCAGACTGGAGTCCCTCGGCTCGCAGTATATGGCACTGTCAGGCTTACAGAGGAGGATCCTTGCGGCTGATTAATGGCGAGTCACCCAAAAGAGGATACGCCTGGAAGGGAGGCCTGACCGCCCGCGGCTCCGACGCTGCAGGCCTGAGACCCAGGAGGCAGCAGCCAGGCCAGAGCCAGGAAGGGGGACACTGTGCCTCCCCGTGGGCCCCGCCCGCCACCCTTACCACCAAGAGAGGTAACTGTGCCCCTAGTTCGAGACAGGCGGCGACCGCTACAGATGCGTCAGTTTGGGGGCCTCGGGCAGGCGTCCCTGAGACGAGTGGTGAGCCGAGAGATCCGTGTAGGTGGGATGCGGGTCGCACGGTCCGTGGTGGTGGTTGCCAGGGATCTGCGCGGCGCAACTGTAGTCCACGCTGGCCGAGGACGGGTGCGAGAGGTGGCCCAGGTTGAAGACGGGCCCGGACGCGGGCGCCATGGAGTCGACGAAGTTGCCGCCCACGTACACCGGGCTGCCCTGCAGGTTAGCGCTGCCAAAGCCACCGCCATTGCTCGCCATGGGGTGGGGCTCGAACTCGGGCGCCGCGTAACGCTTCTGCTGCGGCAGGCAGCTGCTGAGCGGCGCCGTGTAGGCGGCCAGGCCGTACATGTTGGGCTGAGACTTGGCGAAGGCCGGGGGCGAGGGCGCGTCGTAGGCCAGGCCGGGCACCGGCGGCAGCTGGCCCGAATAGGCCACGTGGCCCGCGGCGCCGCCGAGCGGCGGGCTGCGCTCCGGGGACTGCCCGGCGGGCGAGTGCAGGATGCCCTTGGCCTTTTGGTCCTTTTTGTATTTCATGCGCCGGTTCTGGAACCAGATCTTGATCTGGCGCTCTGTGAGGTTCAGCAGGTTGGCCATCTCCACGCGGCGGGGCCGGCACAAATAACGGTTGAAGTGAAATTCCTTCTCCAGCTCCACTAGCTGTGCGCTGGTATATGCCGTGCGCACTCGCTTGGAGGCTGGGCCCGGCGGACTCTTGTCTTCGCAGCTCTCTCCTATAAAGGGAAGCAGAGAAGGGGTTGCACTGAGCGAGAGAGGTGGGGATACCCAGGGCAGGAGAGGGGTGCCTCCTTGGTTGCCTCCTCCTCCACCCCTCCCCCACTTCCAATCCTAGCCTGGGTGGGGGAGGGGCTCTTGAGAGGTGAGATTCCAAGGGGGGAATCTCACTCCCTCGGGCCTACATTTAATCGCACCTGAAACCCTTGTCTGGCTTGGGAGGTCCAGTTCAATCTGCTCATCTACTCTTCTCAGCCTTGCCCATCATCCCGACCCAAAGGCCACAGAGGACTTTAATGAGGGGTCAGGAGCATCTGTGCCAGACTTCACTGATCGCCTCTCCCAGACTCTACTGCTGGGTGGAGGGAGTCAGCCCAGCCTGGCAAGGCATAGAGGTGGGCATCTTAACATCCAACTCCAACCCAGCTGCACCCAGGGCCAGAGAGGTAGTAAGCCTTGAAAATATGGCCCTGGAGTTTTAGAGCACCCAGGACAGCTGACTGCATGGGAAGCATTAAGCATTGCAGTGCTAGGAGCAGCAGCCTCAACACTGGCTCCCACCACCCTGCCACCTCTCTTCTGCTTGTCCACTCCCTCCCAGGAAAGACAAATGAATTTCTTCTGGGAGGGAGAGCCTGGACCTGCAGCTGAGGAGGGAGGGGCAGGGGAAGGAATTTGCAAGCTGGGAGACACTTTCTACCTAGAAGCAGCAGTTCCCCTCCCCCACAGCAATGGGCAGACCGGAGAACTGACAAGAAGAGCATCCCAGGCCTCAAAGTAGCCCTGGACCTGGAAGGAGGTTCATCCACCTGAAGATAAACTGCATCAGAGAAGACATAAGACTTTCACAAGAGTCCAGGAATCAAGCAGGCTGAACAGAAAAAATGGGCAGGCCTCAGGCTCCAGGCCCACTCAGCCTTTTCCACATACCTTGGATGGACCTATGGAAGACCCTCTGAACTCTAGGGTCTCTCCCTCCCAAGGCTGCTCCTGATTCAGAGCATATCCTCTTTCCCTAAAATGTGCCCCTCCCCATTATGAATACACTGGAATAGGGAAAATTAGACTTGGGTGGGCCATGCAGACTGCTGTGGTTGTCTTGTTGGTCCTGGTCTAAAACTTTATCATCATTTTTGTGACCTTAGGTAAGTCTTTTATCCTCCCTAACATTTGTCTCCTTTAGAGAGCCTAGTGGTAAGAAGCTCTGCTGCAGTCCCAAAGGCATGCACTAGTGGTTCCAGTGCACCAGCTCCTCCTCTTGTGAGACTTACTGCCTCTAAAAGCCCACTGGAGGGTCAGCTATGGGTCTGCCCTGACTCCAGGGCACACAACAACAATCTATAAAATGGGAATAGTAGCATCTACGTCAAAGGTTTGGAAAATAGTATTTAAGAATACAGATAACGTCCTTAGAATGACTTCTAATGTAGGCAATGCTCAATAGATACACACACACACACACATACACATACACACACACACATTGCCATCAAGTCAGAACAGGCTCATTGAGTTCACACAAAAAGATATTGTCTATTATACTCTCTTGGAGCTACTAATGGATTTGGCCCTCTCAAGAGCTGAAGCCTTCTGGTTAGAACTCTAAGAAGTACGCCAATAGGGTTCCCTCTGTATAGACTTTAGTTCTTATTAATATAAGAGATTTCATAGGATTTATATGGTATGGACTACATGACCCCCTAAATTTGGAGATCATAATGCTGGTGTTCACATATCAAATATTTAAAGGAAACTGAGTTATAACCAGCAGACAACCAATATTAGCTCAGCCTGAGGAAGAGCTCTATTAATAACCATGAGATTTGCCTATCAATGGCGCTATCTGCCTAGAATGGTAGTGAGCTCTTGTCCCTATAGAGGTATGACTCCCACCAGGAAAGGCATATATGCATGAATGGGAGCTTTGACAATATGGCTTCCAAAGTTGTACTTCCAGTCCTAAGTTTCCTATGTGGAATGGACAGTCTGGTAAGGGTTTTTGAGGTGAACCCCTCAGAAAACTACCTGCAGTGGTACAGCTGTTCTTCTGCTTGGAGTTTTGTCGAGACTCTTTCATCCAGGGGAAGATCTGTTTGCTGATGGTAGCTGAGGAACCAGAAGCATTGGGCCCACCCTTAGTCTTCTTTGTAGGCACCCCACCTCCAGGATTCGAAGGTGAAGATGGGGGCAGGGTTGGCGGTGGAGGAGGGGGTTGTGGTGGCTGTTGCTCTGAGTTCAGAACTGGAGGCTGACTGCCACCACCCCCACCCTGGCCATTTCCAGTGCCAGGTCGCATACAGCTGCCATTGAGATCAGCTCCCTTGTGGGCTGGAGCTCGAAGAGGTGTGGAGTTCTGGATGGAACAGGCTGAACCTGGGTAATCAGTGTCCAGGGAGTTGGCAGGTGGTGGGTAGGGTTGATGCGGGGCACTGTAGCCATAAGTGTCAGTAGCTTTGCTGTAGCCATAGCCTCCAAAGAGTCCTGGGTTTTCATAGTAAGCAGCCTTCTGCATCATGCACTCAGAAAGCTCTGGGGCCTGTTGACCCTGCTCAAATAACATTGATTTCCACTCTCTCCTTCACTGCTACCTCCAATGTCTACTGAATCTTGAGAAAGAAGCTGGGCCAGCCCCAGGCCCCAAGTGACCTGCCAAGAAGAAAAGTGAGAGGCCCCAGAGGGACTGTCATTGGCAAGACCAGTCAATATAGAGAGACAACACATAAGCCCCAGGCTCTCAACTACCCATTTCATGGTGTTATGTGTAGGGAGAAGGGGTGACTGGGATAAGGTGCAAGATTTGTGAAATTCAGCTTATTTGAGCTCTCAGGAAGGTTACAAATTCTTCCTACTGTGCCAAAGACCCATCTTCCCAACTCCAGCCGAAAGAAGCAGCTTTTTCTTTTCCCTGCCTAGATAGTCGTTTCTTGCCCCAAAATTGCCATGTCAGCCTGTGAACTTACACGTCATCAAATATTTGGTGGGTAATTTCCCCACTAAACTGTTAACTACTGGCAGGAAGAACCTGTCCTTTTTCCGTTTACATATTTCAGACACTGAGCTGGACAATTGCACAGGTAATACTTATGGAATAAATGCTTGTTGAATGCACAAATGAAGAAATGGATCAATTAGTCAATCGCTAGACCATCCTAGGGGTTTGAGTGGCAAAAAAACCTCTGTAACACAGAACAGCCAAAGTTCTTTTGGGAAAATAGTCTCTTACCCACCTGGTTTCAAAGTCCCAGCATCTTTCATGGAAACTTAGGTTGTCCACTTTCCAAAGACAGCATGAAAAGTAGCCCAGTTCAGTACTGTAAGAGGCACAATGGAGAAAACAGAGATGAAAACTAAGAAAAGGACTTAAAAGATGCCCAGGCTTATTGTGAGGATATGAAATATTTTTCTTTCATCTATATTTTTCTAGAACTTTAAATTTGTTTTCCCACTACTTTTACATTTATACCAGTACAGATAGGTCAAGAGTCTTGGAATTTGAAATGCTTACTTTGAATGAACATTATTTAGACCCTGGGTCTATTTATAAATAGGTATTATTTTTATTGACCCCTTCTCTGGATCATCCGTTCCATCCTACCGCCCAACCAACCCATAACCAATGGGGAAACTTCTAATGACATGATTAATGGATCCAGAATTTTAACAACTATAAAAAAAAATCTTGAAGAAAAATTCTGTCCCTTTTGTGTCCCATGACTCTTAATGGGGTTTTCTCTTCTTACTCCCCACCCTTTCTCCTAAAAGGTTCCTAAGAAGTTAAAGTATAACAATTACCCTTTAACCACTTTTGTCTGCTTTATAAAGAAAACTCATAGGTCAGCTCCCTGGCCTTAATTCTCAGCCTCATCTTTCAGGCAACTTTCCTTCCCAGAAACTCTTCCCTATTTCCATCATGTTCATCATGATGGACCATCTGGACAATTTATGTGACCAGATGGATTTGACTACTTCCACCAAAGCCACTTCTGTATTCATTCACTTTCCCGCCAGCCACTTTCATCAAAGATCAAGTAAAAATTTCTTCACATTTTTGCAAATCATCCTTTGTTTGGTAGTGTTTATGTCCATTTAGTTTTAGAATAAAGTGAAGATGCCATTTATCTTGATGAAAGACAGGCCCTTCTCAATGGACACTAGGATACAAAGATAATATGTTTTAGGGATTGTTTGTATTGTTACTCTTAAATGTACAAAGTTAGAATATCTGTGAAACAAAGCTAGACTTAATCTTTCTCTAAATATTAAAATCACTAATATCAAATGGACAGCTAAATCCCTATTCTGTGATATATGATTTTGTTCCTATGTTTTAGTTAAGTGGCTTTAGTTAAGAGCTTTTATGGAATCGTGCTTCTAATCTTTAAATTTTGGACATTTTTTCTTTAGATGATCATGTTCAATACCCAAACTACCAGAACTCAAGTCCCTACTTCTATCATCTTTTTATAATTACAAAAGCAAAAATATCCCCCTTGCCTCTCCCAACTAGATGAAAGTTTATCTTGAAAGGTGGAAGAGGCACACTAAAACTGCTTTCCTTGCATAGTGGCCAGGTCTTTGGTACAAATGGTTTTACATTCACATTTGTTCCTATGCCATATTCTCAGAAATAACTCGCTATACAGAACTCAAAAGGGTAGATACTGGCAGCTTCCTGAGTAACCACAGTCTGTCCTCCTACTTCTATTTTCATTGTCTTAAGGAATTTCTAGGCCAGTTTAATGATAATCCAAAACCTCACACAGATTTCCCCACAAGCAAGGGTGGGCAATGCTCTCCTTTCTAGGAAGAGCTTTCCAGAAACCCATCTAAAATGCAGCACCTCAAAGAAGCAACTTCTAAAATAAAATCTTAAAATATTGTTGAAAAACTGGTGAAGAGTCTTAGTTCTTTCCTGAAATCCCTACTCCTTGTGAACTTTGCTTGAACCTAAAAAAGCAGGAACCGGTCATAAATCACTTGGACAATGGTCAACTGTTTGGTGGCTCATCTTTTCGATCACCCCCTCCTTTTTTTAAAAAAAAAAGTGTCTCTCTTTCTGTCTCTCTCTCTGCCTTTATACTACCTTTTCTCATTTGGTCTCTGAATCCCAAACGCCTTGGGGTGAAGGCAGCCCCAGTGGAGGGGAGGGGCGGCAGGCCTCTTCCCCATCTACCTTTTCATCTCATTCCTCCAGCCCTCCACCCTCCAGCCCAAGGAACAAGCCAAGGCCAGAACCCCACTACCACCACCACTACCACTGGCCTCTCCTGAGAAAGGGGCGCCAAATAGGGTCTTGTCCCTCTTTTCTCGTGGTCCAGGAAAGTTGCCTAACTCAGCTTGAGCCCTCAGGCCTGAAGTGTGGGACCACACCGAAGGGAGCCCCTGAGCCACCCCGGCCCCATCACTCTACTGGAGCTGGCCTACCGCGCCTCCGAAGTAGCCGAACCCTGATACTTGCTCACTGCACTTAATTCTGCCCGGGATCAATACCTAATATGATACCGAATAAATAAAAGGCGCTCACAGCGGCTAGGGGACGAGGTTATTAAGCAGCTGGAGCTCTCACGGTGCATATCAATGCACCTGTCATTGTGGTTTGTAACAAAATTTATGACCGCAAGCTCCGCGGCAGTAAACGCTTCAGTAAGGAATGAAAAGAAAAACACTTCCCAAGACCCGGCACTTTTCAGAAGTGGAAAGCAGGCTCCGCGTAGGAGGAAGCGCAGCAAAAGAATTCTCTGCTTGGCACTTGGCGGCCGCGCGCCCGAGCAGGGGGATTATATAAACGGCCGGCGCCCGCCTTGGGCTGCAGCTCCGCTCGGCTCAGCTCGGCAGCCGCGGGTATCGCACGCTCGCCCAGCCCCGCCGACTCGGCCGGGGAGGACGCGCCGCCCAGCGCGGCCTCAGAGCCGGGACACCCAGCCGACGCGTGGAGCTCGGCCTGGCGCTCGCTTGCTCGCCGAGGCCGAGGGCCGTGGAGAGAGCCGGTGGCTTGGGCCACGGGCTTGGACAGGGCGGGGGCGACAGTGGCTGGGCTGTGGCTAGCGCCGTAGTCATAGTAAATCACCGACCGGTAGTCCTGTAAGTCAAGAGAGATGGGGGAGGCGATGGTGTGCTGATTACTTGTGTCTGTTTAAAAATGGTCTATAGGTCCTACTGGTTTTGCAGTGCTGCTTCAGCATCTCAAAACCACTCCTTTCTCCTCCCCCCACACTCCCAGGGACTCTCTGAAAGAAATTTAGTGGGACTCCTACCTACCCAATCCTTCCCATTTCTCAGCCTGAGCACTTTTTGCCCTATGGGAAGCCCTGGACCTGCGTCTAAATCACTCTTATTTAGCCCAGATAACTCAATACTGTAATGCACCCTGCATTTAAGGCACCGGGCTCACCCCATTAAAACGCCATAAATTTGAAGGCTGATGATCGGTTATCATGTAACGGGCGGCAGTTCACACCGAGGCGATCCACTTCAAAGCCGCCCTTTGTTTTATGTCTTGATGTATTAATCCAGAGATGGATACCTTGAGTTGCAGGACAGATGGAAATATGGAAATGTAATGGAAGTTATTTTTTTAAAAAACACGCCCACTCACCACAATTATGTGTGTGACTTTTCCCCCCCTTGAATTTGGTCTCTAAGTCTTTTTTTGTAGGCTCTTCAAGTTCCTTTTGATATTCTGTGGAGAGGAATCTGGAACAAAATGGAAAACTCTCAGTGGCAGTCGGTTCTTTCTTACAAACACTTACATGTCAAGCGGCTTTACCCCCTTTAAGGGTGTCATAATCAATGTGACTATTGTATATGGTGCCCACAGACATTCAGGGCGCCTTCCTCCCGGACGGGTGGGCAAAAAGGAGACTCCTTTGGCTCTGGGAGAGCAGGAGGCCTTACCACTGAAATCCTTGGCTGGATGGGGGAGGAAGATGGGAGAGGAGGAGGCCAGGACTAAGGGAAGCTCCAGACCCAAGGGCCTGGGGGCAGGCCAAACAAGGTCAGAGGTTCTGGGAGAGCAGTCCACAGTCCTCCTGCTCCCACCAAACCCCAAGGTGCACAAAACCCCGAGGTTAATCCACTCTCCAAAGGGCAGAAGAGAAAGATTGTGCAGAATTTGGGGTAGGTCGAAGAGGACTGTTTGGGACAGCAGGAACCACAGTTGGTTCCAGGCATGGGCCTGGATGCTGGGTAAGTTATGGACCAGGGCTGCTCTGAATCAGGGTCCCTCTGCAGAGGATCTGGATGTTCCTGGCTTATGCATTTCAACTCCTCGTGGGTTTTTGGGGTTTCTTATTCCAGTCAGGAACACCACACTACTGTCCGAGGAGGCCCGCCAACTTTGGGCTCTTCTTGCTAGCAGCCTAAGAAACAAACATCCCTTCAATCCCTACCCGAATACACAGAGTAGGCTGCCCACCAGTGCACTCGCTCAGCGGGGGCCCGCCCCGTCAGGTGAAAGGAGAGAGGCGCAGTCCCCCTTTTACATCTGCCCAGTGCAATTTGTCCACTCAGTAGTTTGCAAACACTAAACCGCGCCCAGGAAAGCCCCACACAAAGCGTCCCTAGCCCTTTTAAAGACCAGAGCGCGCAGCCATAAGCCTTTGAAGTGACCTTTGGCTCACGCGGCAATAACTCACCCCTTAATGAACACCCAACGGAAGCGCCTTGGAGGGATCCTGGCCCGGTTGGGCTTCTAACTTCGCGCCTCGACCTCCGCTTCCAGCCGGCCCAGGCCCAGGGAGCCACGCCACTCGCCCGCCGCCCCCCAGACCTCTCGGCTGGGTGGGGCCCCGAGGGCGGCTCGGTGGAGGCGCCAAGGTACCCGGAATCTCAGCCGGTCCTGAAGCCGCTTTATATAATACATTCACGTGGGCGGACGTCAACTTTCGCCGCTTGATTATTTTTTTATTTATTTAATTTTTTTTTTTTGAAACGGTATTCTTTAGAAATAAGAGCGGTTCCTTCAGAAGAAGGGATAAGCCAGATCCCCGATCCCCCCCGGAGCCTGTAGCTAGATTTGGTTTTCCCAGCCACAGAGAACTGGGTAAGTTTTTACCTGAGCAATCCGGGGTGAGCTTCGTGCTCTGGGCACCCAGGTTTGGGAAAGGATAGGGAAAGGTGACTCCTAAGCTGACCAAAGTTAGCCAGAATCACCCTCTGCATTTGCCCTCTTGGGCCTACTCATTACCCAGCACCAACTCAAGTTTAGTGGCTTACTCTCCTCCAATCTTAGGCTTAGCTAGCTGGCTCTGGGCCACCAGCTCAAGTACCCTTTTCTCAGCCAGAAAGAACTAGGGGAACTGGATGAAGACCCCTAGGCTACTTGTAAGAAAAGAACCAGTCCCAGGCAGTTCTGACCCTATACCTGATTGCCCACCAGCACCCCAGGTGAGAGGAACTCTTCGGGATAGGGCCAGTGTGAAACCTAGGTGGGAATTATTGAAATTTTCGGAGAAGTTATAAGTGAGTGCTCCACGGGGCCAAATGAAATGCTGCTCGCAGTAATTGGATTCAGCTGACTAAGTTGGCAGGCGCAGCTAGAAGGCAGCCAGCAAAGAAAAATATCCAGTGACTTTAAGTTCTGTTGGAGCCAAGCGCAAGCGATTGACAAAACAACTTTACTACTCTCCTTTGATGAAGGCCCTGGTAGACAGTCCCTCTCACACTGAGACCTGTCCTGTCCCATTGAAGTAAAAGGAGTGACTTGTTTTTGGAGTCTCTTCCCGCCAAGGCCTAGTCTGGCCTGGCCTGGCCTGTGGCAATCCCTTAACATGAAGCTGCCAACTCAGGCCTTAGCCAGGGAAAGATGGAGTTGGGTTATCTCCTCCTGCAGCTAGGCACAAGTAAACAAAAGGATGGATGGGATGTAGGAACCAAAAATATGATGTGACTTTCACTCCAAGTTCTTTGGGGAGATGAATCCAAATTCCCAAACCATTTTTCTGCCACTATGGCAGCCCAAATCCTAGCTGAGGGAGGGAACTGAGGAGCCTCCAAACATTTTTGGACAGTTTGATGATTCTCTCAAATTGAGGAAAGCCACTGCAGTAGCATTTTAGCCTCCCAAGGAAAAAAAAAATAAGCTAACAGCAAAAGATAATGGCATGCATTTGAGGAGCTCTATCCCAGAACAATGCAGGGAGCTGGCTGGCCACAGAGTTTATTTTAAATACATATAAATCAAACCCCTAGTCCAGCCCAGCAGCTCAAAGACATGGAATTAAAATGGTGCTCCATCTTATTTTGGCTGTGACAGTGTAAAAAGAAAAAGTTTCTTTTTATTAATTTTCTTTTTCAGCCCATTCTCATAACTGCATAGTGACTCCTAAAATACTCCTTTCCTTCCTCACCGCTGGGTGAGACCCCCGCCCCTGCTACCGGCCACCCTCCTAGCCTGGGAAGGTAGTGTGTCCTCCTAACCTTTGGGTAGGCAGGGAGCTTTTCCACAAAGCGCACCTCCTTAGATTAATCACCATCCTCGATGTATATGTAGAAGTGCATTTAGGTCTATGCAGGCTGCCTCACCAATTGGCAATAATCAAGATCACAGATTACACAAAATAAATCATATTTAGTATCCCGCTCAGGGTGGCAAGCAGCACCGCGAAAGATTTTCATTTTGTCATGCAATTGCTTACCTGGATCCCAATTTATCATAAACCTCGTGTTCTCGGCCTTAGAGTGGGCGCCAGTGGAGGGAAGAGCTAGCCTTCCCCCTTTGTCTGCAGTCAACACTGTCCCAACCCTGGTCTTGCGCGCTTGCAGACGCGGCCATATACTCGAGCACATGGAATTCCCGGTAGAACGGAACCAGGCTGAGGTTCAACTACCAATAAATGCAGGAGGAACGAACTGGTGCTCTCCGAGCTGGCGCTCCCCAAGCTGGCTTCCCCTGCGCGCTGCGCGGTCCTCTGTCCACGTCCACCCGCTCATCCATTCGCTCCCAGGCCTAGAGCGGGGGTCACCTGCACCCCCACCAACTCCAGGGTTCCAGCCCAACCCTCCCAGGCCCCCCAGAGCTCGGAATTTGTTTTGCTTTCAGAACGTGGTCCTTTCTGGATTTGAAGAGAGCTCCGGAAACCCCCTCAAGTCGGGAAATACAGGCGCTGCCTTCAAATGCTAGCATATTTGTTCACGTGACCCCGAGGGAAGATTGTACTGATTGAGGCTGAAACTTTCACGCCATCCAGCCCCGGGGGCTAGGAGAGGGGGGAGGGCACAGGAGGCGTGGGGTTGGAGCCCCCTTTCCCGGCAGACACGGGTGGATGTGGGGCGGAAGCCAAGCTTCATCTCGCCCTGGACCGGTCCAGCCCAGCCGGGTGGCCGCAGAGAGACCGGGATGCTGAGCATCTCCTTCCCCCACCCCCAGCCCGCCCCAGCCTGGACCCAGCCTTCCAGTAACGGACCTAAGGGGTGGAAATTTTAAAGACCACCCCTCTCAGACGGGCTTAGGGATGCATCTGTGGAGCCAGAGACGTAGGGGCAAGACACTCTCCTGGCCGCCTGTCGGTTGTGGCCTAACGCAAGCCTCAGGGCTCTCCGCTCTGCTCTGGGGGTTATCACCCCCTTCACACACACCCCTAGGAGCCCACAGCCACCATCTCTACTTGGAATTTTGTCTCTGTCTAAAGAAGCAGCAGCCAAGCCACCACTTCTGAAAGCCAGAAAAGGTGCGTGTGTCCGGTTGCCACCAAAAGGCCTCCTCCCCTCTGCCCTGAGCTCCCTGTTTGGCTAGCGAGGCTCAGAGACTTGGGGGCGAGAAGCTTCTGCCAGCCCAGAGCTGTGAGCTTCTGTGATGATCCCCCAGGCCCAGGGATAGCCAGACTGCACCTTCCCGCTTCCCGCGCGCGACCAGGAATCGCTGGGGCCTGGCTTATCTGAAGGTCCAGGGAGCTTCTGTTTTAGAAAAGTGGCATGAAAATAGGTTCCGAGCACTCACTAAAGGGATTTGAGGGCACAGTTCTGCATGTGGCAAGTAGTGTTGAAGGGTGTAGCCTGCTCCTGTTTTACAGAGCCCAGCGCAGACTTCCCAGCCCGGCGGCCTGCACCCCAAGTACCCTGCATCTCGAGGAGCTTGCTCATCCATCGTCCCATTGCTAAAGTCTCCCTTTCACCAGCTGTGTTTCTCAGACAGCATCAGGCGTGGAGTTGGTGCCCTGGCCCCGTGTGCTGAGTAGTAGAGAATCAAATCAAATGGGCAGGCACCCAAGAGCTTCAGCCTGGGCAAGCGGGTAGGGTCCCACACACCCCCATTTTGAAGGCACAGGAAGGTCCCAAAGGATGGGTCACAGGTTCCAGTCCCCAGCCTTGTCGATGAACCATTCCTTTTGTTCACCTGGCAGGCTGGCCCCAAGGTCCACTCGAGGTGTCTTAGGGAGCAGGGCTGGGGTGTCCTCAGTCCACCCACACCTCACCATCACCACCCCAGTTTCCCTCCAGGGGCCTGAACACCGGGCCTGAAGCAAGTGTTAATCCTCAGCCAAAGAAGGCCGCCTCTTTTCGGGAATTTGTCTCCAGGAAAGGATCTAAGACTTCTTCAATCGGAGCATATGTTCATAGAGCAATAAAGTGGAAAGATTTACAGTCCTCGCCCGGCCCCCAACAGCCTCGCACCCTTTCAGGAATTACTTACGATGATTTATCACACCAACCCGGGCAATTGTCACACTGATAAAATAGCCCGGGCCGGTACCCGCCAAGCCCGGGTCTTGAGAGGCTGCTGGCTGCGGGCTGCCAGAGGAGCCAGGGAGACTTTTTGTGGGTTTCTTCTCTGGGCCTACGAGGGGATGTTGGGATGGGGTGGGGTGGGTGTGGAGGTGGGAGGGGAACTGATTCTCATTGAGAAAAACACAAGCAGCGCTGAGAAAGCGCCCGGAATCTGTGCGGAGTCACTCGCAAAGCACATAAACATTTGTCATCTTTGAATAATTGAATTAATGTGTTATTGTTTGAATGTATAATTCATAAAGGAGGAAACTTTGTCTCTGTCCTGAAGGAGAAATACACACACACACACCAAAAAAAGAAACCTAAACACACGATCCCAAAACAAGCACTACACGCAGCTAGTCCTAGCTAGTCCCAGCTCTCGGGGAATCAGCCTCAAAGCCAAGGGGGGCTTTTTAGGGGAGGAGGCAGGAAGAGTTGAACCCACACTACCCAGCCCGGTTCCTCTCAGCCTGGGACTCAGGGGGCAAAAGCCGAGTGGCTCAGAATCTTCTTGAAACGTGGAAGAAAAGGCTGAAATGGGAGGGAGCAGGAGAGACAGCCTAAACACTAGCCCTGACCTCCTCCACTCTCTCCCGGAGGCGCTTGGGGTCTCTTCCTCCTGCCTATTTCCACCCTTATTGAAAAATAGAAGAAAAGAAAAAGAAATTCAAAAGTAAAAATGAAGGAGAGACACCTCACTAGGGTGACAGAAGCAGCCGAGCCTGAGTGAGGAGGGAGAAGAGTGGGAGAAACTCGGAAATCAGTATCTGGTGGTTAAAACCTGCCTGGGGTAAAATTTCAACTCGATTTTATAGCCTTCTATTATGACGCAAAGAAAAATTTACGACCCTTGCTTGAAAAGAGGGCTGGGGCCTTTCTCACCGGTTTAAGAATAGGCGGCAGATGCCGTGACAGCAACCATTGTTCCGGGTAGACACAGGCGACCGGGCAACCTCAGCCCCGCGTGCGCCAGGCGCGTCCCCCAGCCAGGCGGGTCTCCTAAGTCCTGTTGTCCGGGCGCGCACCCCCAGCCCGTGCACCCTCGCACACGCATGCACACACGCTCACACGTGCACACACACACACACACACACGCACGCGCGCGCGCGCAGCCTCTCTCGATAATTCTTCTTAAGTGCAAAGCGGCGCTGAACGCCAAAGGTCACCATCCAAGCCACTAACAACTCGCCAGCACGCGGTTCCAAATCAGGAAGCAAAGGGAACTATTTGTCAGCGGCCCTGACAGCTAAGTTCATTAAGGATTTAAATCTGAAGAAATAAAAGTCGCCCAAATATTTACCTGCCGGCTGCGCCCCGCGCCCACTGCGGGGCCGGGGTGGTGGGAGGCCGGGGGCGCACGGCCCCCCTCGGAGGGTGATATTCTCGGGAACCCTGCACTTTCCGAGTCGGAGAGAGCCCTTTGCGTGGCAGATTAATGACGACTCCGTGTTTCTTAAGGGACGTGCTGAATTAATTATTTCGCCAATCACGTGGTCGGGACTTGTAGAAATCTATTCTTATCATCTTCCTTGCACTTTGCAAATTCTCCCGGTTATGAAAGGCCCTCTCCCGGCTGCCGGCGCGCGTGGGGGGGGGGGCGGGGATTGGTCCCCAGCATGGCGCGCGGCCCGGGGCGGCCCTGGCTCCCCCACAGCGCGCTGCGCTCCCCGGGTGGCTCGCCAGTGGCCGCCACGTCCCTGCCCGGGACTCGATCCGCGTCGTGCTACTGATGTATCGGTGGCCACAGGAGGAGCCATTAGCCAGAAGACGGGCAGAGGACAATCATAAAACGTGTCTGAATATTTAAACTTCTGTCTGTGCACTTATAAATACACATGTCCACGCGTCTGGGGCGAGCCCTTCCATATATATTAAGGACACATGTCTGAGTTTATGCACTCTGCTCATTTCCTGTCACGAACAAGGCTCCCCTCACCCCGCCCCTGATTTTTTTTTATGGGGGGACACTCCTGACTTGGCCTTTCTTCAAGAGAAGACAAGTCAGATGTTAAAAGGCCCTGGGGATAAAAATAGAGCACAGACCCCTTTTTAGGGTGGGGAGTGTTGATTGTATTCTGAGGTGTGGAGGGGACACCACTGGGGCTAAGCAGCCCCCAAAAAGAAAGGAGTCGGTGGGGTCAGGTCAGCACAGCCACTGATCTGCCCCAGCTAGCCTGCAACCCAGCATCCTTCATTCTCTGGCATTTGGGGGGGGGGGGGGTCTCTTACCCATCACTTTACACTGGCTCCTCTGATAGCTCCAATACTAAATTAGTGAGGAACTGACAGGGTCTAAGCAAAGCCCCAACCAGAAGCCACTATTTATTTAGCCTGGGCAAGTGACTTATTTTCCTTTCCTAAAGCCAAACACTGCGGCCTAACTCTTACCCAGGCTTCCCAGTTATTCTCAAAATCTGGTGGCCAAATTGAAAGTAGCGGGGGAGGGTAATGATAGGATTACCAAGCCTTGCATAGCTTAACATTCACACATTAAGCGCATAGCAGAAAATAATCAATTGTTTACACTGAATGTCAGCTGGCAAAGACTCATAAAGATTGTGTCTGTGGAGGCACAAAACAGAAAAGGAGGTTTTGCTACACTTTTTATTATTTCAAATATAGATCAATGAATTACATCAAAACTACAGGCAACAATTAGTATAAATAATACTTTAATCACTGGCAGCAAAACATTGGTCCATTCTATTAGAAAAAGCATCTTGTGTGAACAGACACCATGGGGCTGAGTAAAATGTCATCTCACAACAAAAGACTGCAATGGACAAAGTGGATGGGAGCGCGAGGAGCAGTGTCCTCAGCAAACACTTCACTCCCTCCCCCCAGTCACAAACCCAAGACAGCTGGGGGGGAGGGGGGAGCATCAACACAAACACTTCTGGCTCATATTTGGGGAAACAAACTGGAAACAAATAATAGCAAATGGGCATTGGAGCCTCTCCACATCTAGCTATCTCCAGAGCACGTTCCGGATGGAAACTCATTCCTGTCCCTGCCCTGAGTGGTTGGGGCACCCTGCCCCTTCCCTGCCTCAGGTCTGTGGGCCTAAATGGAAGCTGGGGTCCGAGTAGGACCTCAGGATTGGGGGCTGCCCTCTGGGCCATTCAGGAGTCATTAACATTTCAAAAGGCAATCCCTCCAAGCTGAGAAAGATTGCTGAGATTTATAAACAAAGAAGTTGTTTCTCTGATTAAGTTACTTTCCAAAGGAGCGGGGCTATTAGAAGGAGCTTGGCTTTTCTTCATGAAAACATGCCTCCTGGT
The DNA here is from genome assembly GCF_000299155.1 of Elephantulus edwardii. Taxonomy (NCBI): domain Eukaryota; kingdom Metazoa; phylum Chordata; class Mammalia; order Macroscelidea; family Macroscelididae; genus Elephantulus; species Elephantulus edwardii. Next base: position 41,205,678 of record NW_006399751.1, read on the forward strand.
TTGCCTTTGGGGAAGGCAGTTGAACAGTTAGGATGTTTGGCCTGAAGCTGGGTTGAGTAACCCACATTAAGAGGAGAGGAGAAATTGATATAACAATCTCTATATTATTTATATATGTAGCTGTGAAAATATATACTCCCTCTCAGAAGTGTCAATGTATCCAGAGATTAGTTTTTGGAAAGGAAGAATCTTAGTAACTTTCCAACTTGCCTAAGGATAGCAGCTCCTTTCAAATGCTACAACCAAAGACAGCAGCTCTCCATGTAAGAGAGAGAAAAAGAAGGGTAGTTAGAGTCCAAAAGGTTAAGGGTTTAGAGGTCAGTCCTCTGGCTGAAATACAGCTAATCGAATAGAAAATTTGTCCTCTGGATGAACCTGATTCTGTAATTTAGCCGAACTTCAGTAAAATACCTTTTCAGCTTCTCAACGTGAGGGCGTCAGAAAAGAGACATCTTGACTATGTATGAACTCTGTGCTTTTTGTCATAGAAACAATGATGCGAATAATGCAGGAATATCCATCTTTAATATCCCGACATGGAGATATTCAGGGATTGCCATGTGCAAGTCTGAGAGCCAGGCTCACCCCAAGGAGAAACAAAGAGCTGTCCCCAGGGTCTAATACAAAAGGCTGAGGCTTGGAAGACACTTTAGAGAAGCTGGATTTCAGCCTAGGGACCCCAGTGAATACCTGCCCACAGTTCTCAGGAGACACTGAACTAAAGGATGTCTCCTCCTCCTTTTCCCCTCCTCTTAAGGGTATTTTTAAAATTACCTCTGAAACCTTCTAAATTATTCAAATACACTGGGGAGGGAGAGATTCATTCTGTATCTCCCTTTCAAGCTCATCTCTCCTCCTTCCACTCTTGTCACTTTTCAGTAGCTGTAACAAGGAGACCCAGAATTGGAGATTTCAACTCTTGAAGTCTTGTTTCATTAGAGCTTATGATCTCTGGTTGTTACATTTCCCTCTTTCCCCCTTATCCTTCAGGGTCAGCATTTTAGAAAAATGAGTTTTGAACCCTTCTCAAGGAAGGCATCAAAAAAATATCTATAGAACATTACTCCTTGTTGTTTGGGGGATGATTGTTTTTAAACCACTATTCTCAAGGCAAAGAAGAGAGCCTGAAGACCTTCACACTTTTAAAAAATTTCTGCTTCTAATTAATGGACTGCAGAAAACATTCTTCTAGATCTGTTTTTAAAAATAAAAGCTCCAAGGGGGAAATCCTAAGATCAACTTTTGTTTACTTCTGGAGTCAAATGACTTTTTTTTCCCTCTTCTTTTTTAAAAGCAAGACTTCTTCCCCTTTCCACTGTCTTGACAGTGCACTGCCCCTCCCCCAATAGGCCATGCTTCAATTCCTAGAAAATACTGCTATGTGGTGTATTTGGTGCATTTGGAATCCAGTTGGAAAAGAAAATTTAGTCATTATCTAACGACCCAGAACATAGAGGTTTTGTTTTCTTTCCCCAGAAGGAAAATGTTGGACCATTTGTTTCTCACCCACCCACCCCCCTTCCTTTAATCACTCAGAACTGGTTCTATGCATGGCGGAAATCACACATGGAAATATATTTTTAAGAATAACTTTTGAGTGGATCCTTTGCTTCTTTATAGACAGGTTAAGGGTCTCCTACACCCATTTTGGAAAGGGGATAGGCGGAGGAGTTCAAAAGGCCTGTTAAAAGCAGAAGTAAGTCCACAAGTGTGTGACTCTGCTCCCTGAAACTCAGACTCCTTCACCATCTTGATTTTTGGCATGACAGTGTCAGTTATATCTGTGCCCCACTTTTCAACAAATAAACATTTAGGCGAAAACCAGCTAAACTATAAAAACCCTTTCCTTCTGAGCCTCATTTCTTTGGGTATGGGTCCATTAAGGCCAAATGGTTTTGTTTTTCTTCTTTTTTAAAATCACTCTGAGATTATAAAACAAGCCAGAAAATCCAGAAATCCTACCCCTGTTCTCCTATTTCCATCAAAAGGCCCAGCATTGAGGTGGCCAATTTTCTGCCTTAACTCTCCCATACAGTTAACCTACAAAGCACACTGGAGGGAGAGGGCTAGGAAGCAGGTCCAAATACACACAGTGGTAAAGCGTCCAACCCTCATTTGTAAATTCAAAATCAACAGCTGAGATTTTCATGAGTTTAATGACTCACCAAGGTTTTATGTTCTCAGTAGCTCCTGCCATAGAATAATATAGACAATCCCAACCCTTCCCATGCCATCCCCAATCCAGGGAGGGGCCTGCCCTCGGGCAAGATGCTAACCTAGACCGAGGGCGGCCTGCTTGTCCCAGGTCCACCCCCACAGTACCTTAGAGCCCTGCGAGGTGACAGCAGGCCCAGCTGCCCTAGTAGCTTCGGCTCGGCCGGGAGCAGAGGGAAGGATGGGCCCAAGGTCCCACTCCTATAAGGTCGTCAGGTCCGTGTGGTGGTCTTTGGCCAGTGGCTGCAAATGCTGGCCTGGGGCAGCTGAGGAGGAGCAGGAGGACGATGAAGAGGACGATGAGGAGGAGGACCTGCCTTTCGTATTGGGCAACTTGTGGTCTTTTTTCCACTTCATCCTCCTGTTCTGGAACCAGATCTTGATCTGGCGCTCGGATAGACAGAGGGTGTGTGCGATTTCGATCCGACGGCGCCGCGTCAGATACCTGTTAAAATGGAATTCCTTTTCCAGTTCTAGAACTTGCTGCCGGGTATAGGCCGTCCGGGACCGCTTGGGCTCCCCACCGGTGTAGTTGGGGTTCACTGCGAGACAAAATAGACAGTGGAGCTAGGTCAGCGCTCGGTCACTGGTTAGGCCCCTCGCAGCCGCTGCTCACTTCCTGGCGCGCCCCGCGGCCCCGGCCCTCCCCGCGCGCTCCCGGGCTCGCTTCCTCCTTCCCGCCTGTCCCCCTGGGCGCACACGCGCGCCCCCACACCCACACACGCCCCCAGACGAGGATTCCCCAGTATGCCCCCATTTCCTAGGCCCACCTAGGACCCCCCCAAGTCCTTGAGCATTTTGGAAAGCCCCTCTCGTCCCCAAGCTCCCTGCGCTCTAAAAATGGAGTCCTCCCCCTCCCCAACCCCATCCACACCCCCTTTTGCGCCCACAACCAAGAAATCAGCCACATGGTTCTGGGCCTGCTCCCTCAGCTATAAAAATATATGGAGAGGATAATTGTGGCGCCCACTGAAGCCCCCCACGCCCCTGCATCCTCCTCTCGGGGCCCCAGGCTGGGGCTCCAGCGGGGGGGGGTTGGGCAACCGAGGGGACCCCGGTCCCGCGCCTTACCCGAATTCACGTGCACCTTCTTCATCCAGGGGTAGACCACGGCCGGCTGTTTGAGCGCCGTCCCGGGAGGTGGCTGCTTGGGGCCGCCGGGCTGGCTGCAGGCCCGGGCTCCTGGCGCCGGCGGGGGCGCGGGGGGCGCAGGGCACGGCTCTCCCGGGGCGCCGTAGTGGCCGCCCGGCTCTTGCCCGTGACCCCGCGCCGGCAGTGCCGAGCCCGGCCCCGGGCCGCCTCCGAAGGGCTGCTCACCGAAGTCGGGCCGCGGGTAGAGCCCTGGGGGCTGGAAGTCGGCGCCCTGCGCGCCGCCGGCGTAGTAATCGGCGCCCTGCTCGCCTAGGTAGCCGCCCTGCAGATACTCCTCGCACGGAGGGAACTTAGGGTCCACGTACTTGGAGTTCACCATATACGAACTCATGGCCATTAATTTCAGAAGGTAGAAAATACTAATTTTTCTCGTGTTGTCTTTTTTTCTCCTTCCATAGGGCCCTCCTACTTGCTGTCAACTGAATAAAGTTGGGCGGCCATGTGACCAGGCCAGCCAATGGCGAGGGAGCGAGTTTATCACCGGGTTGGTGAGCATCTCATAATTTTCACAAATTAACTAAATAACATACGTGTAATCAAGTGACTCGCTGCGGCACATTTGAGGGCACCCGCCAGATGTTAATGTAGTTCCAATACCTCCACCCCTGCCGCCTGCAGGTAATCCCAGCTTTTGTCTGCCACTGACTTGGCTAACCTTCCATGGCCTTTCCACTCGCCGCCCCCGCCTGAAAGCAGCCCCCCAAAGTGGGCACGGGCCAAGGAGGAATAAATGCACACATCCCCAGAGCGGGGCCATGGCAGAAGGAGCGAGTGGACCAGGAGGCCTCCGAGTTGGGCTGAGGGCCCCAGGCAGCAGGGCTCCCGCCCGCCCAGCCCGCTAGCGGAGATTCTACCATACAAAGGCCGCGTCCTGGCTTTGTCTTCGTCAGGGTCACCCAAAAGTTACCAGGACCCAGCCAGCCTGAATCGAATTAGGCAATGAGTAACCGCCAAGCTTGCTGCCGATGGCCAGGCTCATGAGTTCCTCGCGAAAGGCGGCCTGCCGCTCTGGCAAAAGACCTCCGCTGCCCTGAGCCCGGCCAGCAGCTTAGGGGTGAGCTAGGAGGGTGGCGAGGACATCTCTACCTCATCTAAATTTGTCCCAGAGGTCCCTCAACACCTTCTTCTTATGATGAGCCCTAACTACTGGGAACCCACAATGAGGAAGCAACCCTGAGTTTGCCGCCCTATCCAACCCCTACCTCTCCCTCCAATCCCCCAAATACCTAGCTTTTTACTTGGCATTCATGCAGCCAATTAGAGTGCTCTTCAGCACCCACAGGAACCTCGGTTTAAGACTGAGGTACTTTTTGAGGGGCAGGCTGTTCCATGTCCCCGGATTAGTTGATCCTCCTAGAGTCCAAATAAGAGAGAAAAAGGCTGGCCCTTAGCCTCCACCTCCACTCAGACTCCAGCTATTTCAGAGGAAGAACCGTGAAGTTTTTGCATCGACCATATATTCCCCTAGAATCGAATCTGTGACTATGTGGACACCACACAAATTCGGTTCTACAGGGTATATATAGACAACGTTACAACCCAGAATGGGTACCCTGACCAGCCCGGCCTCTTCCTCTCAGCCACCACCGCCATGAAGTAAACCCGAGAAGTAAATGGCTTTCAGGCACAGATCAGGTAACTTGGTGACAATTTGCTGCAACGAGTTTCCCAGGTCCTCGTGTCATGGCCAGGGCTACCGAGCAGCAAGGGCATTCTTGAAAAGAAAAGAATGAAAAATAATCCACCTCAGAGATGGAGGATTATCATTACCCACCTCTCAGGATGCAAATAATCCCCTTACCATGCAGCATTCTCCAGAAATTAATAAATGCCCTCCTCCATAGAAGAAACAAGCAATAGAGAGAAAAAGCCACTGCTTGTTTCTTCTAATACTCCAGGATGGCTGCCAAAGCTAGTTCTCCAAGAAGTTGTGCCTTTACCTTCCTGGGCCCTGAACCAGGCTGTCCTCTTCTGTCCCTCACCGCTGCTGCTGTTGCAGACCTGGAGGCAGGCACTCCTCCCTGGAACCGAGCAGCCCTGGGCTGGGGCGGTGTGCTAGAGGTGAAGGGCAAGGTGAGGGGGTCATTCAAAATAATTTACAAACATACCACAAAGTTCCATTCTTTTTGCTTTGCCTACAGCTGCATCCAAAAGTAAGAAAGTTCATGAACTGCTCCCACCCCTGAGCTGTCCCTGGCTTCCCCTCTCTGGCTTGCCCCTGTCCCTCAGTTCTGGGAGCCCAGTGCTCAAAATTGGGCCGATTTCGGGAGAAGACACAAATTGGCTTTTGGATCTCTAACTATAAAGCAAAGGTGAATGTTTGTTTTAAATTTGGGGTGGGTTTTTTTTTTTTTTAGTTTTCCCTTTTTTTGCCATTATGTAGAAATTACTTTCAAGCCACAGATTAGGCCTCGTGGGTTGAAATAGGGAAGTCACTCTCTCTCACACACTCATGCGTGTGCACACACACAGACAGAGAGAGAGAGAGAGAAGCCTGGCAAAACTGGCACATTTTGTTTACCTGCTAATCCACTGGCTTATCTACTCTAACTATTTCATAGGAATTGCCAGGATGTCAGTTATAACAAGGAGATTGCCCCACTCTCAATCCCAAGAACCCCCCCTCCCAACAATTGACCCTAATGCCAAAGCATTTCCATGCACCCACCTTCCTCCAAGACACAGGGCCTGGGATTTATTTAGACAAATCAAGGAGCCTGCTGGGCCGGGTAGGGAATGGGATGAGGGTGCACATTTTCATATTTGTTAGACGCTGTGACCTGCATTTCACCTTATTGCTCGACTTGTTCAGACAGGTCAAAGCCAACGAGTTATTGATGAACAAAAGCGTTAAATATTCACCTCCCGCTCAACTGCCCATACAAATGCTTTTGATCTCTCGGGCTTTTTGTGCTGTGTTCAGCTCCAGGGTGCCTTGCAAGCCAGGAGCCTCAACAGAGATAAGCACCCAGAGCCAGGGTGGGGGTGGAGATAAGACCTGGGTCCTGGGGACGCCAGATTTTCCAGCCTGGAGTCCAGATCCTGGTTCACTTGAGCTGGTCTACTGCTCAGAGAGGAACGACATTCCGAGCAAGATCTCCTGGAAAAGGGGTGAGCAAAACTCCCAGGAGACCACTCACTGCCCAGCCCTTTAGGGCAATGAGCCTGGCCCACCGCCAAGCCTCAGCTTCTCTGACCCAGGAGAGAGGGCTTCTCATCCGAGGTGTGGGTGTCCGGTTCTTGCCACTCGCACATATTCCATTTCCCATAAAAACAAAATCGCTTTTATTTTTCAGAGAGGGATGGGCCACTTCCCCCTGGACTCTCCCCACCTATGGAGGGGGGGGGGAAATCACTATTACCCTATTAATTGTAATGACCTGGTCTTCCTGAAGATGTCATAAGCCTCCTCAGAAATATACCTGTCTCCTTTGGCGCATAAAGGATCAGGAGTTCCAAGTCTATGGGCCTAGGAGTCGGCCCCCACCGAACCCACCCAGACTCCCACTTCTCCCGTGGTTCCTGCGTGGTCATTCGTAAACTCTTGAACCACAGTTGCAGAGAAGCAATGGTGAATGAGAAGGACTGGAGCCCCTTCTGCTCAGCTGAAGCCCCCAGCCCAGGAAGCTAGGACTGAGGGCAGGGGGCCAGGGGTAGGGATGGGGAAGTGTGTTCATAAAGCTCAGGATCTGCAACCCTTCCCAGAAACAGGCCAATCCAACACACCCACGGTCAGACGGTCAGACCAGACGGTTAAGTCCTTTTTGATTAAGAACACACAAAAATCAAGGGAAGGGTGGGCCGAGCTGCACTGCGGAGGGGACTCGAGCTGCCTTGGTGTTCACTAGGTTGGTGGAATCTGGAGGCGACGCTCCCCAATCCGTTAATAGGGCGGGCTGCTAATTAGCTGCAAGTTCTTCATAGCAGTGTGCAGGGCGGCAGAGCTGTACCTGTGTGGCCTGGCCAGGCCCTGGGAGGTCGGGAGAGGCCAGCAAGGTCCCGCGACGCGCTCCCTCGGGCAGGTGACTACGAACTAGGCCCGAGAAAGGCCCTCCAGCAGCCTAACTTGGGGCCTCTGCCTCCCAGAGCCATCTCACTGGGCATTCGCCCACCCCGTTGGCTGGTGCAGTCCTTCACCCACCTCCCCGGGGATCAGAACTGCCTCCCAATTCGAAAGAAACGGGAAGGTACTTACCAGCGCTGCTCCCTCGTGGTCCAGAACCTGTTGCAATGAAAAACGGGGACACTTAAACGCCACAGTATAGTAAAGCACAGATGGATGCTACACATAAAAATGACAAGGCCCAGACACCCCACCCAGTACCCAAACCTCCCCTCTGCTTCAGGGTGCCCGCCCCCAGGCATTGGGACAAAGTTCTCCACAGAGTCAAAGATTCACAGTTCTGACCGGAATTCTACCCGGTCTGAGAGCAGGGCTCCCCATCTCCTTCACTCCCCGCACCCATGAGCTGAATCCTACTGTCAGCTTGGCCTGGCTCAGGCTGCCTGTAGCAGGGTTTTCCCGGTGGGGAAACCAAGAAGCAAGTGAAAATGGGCCTTTGTGTGTTTCTACGCAATCGGCTGAGTGGGCACAAGTGTGCCGGGGTGGGGGGGGGAAGGGGGCAACACCCATCCCATCGGTCACCCAGCCTAGCACTCTCTCCCTTTTGAGTTGGGAGCAATTCTTCGCTCCAGTCTCAGGTTAGTTCCAAGCTCGCAGTCTCAACCAGCATCTCCTCTCCCCAAGAATGACCTGACAGAACTGGGGCTTGCCTTCTCATTTTTGCTCTAATTCAAAACAAAGAGCAATTTACAAGGGAAATGTGGACCCAAATGATAACCGAGGAGGAGGAAAATCAATGGTTTTAAGGGTAAATTGCAATGCTTTAGATTGTTATCCTGTTCTGTGGGTATGGCATCAATTTCTCAGCACTACTGCTAGAGAACTCAGGAACCACCTTCCAAAGCAGTGGTCTTCACAGATGCTGGCGCTCAGCTTTAAGTTTTCAGTCTTCTCTAGTTTAATTCCAGGATCGTAATCTTTTCTGAGAAATCCATCTCCTTCTTCATCTGATCTCTCTCTCTCCTCACTCAGCTTCCCACCTTTTTTGATTCTGAAGCAGAGGCTCCACTATGGGGAAGAGACAGACAGTAAGTGTCTCTGTGAGGGAGGTGGACGCTTTCATTCTTAACTTTATATGTTCAGGAGGGAGGAGAAAAACCAGGATTCCCCTTATATTTTCTAATTCAGGTGAAGGCTAAAATTATAATTAACTTCCTTTTAGACTTCTCACCCAAGGCCCAAAAGACCGGATAGAGAAACCCCCCCACCTCTGGAGTTGTCCCAGAAAAAGTGCTAAGTGACTTACTGTTTTCTTCTCTCAGCGGGCAGGGGAGCTGGAAGTAGAATTCTCTCCTTCTGAGCCCAGCCGGCCGCTGGCTGGAGCCTCTCACTTTCCTATCGCTGCTCCTGGAATCAAGCATCTGCACTTGTATGCTCTTAACCTAATTTATGGTGGGAATTATATTTTGGCTTGTCAACTCTCAAGCCATAAAACAAAGTTTATTGGAATCACGTGCTTGTAAATAGCCACTCAGGTCCCATCTCTGCAGAACCATAAATAACCTTCAGCTTTAAACTTTTATTCACGAAATAAAGGTTCATTGCAACTGTTCCCTCAGATTTAAATAGTTCCAAATATCCAGGCTGGAAGGGAGGTCACATTCATATCAATACCCCGGGCTTTTCAAATAGCATCTTTTCAGAGAAGACTCTTTAAGTTGGGAGATAGTGCTATTTGGAAAAGGCTGGTTGGTGGGCATGTCTTATGAGTCTTTGGCTGCATTCGCTGTGAGTACCATCAACTCCTTTCTTTTAATAGTTTTTTCGCTCTAGATGTGGTAAATAAATAAAAAGAAAAGTAAAAAACCACTTCTTGCCTGCTTATAACAGAAGTTAGAAAAGTTATTTGAGGTTTTGGTGTTTGGGATTTTTTTTAAGGTTCAGTAGAGAGAGAGTTGTTACGGAGAGGGTGGGTGGGCTTGGGGGTGGGAGGTAGCAGTTGGATTTAACACTTGGATGCATATTGTTGTGGAAGGGCTTAGCGAAAGAAGGCTGAAAGGTAGCCACATGCTTAGAGGTTTCTATAATTTTGCTTGGATTTGAAAGGGGAACCTTTGCAAGTGACCAAACTGCTTAAAACAGCAAGACTTGGGGTTCGGTAAAGTGAGAAAGCAGAGAATAGCCCTATCAAAATCTTTGCCAACTGAAGCTCAAAAGAAGGCTATAAAACAATAAAACAACCCTGGTGTGAAGGGGACAGGGTGTGAGGAAGCCATTGAGGCCCTCAAGGAACCTAAACCCAGGAAATCAGCTGTCTCTACTTTCCATAGGGTCTTCAACCTCAGTACTTGAGGCTCCTGGGTCCCCCCTGGAGCCCAAACCTGGGTGGGATCCTTGGGAGGGGTCCCCTAGTACTTCCACTCCCAACAAAGGGAAAGCCTAAGAAAGGAGCTGGGAGCGCACTCTCCTGCTGACAAAATCAAGACAAGGGACTGGGCCAGAGAACTTCTCCCAGAGAAAGTGCCATTCCCGGCTTGGAGCAAGGGGTTGGGATTGGGGGTGGGAGAGATGCCCCCAGCTCCCGATGATGGGCATAAATAAAAAGATAACTGACCTCCAGTACCCTTCAACAGAGTTGCCACCACACAGTGTGAAAACGTGTGATTCTGATTATTCTGATCTAAATAATGTATGTTTGTATTGATTTGTAGCACGCACACACATTTATGATCGCTAAATCGAATTCATTTGGCACTATTTTCATCCCTAAGTCCCAACAAGCCCATGAAAAGAGTTCCTCTGTACAAAAATCTCTTTGCATCCTCATTTCCACCCATTCTCCATGCACTTCTAAACCCATTTCCTGATCTGACTTTCATTAGTTAGAAGGCAGGAGGGGGGGCTATTAGCCTGGGCTGTTCAGCATCCATTTTTCCTCTTTTATTTCATTAATCACTTGAGATCCACCCCCATTCTTTCTCAGTTGATAGCACCTAATTTTTAAAGAAAGGGGAGGGGACAAAAATGGTTTCTGATTCTAATTCTGTAATAGGCTGACAGTTTCAAAATTAATTCATTAACACACTGGGGGTAGGAGGTATGTGTAATAAACTTTAAGGGGTTGGGCTTTATTTATTTTCCAAGTTAACAAAAACAATTAATCAAAAGATGTATAATTTTTATACGAGCTTTTTATGGGTAGGGTGAGGAACAGATAAGACAAAGGGTGAGGAAGTAGTCTTTGGAATAGTGCCTGGCACCTAGTAGGGGCTTAGGTATTTGTGGATGGAGCCATGGTGATTAGGACTTGTCTGAAGCCTTTACTGTGGCTTTCATAGGAGATAAGCTTAAGTATAAGCCTACTGTGTTTATTCAGACAATAACAGAAAGGTAACCAGTTATAACAAGGAGAAAACTGGAAAGTACTAAATATACTAAGATAGACACTGTCAATTAATTTCTAATCTTAGGACAGCGAGGCAAAGTAATTAAAGAGAGTTAAGTGACCACCTTCCTGCAATCTTCCCTTGCCTCCTGCCCCCTGCTTGCCATGACTTGGATTTCTGGGGATGGGGAGTATAAAACTTAGTCTAGTAAGAAGGTTGAGAGCACTGGTGTTGTGGGATAAGGGATCAGAGAAGGACAAGTGCACCCTTGTTTGGAGTTTTCCAAAGTATGCATCAGAGAGTTGGATAATGGCCAAGGAGGATAGAAGGAGAATTGATGCCTTTGAGCTGTGGTGCTGGAGAAGAGTATTGAGAATACCATGGACTGCTAAGAAAACAGATTCATCCTGGAAAGGGTTAAACCGGGTGGCTCCTTGGAGGCAAGGATTCTGAGGCTCCTTCTAACATACTTTGGACATGTTGTGAGGAAAGACAGGTCCTTGGAGAAGGACATTATGCTTGGGAGGGTGGAGGAACAGCGCAGGAGAGGAAGGCCCTCTATGAGGTGGATTGATTCAGTGACTGGGATAATTGGGATGGGAGTGTCATAGACAGTGCGACTGGCACAGGACAGAGCGGAGTTTAGGGCTGTTGTACATAGGGTCGCTATGAGTCACAAGCGACTCGACAGCACATAACAACAACAACAACAACCCAAAGTCTCAGTGGTGATGTTGGTACTAGAAGAGAAAGTGGGAGAGAAGTTAAACCTTTTAAAATTCTAAACAAGCAACTCCTGATTAAACTTTGTCCCTGAAAGAACCAGTCTGAGGAATTCCTATCCAGTGAGCCCCACCCCCGGAAGTAGGGCACCATATAGGACTCCCCTCAATCTAGACATCAGAGAAGCCCTCAGGAATGAGGAGAAAGTAAAGGGGCCTCAAGAGGCAGAGGCTACACTCCAAAGAATGCTGCAATGGAGGCTTGCCTCTGCAGACCCCCACGACCTTCTAAGCAGCCTCAAGAATGTACTTCTGATTTAGGCAGGCTCCTAATAGGCCTCAGGAAAGGTGCTGATGATGTTGAGCTCTTCTCCTAAAACACATTATCAGAGGGCATAGATGAGGGTGAGGCTTTGGATGAACTCCCTAGGCCAGGAAGAGATGGAGGAAGGAAACTGGCTAGAGCTGACGCTAGAAACACAGGCAGAGGCTAGAAAATTCTAGAACTTTCTAGAAAATGGCTTAACAAAGAGCCCCAAGTAGGTATGAAAGTTTGATTAAACATTCTCAACACTGGACCCTATCAATGAAAAGAGAAACATTTCTCTCTTTGTTCCTTGTAATCCACTCACTAGAACTTTACTTTTAATTCCTCCAGAAGGAAAAGGTGATGCCAAAGGAAACCACATATCAATCATATCATATCATATATCATATCTAATAAAATATAAACCTAAAAGAATGTATCCCACAGCAAAATCTTCAATAGTGGAGTTAGGGACTAAAAAATCTCAGGGACCTGAGAGGAGTAGGGAATGAAGTTGCCACCCCTATCCTAAGAGAACTGAGATTAGACTAGGCAGAGATTGCAAAAGGAGTGGTGACGAGCAGCATTACCCTACAGCTTGGACAGAAGACCTAGGGTGGTTAACAGAAGAGAAAAAAACTATAATTCAGGGGGACTAGTAGTTAAGCCAAAAGAAGTAACTTAGTCAAGGGCTGCAGTGGTCCTGTTGGGGAAAGACTGAAGTCAGAAGTCAACAAAGCAAGAATCTAGATGAGACTTGGTTATATGGGATAGAAGCATGTGTACATCATAGTCTGAAGCAGTATTTAGATAATTCTTTTAAAAATAATGAACTTACCTCAAGGAGTAGGAAAAGACTGGGGGAGATTTGGTATAGGGAGCTGCACTGCCAACCCAAAGGTGACACTTCTCTGGTCATTCAAATCCACCAGTTGCTCCTCAGGAGAAAGAGGAATAGTCTCCTCCTGTGCAATTTAAAGCCCCAAACAACCCACCAAAGGGTCAGCTATGAGTTGGTTTTGACTCTAAGACAATGAAGGGTTTTTCCCCTCCAAAACATTTTGATCCAATGTGGAAGCTGGGGTTTATCCATTACTCTGGTGCCCAGATCTTGGACCACAAGCAGTTTGGGTTACTCCCTCACCTACTCTACTGCTCATTAGTCTTTTCTCAGGCTCATCTTGCACTGGATTTAAAGATTGCTTGGAGCTCTAGATCAAGAGGGTATGACCCTATCTGAAGATAGGAATGAGGTGGGAAAGGTGAATTCAGATGGTAGACAATGAAGCCTGTTCTCTGGAAAGGTCTTAGGTCTTTTGTGGAAACCACAGATGTGGCTAAGAGGTATGAATAAAGTCACCCTTATCCACTGACGAGATAGGGATAGAAGCTAGGAGTAACTTCTTCTTGAGCAAGGTTCTGAAGCTCAAATATAGATGGGTAGCAGACACTGAGACTCAAAGTGGAAAAAAATCTAGGAGACTGTCTAAAGGAAAAGGAAGAATTTCAGAATTATACCTACTTGAGTTTGCTACTAGAGACAAACCCTAGGACCCTGTGTTCTCCTCTGTAGAAATTGAGATTGAAGTAAACAAAACAGATCATTTTGTAGTTGTTGTCTAGGCCTGATGGCTGAGTAGAAAAAGGATAATAATAGTAATAAGGAATGTGTATCAAATACTTGCTATGTGCCAAAGTTTTAAATCCTTAACAAGTGACTTGACACATGTAAAGAGAATAGTGTCTAGCACATAGTAACAAGCAAAAATTCCCATCCCAAACCACATACTGTGCTGCTATCTCTACTTTTAAATGATGAAACAGGCCCAGAGAAGTTGCCTCACTTGGCAAGTCACACATCAGGTAAGTGGTGGAATCAGGATTTGAACCCAGCAGTCTAGATTCAGAACTTGTTCTCTTTTTTATATTTCCAAGTCAAAAGAAAAGGACCCTGTCTTGTTTCCTAAAATAAGAGCAATTATTCAGTCTACAACGTTAGAAAGGCCAACCAGGGAAGGAGACTCAGAAGAACTTGGTCTTTGAAGACCTTGAAATCTTAAGTTCTCAATGATTCTCAAACCTAACTGTGCAGTTTAATTGTCCTAGGGGAAAGTGTTTACAAAAATGTAGATTCTACCATACTTATTATAATTCAGTAATCTGGAGTTAGGATATAGAAACCTCCACAAAAGTACTTAATACAAGATATTTTGATGGCAATAAACACTGAGAATCAGGGAGAAGGGGAGAGGAAAAGACGGGGTTACCAAGGGACAACTGAGAGGATCAATCAGTGATTAAAATAGAAAGTCACATCTGGTGCAAGAAATGCCTTGTGGAACCCACTCAAGATTCCACAAAGAGAAATGGGTAGATGTGGTGAGAAAAGTGGGTGTGGGGAGGCATAAAGAAAAGTAGAAGTGAACTTCTAGGAAACCTATGAGCCTGGTGACTCTTGGCTTTATTTGCTCCCTGGAGGGACAGAATATTTCCCAAGGCTGCTGGGAGAGTGGCAAGCACAACAGCCCAGGAGGAGAGAGGGATGCTGAGACCCTGTGGGTTGGTTGCCACTGGTCCCACCACAGGAACCCGAGTTTTCTACTTTCAGGAGTGCAGCGCGCGGAAATCGCGCCCCCTCGGGGAAGGCAGAGGAAGCGAGATAATCAGCACACCCGGAACCAGCCTTCTGGCTCCCAGGTCTAGGGCCTGCCCGGACCTTCAGTCCCAGGAGACCCTGGAGGGCACCGCGCAGCCCGCGGACCCCCGCGGGCCGACCACAGCACTTGGCGCGCGGAGGCGGAGGGCGGAGGGCGGGCG
>NW_006399751.1:41220438-41224110 GCF_000299155.1 Elephantulus edwardii
CCCGCCGCTGCCGGGGGCATCTCCCGGCGGTGGCAGCCGGTGAGATGCTGGTCCTACAACGCCTCCTTCTGGACAAGATGCCAGACAGAAGAGCAGGGAGACGGAGCTAATCTGGAAAACCCGAGGTCCCGGCTTTATCTGGCAGGCAGGGGTGTTCCCGCACCACAGGCTGGAAGAGCATCCTGCAATGTTCTTGGAGCGCCCTCAAGGATAATGTCCTAAGGTTGCCTCCTACACCTCCTCAGCCGCAGCTCCGACAAGGCTCGCAGCCTAAACGTGTGCATCCCCAGGAATGAGACCAACCCAAATGGAAAATGCCTCCAGTTTGTCCCTGTATTTATTTAGGTTTGTCCTGCTCTCCACTGAACCGTCCCCACCCAGCCTCCATCCAACCCTAGACGTGCTGCGCTGGCGTAACAAGATCTGGAAAGGTCGGCCTGAAGGATTGGCCTGAAGTTTGGCGGTTTGAACAGCAGCCAGGAGGAAAGGCCCTTTCCCAAAACAGAAACACCAGGCTTGGGGGGGAAGGGAGAACACACCACAAAAAAATAACCTTTTTTACACACCCATGAACGAAAACGAGGGAGAGAGAGACTATGTGTGGGGGTTCTGGGGTGCGAGATGAATTAAGACGACTGCAAACAGCATAGTCAAAGGCTGAGGTGTTTGGCTATATTTAGATGGGAGGCTGGAATAAAGGAAAGATGAGTAGCGGATCCTAGGTGGGAGAGTGCAGGAGGCGGGGAGGAGATACTGTCTCCCCGGTCCGAGTCCACTCGCCCCCGCCCCCACCCGTGCTGTCTCACTGCACATGCGCCGGACCCTGCGCCAACGCGCGTGACCGAACCGTGCAGCGCCGCGCGCCGCTCCCTGCCTTGCTCTTCCTCGAGCTGCAGAGCAACCTGTACGCCCATCTCCGATAGACAGGAAATATAGAATTCTTTTTTCTAGGAGAACCTCTATTAAAGCCTCACTTATCCCTTCTGATTTGCCAACTATGTTCCAAGAAACAGACAAATTCGCCATGTTGCCAGTGCACACCCTCAAAATCCTCATTTGGATTAGTAATCTCCCATTGATTTCCTTGGAGTTCTAATCAAGGCGAGAGGAAAAGCAACCTACGTTCAGGGAACACAATATCCCCTCTTGCTGCTAAAAGGTCAAGTCGAACTATCAAGAAGCCAGTCCCTGGAATTAACATCATTTCCGTAAAAGTGGCCCTAGATTGGACTTAAATCGAAATCCTGGGTTCTGGGTGGCTTCTTCTCAGCTTCCGGTGCCCCTGCGTGCACTGCCCGGCCGCCTGGCTGCCGCACTGCGGCAAGGCCGTAAATACCTAACAGCTGCCTGCCAGCCTTGGGTGAAATACTGTCTTTGTTCCCATTTCCCTTGCTTCTCCACTCAGAAAACAAAACTCTAGCGAAGTATATATCTTTGGAGGATTAGCTAACGGAAAAAGGAAGGGGAAAGCTTGGTTTTCAGCCGTGGTGCCTGAGCACATTTATGTTATCAAGCTTTGCTCTTTTTCCTGATCCTTGCACACAGCCTGATTGGCAGATGCTGAGGCCGGGGACACCATCCAGTTCTCTGATCTATAAACTGAAAGGTTCCAGCCAAGTGAGCTAGGAGTTACGTTTCTAGACATGTATCTTTTAGGAGCCAAGTGCTTTTTATTTCTTTCTTTTTTTTTTTTTTTTTTTTTTTTGTGGTGTTGGTGTTGCTGCGTTAACAGAGACGGTGAGACCATTCCCGGCAGTGGCAAATGCATTAACGGATCTCCTCATGGACTAAATGGGCTGAGTTCAAATGTGATTTGAGGATTATTTATTCCCTTAGATGCAATCGACCATTTCGTTCCAGTAAGCTCTTAATGCTACCACCGGGTTTATAGTCCTCCATAACGGTCCATGACATCACTCTCCGCTGCGTAACTGAACCGCAGCCCGCCCAGGTTCTCAGCCATCAAACCCAGGGAAAAGCGACCCTGCATGAACCTCAAGAGCTTGGCGATAAGAACCACACATCCCACAACCCCTTTTTTCTGTCCCAGTCAACGGGGGGGGGCGGGGGGGGGCTCCTCTCGCTCCAGAGCTAACCAAGGAGGGCCTATTGGCCTCCACCAGAGGCCTGGTTTTCAGTAGATCAAGCATTTTACCAATCTCAAACAATGATCTCAACGCCATTGTACCGCCATAGAGAAATCATGGTAAAATACAGATACTTAAAAGAAAATAAACTCCTCTGTTTCTTACTTGTGAGTGGTCAGTCATCCAAGACCATTCTGCAGAGGCCAATTAGCTGCAGATCGACCCTCCATTTTGAAATGAACGTAATTTCTTCGTTAATTACGGAAAGTACTATTCTGCAAAGAAGTCGCTTATTGTTCATGAGCTCTTTTACAGACAACACGGTTACTCTGAAATGTTCCGGGGAAACAATAAGATCAGAGACAGTAGGGTGTACCACTAGGGACTTTGGGGATGATGTCCTGCCATGCGCAGGTCAGCCCCTTGCGCAATGCGGCAGATTGTCCAAAGGTTTCCATGTTTCACAGCGTGTTCACCAAGGTATAGACAATAGGATTTGCGAAATGCAAATCCTCAGTGTCATTGAAAACTGATGGCAGAAAAACAGCATTCTTTTTTCTACAAACGGTTTTCTTGGCACATAATGTTTTGGCTCAGTATTTTGGAATTAGATGGGAAATGTTACCACATCGTATTTATTTGTATAGGTAAAAAGACCCCGCTAATACCACAGAGAACAAAGCGGCTAATCTTTTTCTGTTCTGGCAAATAAGAAACATACATATGTTTGAACTTGGAGATGCTTCGCATTTCTGAAATATCTCCCCCCCAAGACCTGCACCAGATTTTCTGATATCCATTCCCTCTCCCAAAACATGCATCCATTTTGTGAAACAAAATAAACTCAAATTCACCTTACATGTCAGATGCAGCAACGGACCTTTCTGGAGTACCAAAAATTCTCTAAGAATTAAAGAAACGTCTAAACATATTTAAAATTCCATTTCATACACAAGGCCCAAAAAGCCCTAAATGCTAGACAGAAGCTGGCCGGTATCATTCAGCAAAACCTAGACTCCAACGTCAAACATATCCTTCCTATACAGAGGGCACCCCTCCCCCCACTCTCATCCCCCAGAAAACACCTGTTAGCCTTTCAAGTACCTCTGACCACAGCCAAACAGCAAACCCCTAACACTTCAGGGTGCCTCTAGTGACCCCCAGCCAAGCTGAGATGTCTAGTAATCACACAAGCTTCCAAAGGTGGGGGTTGGGGGACTCCTTCCAGGCGGTGGGATCCTGTCTAAAGCCACCAATTCAGAGGAAATGAGGTTTCCCCTTTCGACTTCTCAAACCAGCCAGACCCCGCCCCAGGACCTCGGGGGACAGGGATGGGGAGATGGGGGCAAAGAAGGCAGTCATCGATCCCTGGCTCCCCGGGAACTGTAGGTTGAAGGGTGCCGGAGACCCACGGCTTTTCTGGGCGCCGGGGGCAGTAATGGGGGTGAAGCTTACCGGAGGCAGAGCACGCAGGCGGCAGCCAGCCAGGCAGCTGCTGGGGTCCACTCTGCGCCGCGGGGCTGCGCGCTCGCTCGGGGCCGGGCCGGGCGCACACTGGCGCCGACCGCGTCCGGTCGCGTGGCCG
>NW_006399751.1:41224210-41229811 GCF_000299155.1 Elephantulus edwardii
GCTCGGCGCCCGGGGCTCCATCGGCCTCTCCCGCGGGGCTTCCCGGCCGATCCGAGGCGGCGGCGACGGCGGCCAGGCCCGCACCGAGCCAGATCCCCGAGCGTCGCGGAGCCCGGCGTCGCGCAGCCGGCAAGTGGAGCCCACCTCTGCGGAGACAAAGGTTAGGGGAAGAGGGGGTGAGGCTCCGGGAAGGCAGAATGCGGGGAGAAATTCGCCTGGGAAATCAGGAAAAAGGCCGTGAAGGCGAGCGGCGCCTGCACATGACCAGCCGCAGCCAATGACGACCGCAAATAGGTCATAAAAAGGTCTATTACCAAGTTGTAAATTTTCTTCAAACAAAAAGGAATTTACTGCAATTCCTTGCGGATTTTGCACATACAGCTCGCAAGCGCCATGTTTTCCCCCTCGTTCTCCCCCTTTCTCGCTCTTCCCCGCGCCTCCTTCCCCGTTTCTCGCGCCTTCGCCTTCCTTCCCTTCTCTCACACACCTTTCCTAGGAGCTCTCTTCCCCCTTTGGTGCCGCTCCAGCCCTGCACACAGTGGGGCGCGTAGTGGTGAGAACTGAGCGCAGGCCAGCGACCCCTTAACCCCCCCCACCCCGCCTCCCGCGCCGAGCACTTTCGGTTTTTGCTCCGTTTGCCTGGCGACAAGCCAGTCCCGGGATCCTGAGGGAAGAAAAAAAAAAAAAACAAACCACCACATCACCACCAAACCAACCTGGGCTCTGCAGGCCGTCAAAAGCCCGCGCCCCCAACTCCGCCCTAACGTAAACTGGGGACCCTCCCATTTCCTGAAGATTCTGCAGCAGGAGGTTCCCTAACCCACTCAAAGTCCAGAAATGGATTTTGATACTTGTCACCTCTGCAGTATACCGATCTGAGGGCCCACTGTCTGGCCTTCATATCCAGAACTATCCTCCTGGGCAGGATTGGGCTCAAGGAGAAGCTGTCTTTTTGGATTCCCTTTGAAATCAGGAATTCCCTTTAAGTCCCTTCTAAGAGCAGATGAGCATCCGCTTGATATTTAAGTTCCCTCCCTGTTTGCCTTCAAATTGAGCATTGGTCCAGTGGAAAGCAAGACAATGCAATCCTGAGGTGTGGATCCATTTGTGATTCCACAAAATCAGCCTAGAGAAAACAATCTTTCTTCCTCCAAGGCCTGAGTCACATTCCAGTTTCATTTCTGATAGGAGCTCTCTGAGCGAAACCCTGGAAGTGAATGCCCTTCGCGGCATGAGCTTGACCGTCCAAGCTTCAGGACCTACCTCAGGAGCTAACTCCTTTCCCTCAGTCCTTACAAAGGCACTGTCTTTAGACCTCGAGAAATATCTTTCTAAATTCTTACAGTTAATGTTTGTGGTAAGATTCCTGCTGTTAACAACCTCACACCACTAAGTACATATGTAGATGGGGACCTGTGCAGGAAGCCCTCTGGAGTAGGCCAGTTTGTCATTCCAATGACCTTGAATGTTTTTTCCTTGGGACTTCTGTACTCACATGTCAGCAAAAGCCATACTCTTTCTAGAAAATGCCTATGCGACCAAATATTGCAAGGACAGCAGCCAACGTCCATGAAAACGTTTTCTTTCTTTGCCCACCCCCAGACTCCCAAAGATTCGGCAAATAGTGAGGGAAAGAAAATATGCATGCACACCTTCATTGACAAAGGAAACACACAAGCAAATGGAACAAGTTGGTCTAGACATGTGCAAAGAGATTAGTTAATTCCAAAATTTCCTGAGTGCAACCTCAATTGTCAGTTTCTCTGATTATTATCTCTTGCATTCACACAACTACAAGTAACACTTTGTCTCTTTTCAGCTTGGAAGAGTGTTAGACTCTGCCCAGGAAAGGCAGCCATGTTTGCACTCCCTCCACCTCCTATGCCGAAGTAAACTCGCCTGGGCTTTGTGTGATCTCACAAAATGGCAGTTCTCCGTAACCGACTTTTCACTAGAAACCATTGAGACTCACTCCCTCCTTTGTGTGTTTCTGGCCCTTGCAAACAGAGAGCCTAAATCATTCCAAAGGCTTGGTTCTTTCATTCAGTGCTAACACTGGAGGGTCCTGTTTGTCTCTAAATGTTTTAAGGACCTTTGTAAGCAGACTGCATCAGAGTAGGGCAGAAAAATGCCACCTTGGTTTGCAAAGGATTCTCTGAAGGTTTATGCAAATTTCTGCAGAGAGAACGTTTGCTTGGTTCTTGCAGCAGCGCTCGGATGTTTACAGATTTGAGCCAATTAGAAGGGTGTGCTATGCACCGTCACTGCAGGTCTGTCTCCATGAAACACTGGAATGGGGTGGGGTGTCTAGCCATTGTATGAAAGATGTTGAGTGTATGAGGAATTCTCCAAGTTATCTTTATTTGGAGACAGAGCTAGTCTTTCCCAGCTACAAAAGAAAACGTATATTAACATTTTCCGACATTTTCTCAGCATGTGTTATCTATGTATACCTAGAAATTCATAGTCCCATATATGCTATTATTGCAACATGATCACTTTTTTGCCCTACATGAATTAAAAGTTTTAGGGGCGGGGGAACTTGGGACCAGTGGGAATACCACCACCAGCACAGCATGGAATGCTGAGGAAGTAAGGATGTTTTAGCTTCCTCTTCCTTTCTTGATTATCACACCAGCCCATGTACCAAATACTCTATCTGGTAAAGACTGCCAAAGACAACTCCTCTGAAGGTGCCATTTGCACCTTGAATGGGAGATAGTCACAGTTCTGCTAAGAGACATGCCTGAAGTTGAGAGCAGCTGGAATTTAGCCAGCACTCATCTGAAGACAATTCGCAGCAGTGGCTGTGCTCCAGTCTCTCAGCTTTACATCCTTGGTCTGCCCCAGTTGGAGCAATTTCAGGCAGTGCACAGAGCAAAATGTTCTCAAATCCAGTATGTGTGTTTTGAAGTTGTCTTTCTTGTGCAAATGTTTTTTAAGCCTCAGGCCACCTGTGACTTACTCTTCCCTGAATGGAAAGCTAGGTGGTTCTTTTCTTCTGGCCTGGCCAATGCCAGTATGTCCTCTTCAGAAGGCAAAGAGCCCGCCAATACCATAGTGGCCCACGTTGCCCCAAAGTGAAAGGATTCCGTTTTCTTACCAACTCATCTAAAAAAGCTACTCTGGAAATATCTAGAAACCGCAAACAGCCCTTCAGTAGCTGCCTCATAAAGGTGCTTTTCCCCTTTTGCCAAGAGAATAACTAACTTTAATTTCCCCCTCCCTGTTCTCCTTCCTCTCATCCCCTTTTACCCTTAAAATGGTAGCTGCAAAAGCTGACTCAAGTGGAAGATGGCTATCTTGTTAATAACCAATTCAAAATTCCAGCATCAGTATGGGCTCAGTGGAATAAGTTTGGTGTAACCCGGACTCTCAAGTCAGCCCTCAGTGGGCCTACAAATTCAAGTCCTTGGTGAAGTTCAAAGCTATTTCAACAGTTAGAGAAAGTAGAAGCAATGATAGCCTAGCCTTTTATGCAACAAGAAACTACCCCCTCCCTGCAGCGTTTTTAAAAATAGAAGAATGCATGTAACCCATTAAAAAAAATTAAACAGATATCCTCAAGTGAGTCCAGGAAATTGTTTACAATTTGGGGAAGGGGATTTTGGTGGTGCTCAACAACACTGGCTCTAGAAAGAGATTCATTTCTTTATTAAGGAGCTAGATATGTTCCGGAGCGGTTGTTTACATTCGAATTTTTCTGCATTTGCTCTCAGGACTTGCCTCAAATGACTGAAATCATTGCTTCCTGAAGTACAGCAGAGGACATACCAACTGACATATGAGATGCACACAGCAAGTTGGCTCAAAACGGGTGTGTGAACAGAGCACAAGGAATACAAATAATTGTGGCACCTACTTAAAAACACAGTCACAGCAGCTGAGGAGGTTGGGAGACCTAGGGATTACAAGCGCAGTTCAAAATGAAAGTAGAAAACAAGCTGAGAAAGGAGACAAGGTCCACAAGGCGACTTGCCAGAGTGAAAAGTTAATGAGTGAAAATGTTACAATTGCTTTTCAAGTATTCATTCACTCTAGATGATTTAATTGCCATAATTTGTACTGACTATAGAATGATTAAATGTCAACTTTGACATTGTCCTGAAACTTTGTCACTAGTCCAGCACAATTTCCCAAAGTTTAAGGAAGCTGTGGAGCCCTGAAGATACCTTACACTCATCAGTTAATATGTGCTTTCTCTAATATTTGGCCCAGACTTTATCCCCGAGATACTGCATCTTAAAAATACTCAACAAAAACCTTTTAAACAAAAGGTTGCTAAATCATTAATTATAAAAGCAAAAAGAAAAACATAAATAATACATTTAAATCAAATACTACAAAGTAAATATTCTGCAGGCATAATTAAAAAAATTAATAGACTTCTTTTAATTTACTCACCATAGGAAAATATTTTAAATGTTCAATTGCACTTGTTTGATTAATAAAGCATCTTATATTTAATTATTTAGTGCTAGTCATTAGGAAGTTTATGTTGTTGAGGCAAAAAAATCAGCTCAGACGTTAAAAATTACCATTATAAAAATATAGCTACTAGATCAGTATCAAATTACCCTTGCAAAGACCAGTTTAAGTGCTGCTTCTATCTGGTACTAGAAACATTTTTTTAACCAAACAAAACACCCAAATCCCTCTCAAAGCAAAGAAACCTCAAGAGCAATGACATAAAGGTAGCTTGAAACACAGGCAAGGTCCTTTCCAACAAAGAAGGGAGGTGGTGTCCACCAGCATGTGCTGAACGTTAGTTTTAACAGGCTGGTAAAAATTTAGAGGGGGCAGTTAATTTGTGGGGCCTTCGGCTCTATTTTCCTCCAGTTCTTGGGCTTCCTTTTTGGTTTCTCCATCCTTTGCCTCCTGCCGAGAAATTGGGAATTTGTCCTTGTTGTTCTCTTTTTTCCACTTCATCCTCCTGTTCTGGAACCATATTTTTACCTGCCTCTCTGTGAGAGCGAGAGCATGTGAAACCTCAATTCTTCTTTTCCTGGTCAGATAGGGGTTAAAAAGGAATTCCTTTTCCAGCTCTAGAGTTTGGAAACGGCTGTAGGTTTGTCTTCCTCTTCTTCTACCTGGAGCTGCTGAATAAAACAAAAAGGGGGGGAGGAAATAAACGTTTTAAAACATAATGGTGCCGCCGAAGGTTTGCAGGTTTCTGGAGCGGGTTTAAGGGGTGAAAGATACACAGCTCTCTTTAGGTCTGGTATATATACAGCACTCAAGCTAGAGGGGCAGACCGAGTCACAATTACTGTCTCCGTCGTCTTTACACGGTTTCTACTTTTTTAAAAAAAGTCTATTACTTTATGAATAAGTAATACATAATACTGTAGCTACCCAAGAAAGGAAAAGAAAAAAAAAAAGAGGGCCAGGAAAGGGGAGTTTTAAAGGTAGAACGTGAGATGAAAACACATTTCTTCCCCTTCTCCCCGCCTTAAAAAAAAAAAAAAATGCATCCCAACCTTGTGGTCTCATCCAGGCAAACATTTGAGAAGGAGACGAGCTCTGATTTAAGTGGTCTGGGTCCTCGCCAATATTACCACTGGACGATTTACAGTCAGGATATTGTACCAGCTCGGCCTCT
>NW_006399751.1:41230315-41236933 GCF_000299155.1 Elephantulus edwardii
GGGGCGGCTGCTCCCGCCGTTGGGGCGCCGCTGGGGCTGCCAGGCTACGTCGCTGCTGTCGCCTGCCCGCGCGCGCGCGCGCGTCGCCTCTTGAGGCCCAGCAGCCACGGACACTCGACTACTGAACACTCATGCCCGCCGTCTGGGCCTCTCACCGCCTCCGGTTCAGGGGCCTCGCCCAGCCCCCGCCCGCCCGGTCTATCCTGGCGCACGCCGGCTCAGTTGCAATATAATCGCTGACGCCCCGGGTGACCTGCCCTGCTGCCTCCACTGTTTCCTCTCTCAGGCCCCAGGCGGCCCTGAGCGCACCGGGACAAGGAAAAAAAAAGTGCGCCTGGCCCACAGGGACAAGCTTTGGCTTCGGTTTACAAACCCTCACTCTGGAGGGATACGAACAAAACACCCTTTGCCTGCCGCCACCTCTCACCTCGTCCCCCCCGCGTCCCCCTCCCACCGTTCCCGCCGCCGCCACCGCTGCGGAGGCTGCAGCCCCGGAGCGCCTCGGTGAGGCATTTTCGCACCCCGCCACTGAGCAGAGTGGCAGCGAGATGGGGCGAGATAACGCGCGGAGGGATCCCGTGAGGAGGCTAACCACTGAGCCAGGCGGGACGCTTCACGCCGACCGGAAAATGCCTCCGCCGGCCTTAAAGGAGGCCCATAAAGCCGCAGCGCCGCGAGCTCTCAGTGCGCCGGTGGGAACGCAGGCTGCGGCTGTCGAGGAGGGTGCGAGGAACCTCACACGTAGGGTAGGCAGGCCGGCCGCTTCACTGAGGCTGTAGAGTAAATGAGCCCCTCTCCTGGCCTCAAGCATCCCTGCAGAGATCAGCCTTAGCTTTGCACACTTGGGCACAGCTTTGGGGACTTGGAGTGAAGACGGACTATGCATTTGAGCTTGGGTCTTTGTGCTTGAAGGCCATAAGCATGACCACAAACCCTAGCGATATCAAGACAAATCAAAGCCCTCCTTTTCCAGCCGAGTGGGCCTTGTGGAAATGAGATGTACATTTACCCTTGACGCAAGGCACGCCTGGCTAAGGCTCCCAGGTTAATTGATATTTAATGAAAATCATGCCCATGAATATAGTTTCCATCATTTTACCCTTGATAGACGTCAGCAGCAGGCGCAAGGGTGGGGGTGGCTGAAGAATGCTGGGGGGTGGGGGGAGTCATTGCATTGCTGAGGAGGTAAATAGAAGAGCGGGCAGAATGTTCCGACCCAGGAAGGAGACGCGCTCTGGGGTGGGTGGCGTTTCCCTTGGCAGCGCGAGTAGCTCCCGGGGCTCAGCCCGGCGCAGGGCGGACCTGGGCTGGCTACGGCCTGGGAGGAGCGCGGGGGGCTCCCTCCCGCCGGTACCCCCAGGCCGGCGTTCAGATCACGCCGGTTCCAGGTAGCTGCAGGCGGAGTCCATCTTCTAAAGATTCTAATTCATCCGCGAGAGCGGGTGTGCGGGACTTAAGTTACTAATTTCTCTAGGTGAGAGGAAGCAAAGGCTCAGCCTTGTGAAGGAGGAAGAGAAACAGCCCCGCGCCAAGTGGTCGAGTGTGAATCTACAAAAATAATCCTGATTCTTGTCAAATCCACTGCGGTTTACACCATCAACCGTCTTCTTTTCTTTTCTTCTCTTACCCTCCCTGTTTTAATGTCCAATAAATGATACTATTTCGTGGTTTCTGTTTCGTGTCTTTTTCTTCGTCCACATGACCTTGTGCGCTGATTCTTTGGGTAACCAAACCTGCGTGTAAGCCAGTGTTTAGGGGAGTCAGGCCTATCGGCCTTGGGAATCGACCTGGAACTCTCCCGCATAAACTGAAATGCGCCACTGCAGCTCTCCAAATGCCAGTGTCTCAGCGTCATTCCACACTCCCAGAAGCGCAGCAGGCCAGTGATTTCAGCTAGCCCTCGCTCACCGAGGCTTGGCCCAAACCGTGAGCGGGATCCTGAGGTCGTTCGGGCTGGACGGAATATCCTATTTTGCAAATGAAAGAAACAAGGTTGCAATTGAAAGTCATTGTTAAGAGAAACTTTCCTTCTGTAATTATTTGTACAGGATTCAGTTAAACAGAATGCCAGTAAAAGCAGGATTTTTCACTTTATAGGATTTAGTTAAAGTAAACAGATTGCCAATAAAAGTAGTTTTAATTCTAAAAAATTAGTGAGTGCAGGAAACTTATAGTGATGGTTGGAGAGTAGATGTTTTTGCTTGCATGTTACCTACAGGTAAAATGCCCTTTTAAATCTAAGGCGAATGAATCGATTATTATAGTTAAGGATTTTTACTTCAATCTTGCAACTACTCATTTACAGGATTATTATTTTTAATAAAGCCTAGGAGTTGACTGTAATTCTGTATTTTTATTTCACTGTTTGGCTTATGCGCACGAGGGTGCTTCGGAATGGAAAGAGGAGAACATAAATGAACCTAGATTTCGACTGTTCAGGACAGGCATTATATAGGATTATATAGGATTACATGATTCCTGGAGGGGGGGGAAAGGAACACATACACTACAAATTTCATTTATTTGCATTCTGGCCTAATTTAGAAAACATTAAAATACAGCATTAATTCTTGTGATAAAACGCTTAAAATCTTTTATATATGACCATTTTGTGAATATTATGATTAGAAAAAGAGCACTATTAACCTCTTAAGGATACATGCTCTTTCTATTTTGATAGAATGGATTAAATTATTACACTTTACATTTCCATTGTGCAACAGAGCAAAATTTTTGAGCTCCTGAATGAGCCACATTTTATACCTATCAAATATTACTAGGAAAGTTCATAGTGCACATTGTTTATTTTTTAAAAATTATCCTAATTTGAGATTAAAAATGAGATTCTAAATATTTTAAATCAAAACCTTCCTCCACAGCAACCCAACTTTACTTGATCAGAAAATGGAGCAATAGCGCCCTCTAGTGGCGAAATGCCACGTCGAGCCAACGGAGTTCAACTTCCCTATTACACGTTTTAAGTCAGTTCCAATCTTGTTCTTCTGTTTGATTGGGGCTTGGGCCGCTGACACTAATAATGCTTTATCCCTTTGATTGTCAACAAGTCAAGTACAACAACCAAGGGCTCCTGAATGACGAGGATATTCCCATTTGTGCTACAAAGAACTTCCAGTAGTGCCTTCTCCAAAAGCTTCCAGCTTGTTTTACCAGATCGAGTAATTTCCCATTCTGTAATTTCGCAGTTGTAGTTTTAAAACACAGCTCTAAGATGGGCTAGACTTAACAACAACAACAATAACAATAATCACAACTTTTTAAATATCAAAAGCAAGAGCCTTTCCTTTTTAAAAATCCAGGCATTTTGAAAAGTAAGAAATTCTAGAAATCCTATTACCTTTTTTGTTTTAAAGGCAGTTCCTCAACTACTAAATCGTAACTATTAACTGTACTTTGAATACTCCAGTCTATTTTGCTGGTCAGTTTCGTGGGAATCTCATCCAGATTAGAAGCTTTTTGGCAGATCGCTGAGGGATGGGCTGTAGAGTCTCTGCTGGGTTTGTATTTGTTTCCATTTCAATGAACAATAAGTAGGATTTTAAAATTTATTTAAAGGTTCCGAGTGAATTAACTAAAATTCTGCTTGGATTTTAAAAGGCAGTATTCTTATTTCATCCACTTAAATATTTCCTGTGGGGCTAATCTTTTTCCTCGATATCAAAAAATATTTTCCTCCAATTAGGATACATACGTAAAATAGATATAATTTCCAGCAACAGCAACATTCTCGCTGTGAAACGTGGAACTGAGGAGCTGAATATTTTTGTGAAAGTGTGTCTGGGTATCTTCATTTTTTCCCAGCGATCAGGTCGCTGTGCCTGGTACATCAAAGATCGCCAGCGGCCCCCACCCCCTAACCTGCTAGACAATAGACAGGTTTGGTTTTGTTTTAAAAATCGACTAGAGCTCAGTAATCGTGAAAAACTTTCAGAAGCCAACCACCGTGGGCTACTTCTAATACTGGGGCCATTTCAAAAATCCAAAGCACCCAGCTCCCTCCTTCCTCCCCGGCTCGTTGTCACCTCTTAGGTGCTCACACCTCACCCTGGGCTCCCCAGGCCCTGCCCTCCTGATCCAACGCAATCTTGTTTATATTTTATTGTCCAGATTTTAAGACCCAGTTTTGTCTGCATTTTTCCTTTCCTCCCACAAACACAAACATCAAAATGAGATGGTTTCAAAGCGAAGCGCCGGGTCTGTCGTAAACTCATTACCTCCAGACGGCGCGCCGGCTCGATGGCTTTATGACACCTTGGCTCTTCCTGTTTTCAAAGAGCTCGAGGTACCCGGCTGGCTTCAGGGGCGGGGGCCCCACATCACCTTCGGCCGGATCTGGGCCTTGGCTTTCCCTCCCAACCCCCCCTTTCCCTCCGCGTCCCCCCCTTTCATCAGGACCCCCAAGATCTCTGTCACCGCCCCCGCCTTCCGCCCAGCCCAGGCGGCCTGGCGCCGTCGCCTCTCGGGCCTGCAAAGGCTCCGCACACCCCGAACCCTTAGCTCACAATGACCTTCATTTTAGCCTCTGAATGCAGCCCTGAGAGGGTCGAGCTGGTGCCTGGAATGGGGGTAGAGGCGGCGGTGGGGTGGAGGCGACTCAGGAGGAGAGCCTTGACCATTTGGGGCCTTTAAGGTCACTTTGGGGCTCCTGTAGGGAGGGGCAGACTCTCCCAGCCTGGAGGCTCCTGGAGCTGGGGAACCTGGAGAAGCTCAGAGGTGGCCTTCCCCTTGCTTGGAGGTGGGAGACGTGGAGCCTGGGGAGGATATAGGTGTGGAGTGGGGCTGCCTATTCAGCAGAGAGGTGCCTGGTGCCTGGAGGCTCCTGGGAAGCTCAGCTGGACGCAGCATTCCGGGTGGCCCTAGGCCCAAGCCAGCATCGATGGAGGCGCAGGAATCAACCTGGGTAGGGAGAAGAACCCCAACCCCCAACCGGGCCTGAGCCCCAGGCGGGCCTGCTCACACAAAGGGCAGCGCTTCGAGGAGGTTGTCAGGTCCAAGGGCCCCAGATTTTTAGTAATGTACCCATTGGAGCTAGGTGAAGTCTCACACGGATGCCATTGTACAGAGAGGCAGAGAAAGCAGGCACAAAGCGTCCACGGCCAGCGTCTGGGTTCCATTTGATCAGGTCAGCATTTATTGGTAGGAAGCGGTTACATTTACAACTGATCCCGGTCAGGAGCCGGGAGGGCAGCCACCCGCGGCCGCCCACGAGGGAGCGTGGCTCCTCCAGTGCACAGCGACCCCCACCCACCCGCACCCGAGGAGGCAGCTGAGGTCCTGGGCTCGGTCTCGCCTCTCCTGAGGTCGCGCTCCCTGAGGAAAGGAGGCTTTCTAACCAGTGGGCAACCCTGAAAGGCCTAGGCCTGAACAGGAGGCCAGCGTGTCCTCATGTCGCCTTCCTTCTGGGAACTGTGGCGCGCTGGGCCGCTGCTTGGGCAGGAGTGGGGACTAAACTACCCTACTTTTCAGAAACACGGGGGACATTTACACAGGAAGGCTCCCTGAGCCGGCGTGCACTCACAAAGGACAGCATTTCCTAATGGAACCCAAGGGCCCGGAGAGGGGGGCGCAGGGCAGAGTGAAACCCCAAAGCCACTTGGTTTCTCCAACACATAAGCGAACAATACAGAGTCCCCCAGATACCGCACAGAGACCAACCACACAGCCACTTCTACCTAAAGAAAAAGGGGGAGAAGGTAAAGTCCGAGTCGCTGCAGCGTTTCTGGAAACGGAGCACCCCCAAAGCAAAGCCCCGCTGGTTCTGTCAAGCGGGCGCTCATCAGTCTCCTTTGGGGCATTTCTCCTTGCTCATCTTTTTCATTTTCATCCTGCGGTTCTGGAACCAGATTTTGACCTGTCTCTCTGTGAGGTTCAGGATCCTGGCCACCTCATAGCGCCGGTCCCGGGTGAGGTACATGTTGAAGAGGAACTCCTTTTCCAGCTCCAGCGTCTGATACTTGGTGTAGGGGCAGCGCTTTTTCCGCGTGGAGCGAGCGTGGATCCAGTTCGCCGCGGGGTTGTCTACGGAGAGGGGGGTTTGGCGAAGGGGAGCGAGGGGCGGAGGGGAGGCAGGGAGAAACGACAGGGTGGGGGGAAGAGAGGTCATTAAATTAATTTCACTGAGGATGGTCGCTTTTCACAACTTGGGGGGAATTATCATAAAAAGCCTTCATGCCCGCGCTCTGTTTACCGTACGAACCGCGCGCCCAGGGTAGGTGGTTATGGGAAGCTTTTTTTATGGATGCGCCTCGCTCGCCTGGGCTAGGGTAGGCGTCTAGACGTTTTTATAGGTTAGTAAAACTATCAGTTTTGCACATTCGAGCCTTACAGGTTTCAGCAATAAATCAGGGGGCAATTTCTTCTGCACTTACTTGGGTCAAGTTGCTGCGGCGGCGGCTGCGGATGCTGCTTTTCCTCCTCCTTGAGCGCGCAGCCGGGGCTCGGGTGGTCGCCGCAAGCGGGGGGCTCCGCCTGGCCTCCCGGCCCGGGCCTAGCCCCAATCCCTGCCCCGCTGCCCGCTGCCGCCGCCTTGTCCCGCAGGAAAGAGAAGTCGGGGCCGCCGCTCCCCTGGGACTCGCGGGCCGCGGAGCACTCCGACCGCTT
>NW_006399751.1:41237108-41252411 GCF_000299155.1 Elephantulus edwardii
GCCGCCGCCTCCGCCGCCCGCGCCTCCCGGGAAGCCGGGCAGCGGCTCCATCCAGGAGCGCACGTAGCGGCCGGACTCGGAGGCGGCGGCGGCTAGGGGCGGCGGGGGCACATACGGGTGGTACAGGCCGCTCATCGCCGCCGCCGCCGGGGTCTGGGCGGGCACCGCGGACCACGAGGCGGAGAACACGGCCGATTTGGGGGCAAAACTACAGGAGGCGAACTCGGCGGCAGCGGCGGCCGGGCTGTCGGCCACACCTGCGGGCCGGCCCTGCGCCCCCGGCCCCGGCGGGCCGAAGCGCGCGGCGAACACCTCGTCGCCCTCATGGCCTATGAGCGAGTCCACGTAGTAGTTGCTGAGGGCGCCACTCGAGGCCATTCCAAGGCGCCACGCGCTCCCACCCGAGGTCACACTAGCCGCCGCCGCGCCGCTCCCCGCCGGCGCCCGAGCCGCCGACTAGTTCGCAGGCTGCAGCCTCCACCATTGGTCGCGCGGCCCACGTGATCATATTTACCAATACCCGGAGTAAATCAGTCCGCTAAACTGGGGGCTGCTGTGATTTAAAAAAAAAAAAAAAATCATCATCAACATAAGCGCCACAATTAGAAACCGGCGGCCCGGGCCTGTGCGCCGGGCCCGGCTCGGCCCGCCTGGTGGCAGCCTGCACGACAGGCCTGCGGCGGCCGCGGGAGGCGCTGGGGACTATTTGTTCACCTCCTCCTGCGACCCTCACTCGGGGACCCCCGGTTCCAGACCCCCAGGTCCTGGGTTCTGTGTCCTGCTCCGTGCGCCCTGGGCGCGCAGAGCGCGCTTCCCAACCTCAGCCCCAGTCCGGAGCCACCGGGAGCGCAGGGCGGGCACGCCGGTCGGCCTGGCTTTGGGAGCAGCCCCCTGGCGCCCGAGGGGAGATCTTCTCCCCACGATTCAGCTCCCTCTCTGAGCCCCATCCCCCCCTGTGCATACACTCTTTCTCACAGCTTGTCGTGTTGTTTAAAACAGGTGGAAGACCTCTGTAATGATATTATGCCTTTCAATAAAAATTTTATGAGGTGTATTTGATTATAGATTAATGTGACTCTAATAAAACGGACGGATAGAGCAGCTCGGAGGCCCCCTCCCCCGCCACACTTACACACGCGCGCAGCCACATATCCTCGACGTGAGGCGGGCACACGCCGGGCCTGGAGGAGCGGGAGGCGTCCACCTCGCCAGGGCCTTCGGGATGCCCCGCGAGGGATGCCCCGCGAGGGTCGCCAAGCGCTGGGTCGGCACCACGCGGGCAGCGGCGGCCAGGCGCCCATCTCGTCGATGACCTGGGAGGCCCTGGAAGAGAACAGCCACAGAGCAGCGCCTAGGTGCCCGCCAGTCACAGGCCCTGCCTCAGTGAGGCAAGTGGGTGAGGGTCCCCAACAGGGTGGCCTCGCGCTGCCCACACTTAGGGCCTTCCCAGTGGATCCCAGGGGGTTCTGGAAAAATCCCGACGAATGACCTGTCCTGGGGCCGCTCAGAATTTTTCCTCCCCCTCTGGAGGTAAGACTGGGCAGCCTTGAATCTGAGGGAAATGCCCATTGTCACTCCCAAATCCATGGTACAAAGCCTCGGAAGCCCGGCTGGGCGCCGAGACAAAAGCGGCCAGGTCGCAGGCAGAGAACATCTTCCTTGCTCCACAAGTTGCCAGCGCACCCTCTGACCACCTCGAGCCCCGGAAAGGAAGGGGAAATGGCTACTTATGGCCTGATTGATGGTCTTTGCCCATGGCTTTTTGATTTTGTTCCAGAGAGGCTGCCTTTGCCTGTAAAGGGCAGGTTTTCCTCGGAGACATGGCCCCCTGTCAACAACAGCATGCCTCACACTGCTGAGAGAAAAAGCGAATTTAAAATCCTCTTTCCTCTACTCAAGGAAAGGTCCAGGGCAGATGGATTTCAGTGTTCCCAGACTGGCATCAATTCTGAGCCCCCCTCCCTCCAACTCCCATGAAAGACATGGCCCATGTAAAATTCAGGCAGGGTGGGAGTTTTCAGGAGGGAGTTAAAAACTTAAAGTAGATGTTGCATGCCCCAAGACTCTGGAAGCGGGCTCTGAGATGTAGGACACCAAATGGGCTGTTTGGGGCAACAGGAGGAGGAAAACGTAAAGGGCCTGCCTGTTCAGTGCAACTGCCTGAAGACTCTGAATGTGCAGGGGGACCCAGGGCAGCGAATTCTCTGTGAGCTATGCTCCCAAAGGCCGCTCCTCCCTTCTACCCCGTGGGCCTGGGTCGGTCTGCTCTCTAGGGATGGAATCCTGCAGGAGCCCTGGGAAAGCTGTCTCCCCAGCCCTGGAAGTGGTGGCAACATTGGACTTCAGGGGAAGTCATGTTCATTTGCACATTTTCTTCCAGTTGCCCTTCATTCTTCAGACAGTATTTTGTAAACAGGGTGAGGACTGACTGGGGAGAATCTTTCCTTCTTTAAAAAACAAAACAACAAAATTCAAGTAGATCACTAAAAGGTAATGGTCCAGTATAAAATCCTTCCACAGAAAGGCCAAGGCAAAGAGGGCTGTGGGAACTCACGCGTCCTCCGCATTGGTGTGGCCTGGCTCTCTGGTGCCTGGCGTGGGGTGGGAGCGAGGGGAAGGGGGGAGAATTGGATCCGCTGTGAGGCTAAGCTGCTGCTTGTCCTTCCTTCTGGAATAGAGGCCTGACTGCTTCCAGGTGGGCAAGACTGGCTTCCACCTGGCGCCTCGGACAATGGCATGCCAGCCAGCCATCTCCAAGACCCCACTGAAAGCATTAAAAACAACACAGCTAAAACGAAGGGAATGACACAATATGGGTTGCTTCCAGATGGGGGGCAAAGCAGCTGGGGTGTAGGCATACTTACCTGGCTGGAAAGAGGGGGAAGTGCACACCCTTTTAGAGTGCCGAGATGTGCCCAACTTTGAGGAGTGAGTGATCCAGGAGAGAGGCGCCTTTGCCACCAGCTATGGGAACAGGCCAGATGATCTCTCCCTCCTAGCACCCTAGGCCTCTGTGATTGTCCACCCCATCTCCCTTCTCCTGCTCTCTGTCACCCCCACCCACTGCCCCAAACAGGCAGCTGAACAGGAAGATCATCTCAAAAAGAATTAGGTGTTCACCTAAGATATTTCCATTGCAGAAAGCAGAGGGAGCGGACTCATTTCCAGAGTTTATTACATTATACATGCGACCAGAACATGCACAGAAAGGACAGTCGTTGTTGTACGTCTACCAAAGCACAAGATGCACCACAAGAGAAAGGCTACAGGGCATAAGTCATCAATACTCCATCTCACCAAAGACAATTGCTAAGTTCATTTGTGAAAAGATACATTGTAATGTGCTTTTTGAAGTCCCCCTCCCCCCAAAGCTTGTGGGTTGTCTTAATCTTTTTTAATATATATATATTTCTATGTAAATTTTAAAGTACTGGATGTATTCAAAACACCATGAGCTCATGGACTAGCCACACACACAGACCTTTTGTGTTAGAAAAAAAACCCCAAACAAACATGGAAAAAGTCACATTGCTGGATGGATGGATGGAAGGAAGGAAGGATGGATGGATGGATGGATGGATGGATGGATGGATGGATGGATGGATGAATGGATGGATGGATGATTGGATGGATGGATGGATGGATACCACTACAGTTCCAATAAGTTAAGACCAAATGAAAATGCGCAGTAATAGTTACCCTGCGTTATGATGAAAAATAATAAATTACACGTGCTAGGTATTTTTTTAATATATATAGTCATAGGGATTACAGGTCACTTGCAGCACGAACAGAATAACCCCAAAGTCACATTTTAGCAGGAAAAACAAAACAAAACAAAAAAACAAAGAGCAATGAAGATTTTGTTTCCGCCTTCCCAGTCTTCCAGGCCTCGGCCCCGGAACTCGGTGCTCCCTCTCCGGATCCTGGCCTCCGCCTGGCCTCGGACCTAAGAGAAGGTGAGGTTGGCGGTCAGTTCTCGGATCCGGTTCTCTCGGCTCATCTTCTTAAGTTTCATTCGGCGGTTTTGAAACCAAATCTTGACCTGCCTGTCGGTGAGGTTAACGCTCTTACTGATCTCTAGGCGGCGCTCGCGGGTGAGGTACATATTGAACAAGAACTCTTTCTCTAATTCCAGCGTTTGGTGCTTAGTGTAAGGGCACCTCTTCTTTCTGCCACTCTTTGCAGTGAGCCAATTGCTGGTTGGAGTATCAGACTTGATTTCCTCTAACAAAATTAAAAGGAAGAGAAGAAAAAAAATCAAGTTTGGTCTTTCCCCCCCCCCCTTTCTTCTTTCTCTCTGTTAAAATGTACCCTTGGCCATGACCCATGGTGGCCAGGCCGCTTTGGGAAATGCTGGTATTAGACATTACTCACATTAGGTGGGCCTGGAAGGGATTTTTAATTGATGTCAAAGTGAAGCTAAATAAAAAGTAAATGCTCAAAATGACACAAAGGCAGGACGCTCACCTTCAAGTTTCTCACATTCAACTAACGGACTTGCACAAAACCTCCGGACAGCACTGAACTTCCCAGGATCTCTGAACAACATTCTCACTGGTCAGCTCATAGGAGGGCAGAGGGAACAGAGCCACAGCCCGGGCCAACCTGCTGATCCCACTGTGACCCCAAGTCCCCCTGGCCACCACTTTCTTCCTCTTCTCTCCAGGGCAGGTAGGAACACTCTACTGGCTTTCTAGGCCCATACTGCTTCAAAAGGTAACTGAGTCCTCATGCTCTCTTACCCCCTCACAAAAACATCCCCCCCCCGAAATGGAGCAGCTTGCTGTGGCCCACCTCCAGGCACCAGGGCAAAGCTGCGGGCAGGAGTCCTCACAGAGGCCAGGCTTTGCACTTGGTCCCGCAGCCCAGCCCTAAGGTTGACCCTGTGGATGGGCAATGCGGTTGGTTCCGATTTCCCCTCCGCCTGTGCCCCCTTCTCGGATGGATTGCGAAGCCTCCCCGCACTGCCCCCAGACAAAGCCAAGGTTACCCAGACCGGGGAGCCCCGCAGCCCGGCCGAAGTCCTGACCTGCCCCGCGGGCTCGTGCCCCTCGCCACCCCAATGCCCCGCACCAAGCTCGCAGGACGCGGGGTGCGTACATTTGAACACAAACAAGGAGCCCTGGACCGCCGTAAAATCATCACTGGGTGCAAGGCAAAGCAGGGGATGCACATCTGAGCGGGAGAAAGGAGGCTCCGGGGCTGTGTTTACGAGAGCCGCAGGTCTCCTTGGCGCTCTTTTGTTGCGTTTCTGGTCTAGCTCAGGAAAATACATCAAATCCGCGGCCAGCGCGCTTCCTCTGTCCCGGCGCCATCAGCGCGGGGCCATGGCCGGCGGGGAGGGCCCTAGGCAACGGGGAGAAGCGGGGACCATCTCCGGGAGGGGGATCCCCTTTCTAAAAGCCAAAGGAGCAGCACCTGCCTAGTCGGGGCGCCCCGCCTGGGTGCCTGGGCTTGACGCAGGGCGCCCGGGCGCTCCCTCTCCGCCGGTTCCCAGGCTGCTCGCCCCGCTGGGGTGGCAACACCGCTTATACCGACCTTTGCTTTCCTTCTCCTGCACTTCGGGGCTGGACACGGAGACCTCGGCCAGGCAGCTCCTCTCCTCGGGCAGGCCGCCCTTGGCCTCAGGACTCTCCACCTGGGAGCCTTTCGCGGGCTCCTGGCCGCTCGAGGGCTCGTTCATCTTCTTCTCCATCTGCAGCTGGGCGGCCGAGAGCTGCGGCTTGGCCGCGCCGCGAGGGTTGAGCTGGAGCATGACAGTGGAGCTGCCTTCGGGGCTGTTATTGTACTCTTGGGCTTTCCCGGTGGCGTAGGTCTGACTCAGTCTAAAATATCCAGGGACAGGAACCTCGGGGTTCTCAACGGGACAGGACTCGGGGACCAGCCTCTGGTACGAAGGGACCTCGGCAGGAAGGAGTTTGTTGCGCTTATCGGAATACATGCAGCAATTGGATTCTTCCTTAATGTTGGTGGTGAAGGAGCAGGTGGGGACTTGCTGTGTAACAGGTTGCTCTATTCGACAAGATCTGTTCGGGTCTGTCCAACTGTCTACTTGAGGTATATAAGGATGCACGTTCATACCCATATTTTGGTGGTTCACTTCTCTTTTGGCCAGAGATGGGAGCAGTCCACAGGTTTGCATTCCATAGGTCCCCATGTCTGTGCTAGGTGGTGGCATGTACATGCTGGCGCTGCTCGAATAAAAACTGTCACTCCTGCAGGCACTGATCAAGGAATCTACTAAAAAAGTATTAGCAGCAGGAGAGCTGTTGGGAAAGGACATTTTGGGGAGGAATTTGAAGAAGAGAGATTGTGTCCTTTGTAGGCTGACATCTCTAGGAAAACATTCCCCGTGTAATTGTGGAAGCCTCTGCCGACCACATGACAACCAAGCCAATGAGATTTGAAAATGGCCTTGAGCCGCAGCCTCCTCGCGGGTCACGTGCTCCCGAGCCCGGCCGGCCGGCCGCGTAATCACGGACAACAGCGACATCTACTACGCGCCCGCGATAGTGCGCACAGGAAACCGCCGGCCCGCGCTCTCCGCTGCCCGCCCGCCTCCCCGGGGCTGCCCTGGCCCGGCCGCCCCACTCGCGTCCTCCGCCCCAATCTCCTAGCCCGGCCGGCGGGAGAGAAGGCTCCGGCTGAGCGGCCGGAGAGGACGCGCGCGCTGGGAGGGAAGCCCGGGCGCCATGGCGCCAGCACACTGAAGCAAAGCACTCCCCGCACACCCCCAGGCACAGAGCGCCCGAGAGGGCCGGGGCCAGGGTGGAAGGGTGGGGGCGAAGGCTGGTCCTTGTAGGCCCTGGCAGTCGGGGAAGGTGAGTCCAATTCCTGGGGGGCCCTGACACATCCCACCCCAGGGATCCAAAAGAGAGAACCCCTGCGCAAAGACGCGGCCAAAGTGTCCAAGGAGAAGGGAGGGGAAAGGCCGGGAGCGCCGGCAGGCCACGAAGCCAGCCAGGCAGCAGCCCTGAGGACCTGCCCTGCGCTGCCTTCTCCCTCTGCCCGCTCGGGCTCCCGGCGCCCCCGCGGGCTCCCCAACCCTGGGCTTTCCGAGCAACCACACCCGGATCTCGGTGGGCGAGCCACCTAGAGCCTTCAGTGAGGGGACAATCCTTCGCTAGCACTTCGCCATCCGCGAAAGCGTCCCTCGGACGCCCAGCGGGCAACGAAACCCAGGTTTCCCCTCACACCCTGCAAACTGTGAGCAGGAAAGAAGGAAGAGAGACAGACAAGACACGTTAAAGGCGAGGGGGAATGTCGCCCTCGGACTGCAGAAGTTTTAGGAAACTGGGTAGGGCAGGAGGGAGAGACAAGCAAAGGTGTCATTTTGGTTCTTCTGCAAAGAAAAATAGGTTTTCCTTTTATGGATTTTGTAAAAGCATTGGTTTCTGACAAGTGAAAGGTACAAAAGGTTGTGGAATTTATTAATACATATTAAGAAGAATCAGGGCGATCAATAAAATTCTCATCTACATTCTTGGGCTACTTGGTAATTTTCTTGCTTCTGAAGGTTTTTAAAGAGTTATACCCGCTGTTGCCACACACGGGAAGATATTTTATTAACAAATCAATCGAGACTTTGTAAAGGATAAGATTAATAGTTAAGATTTAGCATAATGGTGTTCGCTTTATGAATTATTGAAAATTATACTATTGATTTTTTCCCCTTCACTACCAACCAAGAAGGTCAATTTTTGTTTTAACACAAATCGTCAAATATTAAAAGCGATAGTTTTGTCAGAAGTAGAGTTTTATAGTTCTGGACAATTCCTAAAATTATTTGACAAGGTTTGGCTTAGTTAAGAGAGGAAGGGGGAGGGAAAGGAGGTAGAAGGGTCTTAGCTCCCTGCTTGCTTTGGCGAGGGAGAGTTCTATAAAGAGGATTTGGTCTGGGGCTGTGGTCGAGCTCATTAAAGAACCACCACCACCGTGGAAACTAAGAGTTTTATGAGAAACTTCTCCAACAACTTCCTCCCTCTTCTCTGGCTGCAGGGGAATGAGAAGGCCTGCGGAAGCCGCGGCCTCGGGGCATCAGCGGGGCGCTTTAACCTTGATTTCCAAAGCCTGGCCCGGATGAAGGGGCCTTTCCGGGCCCTGGAGTCATCCTCTGGGGTCCCAGGTTCCCTTTGTGGTGGACAAGAAGGGACATGGCCCTAGAAACTCAGGCAATGAACCCGCTCTTGGTCTCGGCAGGGCATCCACGTTCTTTCCTCCCAATCGCCTGCTCATGGACTGGCCTTGGATTTCAGGCCCAAAGGCTGAACTTGTGGACAAGGGGGGGAAGTCAGCCTCAGCAGAACAGATCTTTAGCTCATTAAAGCACTTTAGCATTCTTGGGGGGATGGAACAGCTCTGGCCGCCCTTCACACACAAAAAAACCTTTTCCAACAAATTCTTTGCCTCTCCCCCTCCCCACAAGGAATCTCCCCTGACCTGTTGGAAGCAGGCCCTGGACCTTATATTCGGCCTTGGGACAGCGCTGCTCTCCCTGTCCCCTCGCTGTGCCCTCACCCAAACAATAACCCCTTTTAAAAACTCCGCGGTGGCAATGAGACGGACCTTTTAAACCTTTATGCAGCTGTTCAAATACAACATCATTGTCAGGTTAAAAGCCTGGCGCCTCTAACTGCTTGGGGATGCCGGGGAAGCCTGAGGTTTAAACATTACCTTTCTACTAGGGCGGCTGCTTTTTAGCTGTTGTTGGAATGGAAGGAGACAGGAAATAAAACCCAACAGCAACAGCTTTTTACTCTGATCTGCTAGGGTCCTCCCCAAAGCTAAGAGCTGCTGACCAGCACCCCAAAACCACTTTCTTGCAGCGCGGAGATGGTGATCCGGAGCCCAAGCTAAGCATGCCCAGGGCGACCAGCATGCCAGCAGCACAAGCTCTCGGCAGGCGCCCGCACTCAGCCGGGTGCGTCTCCCGCTGTCTCCCCTCTACCTCTCCACCAGGCCAGCTGTTGCAGCAGGCATACCCCACTCTCCCTATTCCACTCGAGGCCAGGTTGTTCAGTCTAATCAGGAATTTTATGCCCATCAAATGCCCTTTCATAATCTTTATTTATACGTGAAAAAAGAAAAAACAAACTATCCAGGTTAAAAACAGCCAAGCCCTTCTGAGCGGAGGGGTCTGCAGTGAGCCAGGGCCAGCAGGATCTGCCTTCCAAATCTGGGGGGCTTTCTGCATTAATTCTGGGTGGCCTTCCAATCCAAAGTCATATCCATGTTGGATTTGGTTTTAAACAGGTCTTCTCCACCCTTTATGTGCATTCGATATAATTTCAAATCTATTTTCACACAAGTCATCATTTCAAATTTTTCGAAATGTCTGTCTTCAGACTTGTCTTTTTGAGGCTGGAGCCTGCCAATTTTCAAAAGTGATTTTTTAAAAAATAATAAAAATCCACCACAATAGAAGTAGTGCAAGAAAATTATCTGACCTGGGAAGAACAGAAAGTCTCTTTAAGATCTTTAGGCTGTGAAGAAACAAATAGGATAAAAAGGCAGCACCGTTCAAGGATAGCTTTATTTTCCTTATGAGTATTTAGTGTAGCTGCCCCATCGATCATCTTTCGATGAGCTGGGGCAGTTACCATCAATAATAAATCAATATTGCTCCATAAAAGAAAAGAACACTCATATCTGTACCACGACACCATTCTTTCTGGCACAGTACTTTCCATCGGAAAATGAAAAGGGCCACTTTAGACAGAACTTAGCATTCATTTGTAGTCAAAGGAAGACTTCAGTTCCCCACCTTTCTGTCTTCTGGAAGAAGAGTGGTGGTCCTGGGTCTAAACAGATTCTAAGATCACCCCCCGAATTAGGACCCTGAATGGTCTGGGAGCAGGGCCACTCTTGGGGACTTGCTGGTGATTGGGGACAAATTTAAAGCTGCAGGCCACACTTTGGGGTTCTAAAGTGTGCTTGCCAACCTGGGTGATAAGAAACCAAGGCGGCAAAGGAGGAGGCTGGCAAAGCTGCCAATGCAAGGAAGGGTCTGCGGTGCATGCCACAGGGTGCGCTGCCGACGTCTCTCCCCGTTACAGACACAAAAGCCTCCGACTTTGCGCATTTCCCCTCCACATCGGGGTCTGAGACCTTGGGGTCTCAGGATCCACGGCCACCCTCTGAGGGCTCCACGCGCTCAGGAGGGGACAGGTTCGCAGTCCCCAGGGGTCCTGATGCGACATTCTGGGCCTTCTCAGGCCCATTCTGGGCGCTGTCCGGAGGAAAGGAGTCGCAGGCCCGCTGAGCAGCCGCCGGCCGCCAAGGCCAAGGAGCCGGGCCCCGCCAGATGCGCCTCGGCTGGGGCTGCCCAGAGAGGGGACACAACGATATTTGGGGAGGAGGGGTTCTTAGCCCTCCCAGACAGAATCGCTTCACAATAGCAAAGCCGGACTCCGTGACTGACAGACAGAAGTGGGGGACCTCCGCGGGGGACACCCACGTCCCTCCCCAGCGATTCACCGAGGCCTCCGGGTGCCCTGGCCCCCTCAGAAGCCCGAGCCCGCTCGTGAGTGGACCGCAGGGTCCGGGGCTTTTGGCCCAGGGACTACAGGGTGGAGGACAGGGACAGCCGAGTCCCCAGGCCGGCGAAAATCCCCGGGCGCTGCGTGCGCCGTCACAATAAACTTCAGGAGGGACAAGGGACAGCCACGCTCCTCTAGACCGGGCGGAGACGCAGCTTTCCCCAGTGCCAGCGGCCTTCCAGGGAGCACGCGGCAAGACAAGCTCCGGGCTTCCGATGGCCAACATCAACATCAACCTTGGCGCCCCACGGCCGCGGACAGTCTGGAAGAGTGAGCCAGCTTTAGTTAAACGCAAAGCCAACCCAGATTGTTTCGAATGTGTCCCCAGTTGGGCAGAGCCTCGGATGGAAAGGCCT
Organism: Elephantulus edwardii; assembly: GCF_000299155.1. Classification (NCBI taxonomy): domain Eukaryota; kingdom Metazoa; phylum Chordata; class Mammalia; order Macroscelidea; family Macroscelididae; genus Elephantulus; species Elephantulus edwardii. Next base: position 41,248,006 of record NW_006399751.1, read on the forward strand.
CCCGGCCAGTCTGCCACTTCGCGCCGCCGCCTCAGCCAGCCGGCCGTGGTGGTGACCGAACCTCCGACCCTGCCCGCGCCACACGGCCACGATCGCCCCGCGCGCTCAGCCTTGCGCAGGGCCCCCGCCCCGGGAACGAAGCGCGCTGCCCGACGCATCGCATCTCGTTTTCCCTGAAATCACCCTCAGCCTGGACGCCAGCGGCCTCATCTTCCTTAAACAAAAGCCTTTTAATGGTCGCGGGGGCCGGCGATCGCGCAGGGAGGACGCAAGCGGCTTTGGGGGGGGGGGACACATCGCAGCCTCATCTCTCTCCAAACTCAAAGCAACGAGCAAACAGATTTTCCTTTCATTTCATTAACTCCTAGTAGCCATCCTCGATTTCAAAATGCATGTATTTATCTTTTTAAAAGACCTCTTTCACATCCACCAGGTTATACCAAGGTGGGGAGTTTTATTGGATTTTGTGGGGTGTTAAAGAGACAACGATTAGACGATCGCCTTTCCCAGGAATCTGGGTTATTCTCTGTTCTTTGTCTTTGAACAACTCCTCACATCTCTTGGCTGCTTCGAACAAACAAAAAGCAAGCAAACACCTTAGCGGCCGCCTATTTCTAACCAGCTGAGATCGCCTATTAAAATTCAGTCTTGGAAAGACAAGGTACAGCTGCCTCTTGGCCAAACGCAGCTTCTGGAACCTGAGTGCGCCCCCGTGTGGCTCTCCAAGGCCCCGCCAACGGGAAATGATGGCTCAGGGCTCCAGCTCGCCTGCAGTGGAGGACACACAAGCTTGCTACGTTTAGATGCAGTTGGGGGGAGGGGGGGGGAAGATAGATGGGGAGAAAAAGAAATAAACCAGTTTTAAGATCCTGGAACGATCATACTACAAGGGCACTGACATTTTAACGGAGGCCCAGAATTCTAAACAAAGGAATTCCCTTGCGAACAAATGGAATTATTCAATTGTGGGCTTCCCCCCCTATTTCTTCTACCAAAGGTTCAGAGATGATTTTTATATATAAGTACATATAGTTTAACATATGCATTAAATATAGATATAGTTTTCTTTTGTTCCACATCATAGAAAGTGCAATAATTTATTTGACAGGGTGACAAATTGCTCTCAAATATAAGGAAGGTTTAAGTCTGAACAGAACTCCCTCCTTCCAATGTCTGCTTAAAAACCTGTAGTCCTTCATTAAAGTGAAGGGAATAATTATCTAAGAGCCCTCTCTCCCCGCAAAAGACACTGGCAGCATTGGTTAAGTGTATTGAAAAGATTGCTGGAAAGTATTATCACCTAGCTGGCAAGTTTGGGGTTTTTTTTGAGGTTGTTTTTTTTTATTTTATTTATAAAAGCAAATTACTATTGAATTATACAAATGTTTAAAGGGAAATGAAGGTTATTGATCCTGAAGCTAGAAATTTGCTTAGATTTATGGCGAGCCTCAATATGATTCTGTGTGGTCATAAACGTGTGTGGGGGTCTGGATGTGTGTGAGAGTGGGTGGCAGCTGAAAATCACAGAAGAACTTTAAGGCGCCTAATTATTCAGAAAGGTTAAAGGTGATGACCTTGACATTTTGGAAGTTCAAAGGCATACACTTATGCACTTATGTTTTTCCTTCTGAAAATAAAATTAAAAATAAAAGGACTTAGCAATTTCAAAAGCTTTCCACTTGGAAATGCATGCCTCTCTAGAAGATGCCTGAGGTTCTGTGTATCTTAAGGATTTTTTTTTTTTTTACTTTGAGTTAGAGAATTTAAGAGTCATAAGACCCACTCTCCTCTTTTCAGAGAAAGAAAAGCTTTTCTCACTTCTCGGGTTTATGGCACATTGCGGAAATCTCTTTTGGGCCCACCAGAAGGTGTATAATATAACCCAATTAAGCTGTTTAGAACTTTAGCTTTTATGGTGTTGTCTAGACAGTTCAAGGTTTTGTAAACAGCCTGGCCTGGCCCTGCAACACAAAGTGTGCCACAGCCCTTGCCACATTCTTTAACTTGAAGTGATACAAGCAGTAAGAATCAGGGTCTGCAGCCTCTGGCCTATCCTAGTGAGGGGACTTCCCTCCCCTGCTCCAGGCCCAAATGACACCAGCAAAGATCCAGCCCTCTTCCTTTACTTCCTTTTAACAAATTATTATTTGAAGATGCAAGGCTCTCTTTTGTTAATCTCATATTTTAAGTGACCTCAACTTCATGGTGGCCTCTAAAAGAATTTGGATTTTTCTAACTGGTTTGGAAATTTGTTCCTTGTTTTTTTCAGAAATTGCAAGTTCATTAGGCTGGGGAAGAAATCTCTCCATGGTCCCCCAGTCTCTCCAGGCTCAGTCCCTGGGAAAGTAAGCACTAGCATGGCTGAGCACAGCATCCACTGGAAATTCATAGCTAAAATTATTTTAAAAATCAGTGTAGTCTCGTGGGGCAAAAATCCTAGCCTTTATTCTAGTGAGATTAAAAGATATTTATCATCCGGAGAGGGAGAACTCTGGCCACTAGGAAATCGTAATCGGGCACTAAACTTCTTCAAAGAGGAAAATTCATACAGTGCATTCAAGCTGTGACCTCCATTTTACTAGAAACCATTTATTCACAGAAAAGACAGTGGCTTATGCTTTGATATGACAGGCCAAAGGTACATTTCCCAGAGTTTAAATAATCTGTATTCATCGAAGGAGAAGGAAGGGGGTTTCTAAATTCAGAACAAAACCACCAGCGCCTTCTAGCCCCTCAGCCTAATTCCCTACAGAGCCCACCGCGTCCCCACGAGGACTGTGTGTGTGTGTGTGTGTGTGTGTGTGTGTGTGACAACAGCACATTGGCGGTAAAATTGTAAAGGGACGTTTGCATTTACCATTTTCCCCTTATTAGGATCCTCTTGGCCAAGTCCCCGGCCTCGTCCGCAGGCTGCACTGGTCGCTGGGAGGTCCTGAGTTGACCATGGGAAGGAGTCGGAATCGTGGAGTTCCACAGAGAAGAGGCGTCATTAAACCCAAGGACATTGGGCCTGCGGAGGGCAGGCTGGTGGGGAGGAGGGTGGGAGAGCAGGGGCCGGGCGGGAGGGGGGCGCTTCCTGGAGCTCTCAAAATAAGGGGTTTCCAGTGAAATACTGCAGACGGTCTCTGTTCAGTTTCTTTTCTTTCATCCTGCGATTCTGGAACCAGATTTTGACTTGCCGGTCAGTAAGGTTGAGCATCCGAGAGAGTTGAAGTCTTTTCTCTTTGTTTATGTACACGTTAAAGAAAAACTCGCGTTCCAGTTCGCGGATCTGGTACTTAGTGTAGGGACAGCGCTTTTTCCGGGACCGCTGGGGGGCCACTGCAAGGAAAAGAGACCGGAAGGGTAAGAGAGGACGCTCTCTGGTTACCCCTAACCGCCCGCCAGCCCAGGCCACCGCGAGAGGGCCAAGACCTGGCCCGTTGGGGACGTCCCCTACTGCCACTGGAAGGCCCAGCCTGCGTCGTGGGGGATGATATATGGGCGGGCAGAGTAGAGTGTACGGGTGTGGATGTGTATTCACGCCCGGGGACACACACACACACACACACACACACACACAGAGACATGCACACAGACCCTGTCACCCGGGTAGGGACGCAGAGGGAGTTGCAACCCAGAGGGACCGAGCCGCGAGCTCTACTTCAGCGACGCGAGTCTGCCAGCAGCTTGGATAAAGTCCAGTTCAGGGATCAAACTTCCCCCTCCCCTCCCTTAAAAGCGGGAGACTCCAGGGTCCCCATCACAAACTGTCCCTTGACCTCCCCCTTCTCCCTTCGGCACCCGGGCAAGAGAAGGCAGACCTGGTCTCTAGCGGTCCCCCTCGCCCCAAAGACTGGGCCAAAGCTCTCTGCTGCGATTAATGTCCTCCTCCAAGTCTACCTTAAGCCCACCTAAATTGGTTTCCTATCGTAAACACGCTTTACAACGGCCCGGGAAATCTTATAGGATGTATAAACCCCCTCAAACGCTTATAAAGTGGCACATAAAACGGAGCAAGCCAAGAGAGGCCCCCCGCCCCCCCACGCGCGCCCGGGCCCCCAGCCCGCCTCCGCCGCCTACCTGCGCCCCCGCTCTCCCCCGGGGGGCCCTCACCGTCGCCGCCCTCCGCCGCCCCCTTGGGCTCCGGACCGGGGGTCGTCTTGGCGCAGGGGCTGCTCCTGCCGCCGCCGCTCCCCGCCTTAGGGTCGCCCTTGTCAGCAGCGCCCTCGGGCTGCGGCGGCGCGGGCGGCGGCGGGGGCTGCGGGCCGGCGAACGGGGGTCCCGGCGCCGCCTCGTAGAACTGGTCGAAGCCCTGCGGCAGGATGCCGTTGCGGCCCACCGCGCTGTAGAAGTTGGAGGCGGCGCCCGAGGGGCCGTGCGGAGGCCCCGGCGCAGCGCACACGGGCTCAGGCGCTTTGAACAGC
>NW_006399751.1:41252641-41266808 GCF_000299155.1 Elephantulus edwardii
CCACTTGGCGCGCTCCAGGCCGTAATCACGGAAGGCCACTTCGCGCACAGGCTGGACGTGTGTGGCCAGGTTGGAAGAGTAGGGGAAAGTCATCTGGCAGGATGACGGCTGAGACAGGAAGGACGGCTTGCTGGCGAAGTCCGACGGGGCCACATAGTAGGCGCAGCCGGGCAGGTACATGCTGGCTGCGCTCGGGCCGCACTCGTCAAAGTCGTTCATGGCTCCGCGCCGTGCGCGCCGGCGAGCCCCGGGCCGCTCCCCGCGCCGCCAACCTGAGCCATCGATTGCACAAGAGGTTTGGGCCAGGATCAACTAAGCAAAAATCCCCACCGGGCGCTGACGTGCAATTCATCTTGATTGATTCTGGTGGTAATTATGTCACGTGACTCCATGGAGAGAAATGTCCTTATATCTATATCAGCGCTCGCCAACACGCCCCGGGACGGCTCCTGGCGCCGCGACGCGCGCGCGCTGGGGGCGAATAGGCCGCCTTCTCCCGCCGGCTCTCCCGAGGCTTCTTCCGAGCTGGCTGCGCTGCAGGCCAGTCACCTGCGCGCGGCCAGCGGCTGCCACCGCTGGGCGCATCTGCCACCGCCCTGCCGGGCCGCCCGCCCGCGTCCGCCCGCCCGCGCCGCTTTAAGTACGCGGACCGAGGCCGGCGGGGAGGAGCAGGGAGGGGGAGGAAGGAGGAGGAAGGGGGAAGGGAGAGAACGGCGAGCAGAGGGGGGCAGCCCCTGCCCTGGGCACTGGGGACTAGGTGTGAGAGTGTGAGTTTCCCACCCCCCACACCCTTTCCTGAAGGCGCAGCCTCCCCCGCGATGCCACCACCCTCTGCAGCTCGCCTGCCCGCTGGGAGCTTGTTGCTTCTTGTTCTCCGGGTATAATTGCACTGCTCTCTGGGGCGCAGGGAACCCAGATTTACATATCTCTGTGCCTGGCGTGGTTACCATTGGAGCTTGGCTTTCTCCGCGGCAATGCTGGTCTCAATAATCCCAAACCCAAGCCCTCCCAGACACTCACCGGGCTGGGGCCTCCGCTCCCTCCCGGTCCTCCTTCGTCTTCCCTCTTCTGTCTTTCTCCCCATGTCCATTCCTCCCCCCTCTCTCTTTCCTCTGTCTCTCCTCAGTCCTCTTTCTTCTATCACTGCTCTCTCGTTTCTTCTTTCTTCTACCCATAATTTTTCTCCTCGCCTCCCATCTTCAATCTCCTGTCCTCACAGCCTTTTCTTCTTTCCCCCAAGCGGTGTATCAGGATTTCGGTCTCTTTCCAGTCACCCCTCTGACTTCCCTCATACAGTGATAAAGCGAGAAGGATGCTCAGCCAGCAGATACCCTGTGGCCCCAGCTTCTCTTGAAGCTGGAGGGAGGTCTGGAGAACAAAAGAATCTGGAGTCCTACCCTCAGGTGGCTAGGTACTTGCCCCCCCCAAGAGAAGCCAGGCACCCATGCCTCCACCCGGTTCACCCTTTAGGCTTTCTTGCCTAGTTTGGGACCAGCCCACCTCGAACCCAACCCTCTCCTGCTTCAGCATCCACAATGCGATGCGTTTCTCCCAGACTCCTTTGGCTTCTTTGGGCCACAAGGTGCCTTGTGGTCCCCCAGGAGGTCTGTTGGCTCTCAGCAGAGTCTACCTCCCAGTTCAAGCCCTTCTGAGCCACCCAGCCCAGAAGCTACCTCTTCAGTGCTACCATCCAACCGACTCAAGGCCTCACTCTCCTCCCCTGCCGCCATGGCCGGCTGGCTTTCCAAACCCTGAGGTCCAGGCGAGGCCTGTGATCCCGTCTCCGGGAGAGCGGGCCTTCCCAGAAGTAAAATCAGTCTCTCCGAAAGAGGCTCCCGACCCCACATCCCAGAACCGAGGGCAGGGGACGGTCCCTCTGTCCAGACATCCTCAGCACTGGGACATGGGCCTCAGCCCTATGCCCAGGATCGATGGCGCTGTTGAGGAGCGAGCTCGATCCCCGGCTGGGTCACCGCAGTGCTATGCACTCTTGCCCACCCAGCCGACACACAGAGAAAAGGCGGGTGGTCGGAGCTAATATCTATTTTCTGACCGATATTCCCCCTTCCCCTCTCTCTTCCCACCCTCTTTCCCTCCCTCTCCCGCCTCCACCCCTCCCACTTCTTCTTGCCTCCCAGAACACTGCGCAAACAGGTCACAGCATTGGAGAGCACCCACCACAGACGCTCCCCCCAACCCAGAGCAGCCCCTACTGAGGGTGCCCCCTCCCCATGGCTGGCATCTCCGCCCAGACGCCAACTCAGCCCCTGACCCGCACCTCAGACCTCAGACCTCGGACACCCTCATCTGACTCCCCATCTCCATCCAGGGATCAAGCCTTTTCCTTTCCTTTCCGACTCGTGGTCGACGCCCCTGGCGCTCTCTCCTAAAATGGCTCCCCGGACACTGCACACTGCCCCTGCGGCTGCTTAGAACCCAAGGAGGCGGCTGGGGCTCTCAGGATAGGTCTCTCTGCGTCTAGGGATGCGTAAAATTCCTGCACCTCCTCTCGGCTCCAGGCACAGGACCGGGCGCAAGGAGCTGGCAGCCCCCAAAGTGGAGCCTGCAGACCGCCAAAGGGGAAAATGGGGAGGACAAACCATTCAAGTTCAACGACATGGCGACGGCGGCGACGGTGGGGAGCTTCGCTTTGGCGGGGGAGGGTGCGCCATCTGCAGCAGCGCGGGCGCACAGAGGAGAAGGGGACAGCGGGGCCCCTTCCCTCCCCTTAGTGTGGACTCCCGCCCACACACACAACCCAAGGCTTTCGTTCCAGCCCTGCCGGCCTCACCCTTAGGCCCTAGCCGCCTCCTTAGCTCTTAGTCCTCTTTTTTTTTTTTTTTTTTTGAACCCCAGGGACGTCCACAACCTCCAGACCCCCGTGTCCCGCTCCGGAACCTACCGTGCCGAACGGCGCTGGGGCCTTGTCCTCCGCCGGCGCCGCCTCACCAAAGAGGCAGGACGCCTACTCGGTCCTCTGCGCGCAGCCCGCGCCTGCAGCTCGCGGCGAGATGTGCCTTTCCGCGCAGCACCAGGACGCGATGCGGTATTTTTGAGCTACCCAAGATAAGACACTAACTTGACCTTAACTTTGTCAGGGCGCCCCTGGTATCTGGAGAACGTGAACAGACACTGTCTGGCAGCTCTCGTAAAAGCTGACTGGGGAAGGGATTCTGAGTCATTTCATTTATTGCCACTACAGTTCTGCAAGGAAGCGTCTCTTCTCTGCCAAACTTTAATTATTTATGCTCTTTTAGGAAACGAAAGAAGACGAAAAAAAAAGGGGGGGGCAGAGCCAGTCCCTTTTCGGCAGAGCCTTCGGAATGGCTTCAATTGAGGCGACAGGAAAACAAGAATGTGAGGAGATCATCTTTGTCTGAGGACAGTGGGGCTGGCGCCGCACCCCCCCCATCATTGAGGGGGGTGACACAGCTGGAAGAGGCGGGGTGGAGGGACACCCACACCCACACACAGACATGAATATTTACAGCGGTTCCGGATCTCTCCTCTTCCCGCGCCTTACTCCCGGAAGCCTCCACAGCCCACCTCCCTGGAGGAGACCCCCAGGCTGCAAAAGTGTTCCCGGGTGGACCCTCAGAGCTCCCAACCAGCTTGGTGCAGACTAGGCCGTTCTGCCTCGTGCTAAAACCTTTTTCTTATGGAGGAGGCCTGTGCGGACTGCGGCATTTCTGAAGACGCGTTGGTCTTTGTGCCAGGGAAAGTTGACCACTCAGATTTCAGCATCATTTCTCCAGGCGCTTGTTTCTTACGAATTTCCGAATGGTTCAGAATCCTCTGCCGGATCTCGGCTGGAGAGGGAAGGAGGACATCGCTATCTTTCTATTTTTGGTATTTGTGTGGATCGGCAGAGGGGAAAGATTTGGAAAACGTTTCTGAATCCTTAACCTACAGACAAGCTTTACACTTGAGGTCGTTGAATTCTTTGGGAGGTGATCTTCATGCATTTCCCCTACCCACATATACGTCAGACTCAAAAGAAAATAACGTGGAGAATTAATGGTATGTTTCAGAAGAAAATGGCCTATATGTGTTGCCCGAGTAAGTCTGAGTTCCCAGTCCCTCCCCAGCCCTCGGATCTGAGGCCTTTGCCTTTGTTCAGATATTGTTGAAAAGCTAATACTCCAAGAAGACCTGGCCCGGGTGCCACCTCCTCCTTGCGCCCAGCCAGGTGAGGACACATTTCTGCAAATTGGAACCTCTGCAGCCTCTCTCTTCTTTTCCCGTCCCGTTATGTAGAATATATATTTTAAAGGAATTATGAAAAGAAGTATTAAAATATAGATTTGCTCCAGCAAAGGGGATTTGGAAGGTAGAAAACTCCAACTATGTAGTCATTTTGCTAATTGTCTTGCTTGATAAAAGCCAGTCATTCCCTGCATTGGTCCCATGAGTGAGCTGGAGATGGCAAGAGGAAGATGAGGACCAAGGAGGCCTCATCTTTCCTGACCAGAGCCAGAAGCTAGGAAGACCCATGGGGGAGAGAGGCCCTATTCTCACAGAAGTGGCCTTGGGGCACTCCCGGTCCAGTGCCAGTATCAGACACAGTGTGCTCTGGAGAAGTATGCCTAAACTTGGCAGGGAGAGAGGTTATGGACTGAAAAATCTGAGCAACTTCAAACTGGTGCAGTCCCCCAAACTCCAAACAAGAAGCTTAGAAGTGTTAGGATTTCAGAAATCCGGTCTGCAGCAACTTGAGGGGTCCTCACAGGGTGTGGGACACACTCAAGTCTGTCTGCCTTCCCACCTTTTCAAATGTGTCATGCATATTTGGCTCATGGGCTTTTAGTTACCATTCTCTTTTTGCTTTGGAAGCCATTTTTTAAATTTCATTTACAAAATAGCCAGAATAGAATCCCCCATTGAAGTAGCACCCAGGAATGAAAAATAAACTCGGTGTCCTGAAAAATGTCAAGAGGGAATCCGAAGCTGTTTGAAAAAAATCCACATCAGCTCCCTCTCAGCTTAGCTGGACATCAGGTATTTATTTATGATCAAAACATTTCTATCTGTCCAATATGTACACGCTATTTTTTTAAAAAAAATAACAAAAACCAAACCAAACATGCAAAACTACTAGATATCAGAGAAATGTCTAAACAGTAGACTGAGATCAATGGGGTTTAGGCTCAGGACTCCTGTGAGGAGTCCACTTCGGGTTGAAGCTCTGGGTCACCACTGAATAAAAGCCATTCGACTCGGGGAAAGAAACCTTGAATCCTCCGCTGTCACTGGAAATAGGAGGGAGCATTATCTTGCAGGCAGGGAGGAGAAGAAATAAGGATAATGGTAGGAGTTTGGGGGCCTTCAGTTCACTGAGGTTAAGGTTGAACACCCCAGCACACAGAGAACAATCCCTGCTGGGTGTTCAGGAACCCCCACATATCCACAGCATCTGCCTGGCATGGCCCCAGAGCCTGTAGACGGTGAGGCAGGCCAGACATGGCCTCTAAAGGGATGTGGCTGACCTCTAGCGAGTTTGCTTGTGGTGGAGGTGGGGAAAAGGGAGCTTCTGGTTCTTTCTACTTGGTCAAGAGCAATAAGGAGGGGCTGCGACTCTGAGGGGCCTCCTCTCTGCCCCTTGACTGGTGCAGCATTCCCTTCTCTCTCCCTGTGGTTAAGGGGAAGAAAGAAAGAAAGACACATTCGAGACAGGAAAGCCATATATACAGTTAGGGTGGAGGAAGCCCCCTCTTCCTTTTGTATATCTTTTCCTTCTTCCTGTGCTTTTGGACCTCAAAGCAGATGAGATCCCCACCAAGCTGAGTAGTGCTGACAGTGGGTCCAGTTACAGGGTGCAGCAGCCAGCATAGATATTTAAGTGGGGATGTGGGAGAAAGGGAGAAATTCTGCAAGGCTTCTTTAGAAATTGCCCTAACTTCCCTCCCCATCCCAGGGAGGAAATCTCCAGCCCATTCCATCCAGCTGGGGGTGCTGGTCCAGTCGGCCTTAGGAGGTATCTCCAGGTTTGTGTGGCTACCCCTCCCTTCTCCTCCTGCAGTCTGAAGGTCTAGGGCGGCCTTTGTCCTCCGAAGCCAGGCCAGCCAGGGCAGAGAGGAGAGAGAAGGCATGCTCGCCTTCCTCTCCTGGAGATCCTGGCTGTGCTGCGGCTTCACGGGGACCAAATAAATGCAGCTGCAGTCCTTTTCAGGGGTCTGGAAACCGGTCTTAAATTCACTTCCACTTTGGGGCCTGCTAAATGCAGAAAGGGCTCAAAGAGAGAGAAAGGGACACTGAGTGGACAGATGTAGGGGTAAAACCAACAAGACAACACAGCACAGGACAAGGCAGGGACAGTGAACTCTGGTGCACACCCTCCCTTCCCCCAAGAGTGAGGACAGGTGACCACAGGCTCCCACGTGGAAGTTTCAAGGTCAAGGTTACGGTGCAAGACTCCAGAACAACTTTAAACCAATTCCCAGTGAAAGAGAAAAGAGCTCAAACCCAAGAGGCCTGGTTTGGAAATCTCTCGATGGTTCTGGGCTAGAGACTGAGCTGGCAGTGCAGAATCAACCGAGAAAGGCCTGGGGCGCTGCGGCCTCAGCTCTCGCCTAGTAGAGCGCCAGGGCCTGCTCACGCAGCACCACGCGCTTCTTCTTCATGCGCCGGTTCTGGAACCAGATTTTGACCTGCTGGTCGCTGAGGTTCAGCCTGTTGGACAACTCCTTGCGCTTCTGCCGATTGATGAATTCGTTGAGGAGGAATTCGTTCTCCAGCTCAGCAATCTGCTGCTTCGTGTAGGGTTTCCGCTTCTTGCGGGCCCTCCCCGGGGCCGCCCCCCACGGCAGGCCTGTAACACAGCCCGGGGCCGAAGTCAGCTGGGCGCTTTCCCAGTGGCCTGCCCTCCCCTGAGCCTCCCTATACACTCTTCCCTGCACCCCACCTCCCTCCCCCACCCAGACTGCCCCAGTGAGCATGGCCACCCTTTACCGTCGGACAGTGAAGGTCTCAGGCAAGAGGCAACACCAGCCGCCTGCATTGTCATGTTCAAGTTGAGCCGGCCCTTGGCGTCATCCTTGAAACTGGCGGCGGCGCAGGGGACCCCCTCGAGCAAGGTAGCAGAGCCCACAGCTGCGCGGCTCACACCAGCGTAGTCGTACTTGGCGGCTTTGAGGCCAGCGGCCCCAGCGGCCAGGCTAGACTCGGGGACGAAGGGCGGCCGTGGGCGGCCGCGCTCCTCAGTCCCAGTGACCGCATCAGATGTATAGAATTTGGCCTGTTCTTCAGGTCCGTCCTTGGAGCCTGGGGGCTGCAGGCCAAGGGGCCCAGAACCAGCCAAATAGGGCTGTGAGAAGCCACTGAAGGCAGCGGCACCTCCAGGCTGCGCGGGGGCGCATGAGGCAGGCGCAGCAGCCCAGGGCAGCGCCCCGCGAGGGTACGAGATGGGGGGCAGCGCAGCCAGCTGGCCGCCATTAGGCCGCAGGTTGGAGAAGTAGAAGGAGTCGGATGCCTGCAGATTGAGAAGCGAGCCCACGTAGCCGGCTCTGTAGAGACTGCGCTCACACATTTCCAACAAAGGGCTTGGGCTGCGCTTGCAGCAGTGTTTAGTTACAACCGGGAATAAGAGGACAGGCTCAGACGATTGGACAAAACTTTGCTTGCAGGTTCTTCAAAGCCGGTCATTTCAGCACCGCCTACATCCCCCGACCCGTTTTCCCCCCCTTCAGGGTATTATGATAACACCCGCAATATTCGATGGCTAACGGTGAGGCAGCCCAGCAGAGGCGAAGCGTGTTGAGAGAGTAGAACTGGGCGAAGGTTAAGCCTTCCGGGCCTGGCTTCGAGATCTGAGGAAGGGGCAGGGGTTGACTTTGCCCCGCTGTCCCTTGAGACTCGTCCTGATCTTGACTGGCTTTGCGCTCTCTCCTCTCCACCGCTACCTGGGCCGGCTTCTTTCTCCTGGCGTTAGGACGCAGTTGAGGCCTTTCCCACAGTAACTCCTGTCTTTCTGCGTGTCCAGCGGAGTCGCAATCCTATGCTGAGCCTTGCTACTTCTAGGTCCAGCCTGATCCTCCACAGACACGCCCTGGAATGATTACTGCACGGGAGATCTAGCAGAGAAAGCCCGCTGTCTGGACCTTTTGTCTCGGGCCGCAGACCCAGCCAAGGGGCTTGCTGAAGGCAGAGCAAAGCATCACGAACGAGCCAGAGTTTGAGCCCAGGAAGGAGGCTTCTCCTCACCACTGGAGCCAGAGTTTGAGCCCAGGAAGGAGGCTTCTCCTCACCACTGCTGGCGAGCATCGCCACAGCCAGGCCTTTTCTCCTGGAGAAGTAGTCCAGGTCCATGGAGAATGCTGGCTCAGGGGCCGTACATCCTGATTTGTCAGTCGTGACCCAAAGCACATTTCTCATACCTCCAGGAGTCACCTTGGCGACCCTACCCTGTGGACCAGAAATCCAAGCTATCCATGCACCCTGTGGTGGGAAGAGTGGGACGAGCTCGCTCCACGGGGTGTGGAAAGGCAGACGAAGAGGCGAGCCGCTGGCTGGAGGACAGCCAGGCGCCCCCAGGCAGCCAGCTAGCAGAGCTCCTCGGTTCAGCCTCCAGAGGCGAGTCCTGCGAACAGGAACACAGAGGTGGGAAGGACAGCGCTCTCTCCTGGGGCAACCACAGCAAGCAATGTGCGCAGCTCTCATTTCTCGACGTCCTTTCTGGTTTGGCCTGAGGGATAGAGATCTTCCCTTCCTGCCCCCAGACCTCCGGCGACCCTGTGATGGGCGCCTGTCCCAGGCTGCAGCCCGCCCCCGAGCACCCCCAGTCAAGCTGGAATTGGTTAGAGCCGCCAGCTCCGCCACAGAGACCACACAGGCGCAGCCGGAGGGCAAGGCTGACCACCGCGCTGAGACTTTATTGTGTGAGTTATGGCGACCAATTGGGCGGCTCTGGGGAACGCAGTCCACCTCTTCCTCCCGCTCTAAAGAGGAGGGAGGGGGAATTGGGGTGGACTCCCTCTGAGATCTACCTATTTCGTTAGGAGCTCAGGCTTGGAGAGATGCTCATACCCTTCGCTCCTTTGGTGAGGGTGTAGGTACAAGGTACATGCCTAGCTCCCAGGGAGTTGGCCCTGATAGTCCTCATTTTGGGAACCCCTCTGTGAGTTTATGGTACTGCAGTCTTCCCGGTCCTTAGAGCTCCAGGTATCTATCCCTAACCAGCTACAATTTCCATTGCTTCCAGATCAGAGCACAGAGATTCCCCTGCATTCTCAGACACCGGAGTGTCACCTTAGGACGTTTGGGCAGCCTCACTGATGGTTTGTCCCTCGGCACTAAGAAGGGAACTAAATGAGAAACAAAAATTACTAGAATAGTTGTCTTTTCTATTGCTTCTTGGTTTCTAAGAGTCCAGCCGCTCCACTTTATTCCCAGGGCTTATGACTTCCGAGGTCCATCAGGCAAAGTCGAGTGCATGGAGTAGGGAGCGAGGAGTCTAGAAGAGGGGGCGGTGATATAGGAAAGGGAGAGTGGGAAAGAGGATTCTGATGCGGAGATAAAACGCAATTTTCGCCAATGCCACCAACCGCCCAGGAGATGGCGAGCGCGCTCCACGCCTGGCGAGGCGCAGCCGCACGGTCAAGATCAACAGTGAAGGGCGGCGCCGCCAGCCTGAGGTCGCCAGCCCCGCGCTGTCATGGGCCGCTGTCGGGCGCAGCGGAGAGCGGCAGAAAGCCAGAGATTGCGGCAACAGAGCAGATGAGCAGCAGACCCAGAGAGACGCTGAGGCCTGTCAGGCGAGGGGACCTGTGGTGGTCACCCTATTTATTGTCTAGCTGCGTCTTCAACATCCGGTGCAAGCTTGGGCTCTGCTCCTGCATCACGGTAATGCGCCGGCTCTGTCCCCCACCGGCTGCGCTCAAAACCTTCCACGTTTGCTCTTCCCGCGGCCTCCCAGTTTCCATCCAAAGGCGAGGAGCTGCTGCCTCTTCCCCGCCGGCCTCCCTTCCCGCCCTGTTGCTCACAGAGGCCCCTGTCCTCCCGCTGCAATTCAGAATTAAAAAGGAAAGCGTATAAACAGCTAAGTCTTCATCTGCTATTGATTTAGCCGTCAATCCAAATTCCACCGAAGAGAGCGTCTGAACTCAGTTTAAATCTTCAACTAACATCCCGTTTCTCTAAAGCGGAGGGAAATCCGACTTGCAAACTACAGATGAAAGAAAAACCCTGAGGCAATCTCGCACCCCTCCTCCCCGCCCCCGGGCGAGGAGGGGGGGACGTGAGAAATGTACCTGGGAAGCGCAGTGTGGCCTGGGAGTCTGGCAATTACAAACGAAGGGGGCTGGGAGATGAAGGGAAAGGGGAAAGCAGGCCCATTTGAGATGAAAATACATCTTGTAAGAAATGCAGCTTAAGTGTTAGTTAGGAATTCTTCCCCAGATGGAAGATCAAGGATCATGTAGCCTCAGTTTCAAGGGTTCTTTCTTTTTCAGAGATAGAATCGCGGCCATTTTTCTGTCTTTCTCTCTCCCTTCTCTTCTTTAATTAAGGCCAAGTCGCCTGCAGTGTCTGAAGACATGAAAGAAGCCAAGCTGAGCCAGAGAAAACGAAAGTAGCCGAGGCCTTGAGTCTGAGCTTTCTATGGCAGCGTCATATGGAAACCCTTCTGCCAGAGAAGTTTATCAATTGTGTGCGGCTTTAAAATTTTTTATTTCACTTACACAGCACGAAGTTAACTACCCTTGAATGGATTTGAGCCTGACGCTAACAAAGACAAATTCCCCAGATCTTCTGCCATTTCTCTAAATGGCAAAAGGCCTTAACAGAAAGTTCACAGTACCTAAAAAAATGCTCCTCCAGGTTTAGGGTGGGTAATGACCTAATTATCGTTTCAGTCACTAATTGTTTTGGGCAGACTGCCTCGCGAAGGAAGGTACTTTTGAGTAGGCATGAATATTTCTTTTTCTATATCCAAATATGGATATGTGTAATTGCAGGATCTTCCTAGCACAGATATTTACACAGGCTTTTCTTGGTTGAAAATGTCCAAGAGATCAAGTTTTCCTATATCCAAGCACACACACGCTATTGTAAATATCAATAAAACTATTTTAATAAATTGATAATAATGAAAGATAAGTGACATTTTATAGGAGAATTAAAAAATAACACCCCACCTCGTCTAGCTTAAGAAAAAAAAAATCACTTTAGACACCACAAATTATATCCTCATTTAAAGACATTCCTACTAATATCTAAGCCACTGGGAAAAGGGTGGATGTGGAAGCGTGGAAGTTTCAAAGACCAGACTCCTGTTGCATTTCCTTCATCTATGAGGAACATAATGTGTTCCACACGGCAAGACATTCAATCAATAAATAATAACAAGAGAAAAGGAAAACAAATTTATAAAGACTCAGTGGAAACAAGAGAGTTCTGTTTATTTGCATCTCCCTAGGAGTAAAAAGGTGATTTGTAAATGCCTGAAGCTCTGTCCATGTATTTCTGCTCACAGACATTGCATCTACAAAAATAAACTCTCCATTGTATAAATATGCAGCACTTCAAAAGTTGTTATTTGTTGTCACTTTTAGAAACATCTTCCTTTTTCCCCTTCTTCCTGGATTTTACAGCTCCAAATTGCTCACTTTTGCTAATGCTCTGAAGCCCCTCAAGAGGCCGAAATGCTCAGTCAAGTTCTTAAACAATTTCTGAATAAATGTTCCCACCCAGGATCACATTCTGCAGCCCATTTCTGAGGATTAAGTTCCCACACACCCTGAACCAAGTAGAGTGGATGCATTTATACCATCCATAGATCATTCTGTGAATTTCAGCCATTTAAATATCTACATTTAAATCTGGAAAAATGAAAACATTCCTGAAGACAGATCTTACTATCTGCAAATTACAGAGTATACAAAGTCAAATCTGCAAAGTTCATAACACCATACAAGTAAAACGAGTGAAAGACTTAAAATTGGGAAGATTGTCTTCATTCCACTGTCAACACCAATGTTACTTAGTAAGGCAGCTGCTTTTAAAGCCTTCACAGTACCTTTAGCCTGTTTTTAGACTCCCCTGTGACCCCCAGATCACTGTCTACACAGGGCTGTTTCCATTTGCCTCAGGGGGACTGCTGAGAGCTAATGATTCAATTACCCAATTACAGGATATGAATGACTGCAAATCGTTCTGTGCTAATGGATTATGAAGAGAACCAGTGCTAGAAACAGACAAATAAAGTGATTAAAAAAATATAAAACCTTAAAATCGGAATGGCACTTCTGAAAAAGTCATTTTAGAAGTTCTAGAAAAATATGTCCTTTATACTGGCCTGGAGGGAGAAACAGAACATTAAAATGTCATAAAAATAAACCTAGAAGAACAAAATCAATAATAAACAAGTAAGAAACAGAACTACAATGTTGGGCAGCAAAAGATTTCAGATCAAGATACGAGAAAGAAAGAAATACAATTCACAAAACTTGCCATCACTGGCTGGGGCTTGGGAATTAAATACATATTCAAGTCTTTCAAAAAGTCTTTTGGAGACAACCAAAGATGCTCAAACATTTTGTGGCTGGCCTGGTTCACCACATCAGGAGACCGTGTCTTTGAGTTTGGAGACAATTTTCTTGTCCTTCACTCTTCGGTTCTGAAACCAAATGGTCACTTGTCTCTCAGATAGGTTCGTGGCAGCGGAGATTCGCCGCCGCTTGTCCTTGTTAATGAACTTGTTAATGGCGTACTCGTTCTCCAGTTCTTTGAGCTGCAGTTTGGTGTATGGCACCCTCTTTTTCCTCCCCCGGCGGTAGACACACATGTCCGGCTGATTTAAAGCCACATCCCCTGGCATAAATAACAGCATGGGAAAAATTAGACTGGGAAATGTGAAACACACACGGCTGGAGACTGTGTACAACTTTCAAGGTGGGAGTGCAGTGAATAAAGCAAGCCAGGCTGTTTAGACTTTATTATTATTTACACAGACAATATTTACAAGTTATTAAGGAACGATTACTTGCACTTCAAAGTAAGTGAAATCGGATGGACCACTACGGTTTTTCAAACAGGCATGGTCATAAGCCTGCATGATTTTACTGCACAGTTATTGAGGATATACATATGAACAGTTTTTGCAAATGAAGGTCACAAACACAAACACAAACAGGCTAACCAAGACCAAAACCAAACCAGGCTTTTCACTCCAGTTCTGATCCACATCTCTGTGTTGGGAGTTTGCAGGACCTGAGAAGAGTTAGTGGCAGCCTGGGGCAGTGCTGTAGTAGAAAAGTGAGGGCCTACTTTTGTGACACCTCTTAGGAAAGAGGTCCTGTTGGGGAGGAGAAGGAGGAGGAGAAAGAGGAGAAGAGGCCTCAGGAAAAGTAAAAACACAACCAAAAAAACAGCAAAGACTCTCAGCTCTAGGAGAGAAACACAGGCACACACACACACACACACACACACACACACACACAGAGGAGAGGGTGTGAGAGATTAGATTAATGCAGGACTTTTCAGGTTTCATACAAACTGGACAAACTGTTGCACTGGTTTAAGGGGCTGGTCGGCTGGTTAAGGACAGACCCTCCTCCCACTCCTAATTACGGGGGCCACACTTCTAGTCCTTTCCTGTCCTCTCCTTCCCTCCTGGCCTCCTTCCACCCTCCCCACATCATCCCTACCTGGAAAGGATGATTTCCAAAAGTGGGAACTCTGTGGCTGGTCCTTGGCGCAGTACACCTGGCTGTTCCACCCGTTGGCCAGTGTCCAGGACTGGTAGCCCTCCATGGAGATGTATGCCTCATGCCGAGGCTCCCCGGAGCCGAAGGTGGATACCATGTCGATGTAGCCAGGCACATGCTGGTAAGGGCTCGTATAACCTTGGTAGAAGGACACCTCCTTGGCGCGCGCGGGCACCTCGTTGGCGGGTACGCTGCTGCTGGCCAGGCCGGACACGTCCATGTACTTCTCCACCGGGAAGCCTCCGAGTGAGGCGTGTGGCGACGACTTGAGAGCATTCTGCTGTAAGCCCACGCCGTGCGACATGCGGCAGCTGTAGTAGCCGTTACCGAAGTGGTAGCCATAGCCCAGCGCGGGGGCGCCCGGGGGTGCTGCGGCGGTCGCAGAGGCCGCGGGCGCCGGACACTCTTTGGCGGGGGGAGCCTCGTGGCGAGCCGCGGCCACGGCCGAGGACGACGACGACGAAGCG
>NW_006399751.1:41267081-41278896 GCF_000299155.1 Elephantulus edwardii
CCGGCCCGGCCCGGCCCCGGCCCCGGCCCCGGCCCCGCGCTCAACACCATGGCGCGCCGCGCCTCCGCCTCCTCTTGTTTCCCTGAGCTCGCTCCGCCCGCCCTCTTCCTCTCGCCCTCGTCTCCCTCTGCGAGCCGCCCGCCTCCCATCCACCCGCCCTCCAACAGGTTAGCTCATCGCGGGACGTTTATAAAAACGAAGTACAGGTTGGGAGGGGGCCTGGGCCAGTCGGGGGGCCGCCTCCCGCCCCGAGGGCGCCTGCCAGGAGCCGCGCCATTGGCTGTGCAGAGCCACGTGGGGGTGTGGGCGCGGGGGAGCCGGGCTCCCGGACGGGATCCGGCTGGACCCACCCACCCTCGGTCTCTACCCCTCCCTTCCCCGGCCCCTGGCGCGGCCTGCCTCCCCTTCCCGCCCTCCTGGACCCCGGCGTTTGCGCACAGCCAACCCCACGAGCTGATTGCGACGGCCCATCCCAGGCCCCTGTATGCGACTGGAGCGGGCGGGCGCAGAGGCCTGCGCCCTGTCTCTGTCGCAGCTCTGTTTTGCCACTTCTCTTCGTCTCTCCAAGCTGCACTAAAAGAAGCCAAAGAACAGAGAAGATCCGAATGTGCTAAGAGACTTTTACTCATTTGGATTAGTGGGCCTCTAGGCCCCAAACTTGAGAGAGCTGATTTCCCCCACTTTGCGCTGTGCCACCAGGCAAAGGCATTTTAGACATATTATCTCTGAGAATCTTACTGAGTTTAAGCGGGGCAGACGTCTCAGTACACCTCAGTCCTCCAGGAAATCCCCACAAAGTACCCTTGGGGCTCGCGACATAGATTTACAAGCAAGTCAAGCTGTAAGACAAGTAAGTAAGACCCAGCCCTTGGCACTGGGAGCCTTAACCATCTGTCCAAGCGAGTAAAGTTCAGACATGACTGGACTGTGCTCGTCGCCTCTGAGCTGGTCTCCTTGGGCCTCGCGCGGTCTCCCCCAACCGGCAGAAAGACCCTGTGCAGACCGCGAGGAGAAAGCTGCTCCGCTGCCCGCTGCCAGACCCGTGTCTTGCCCATTCTCCAGTCTCTTGAGTTTTGCAGCCAACGCCCACTGCCGCCCGTTATTCACATCAATTAATTAAAAAGTTCACGTTCCCAGGGACTTTTGTTTCACTTTCTTTTCCAAGCTGCCAACTGCAGAGAACTCAAAGGGACAAAAAGAAGAGGGAGCTTCTAAGAAAATCAGAGCGTGAGAAGCGCAGCCCGCAACAACAGGGTCTGACTTGGAGGTGGCCTGGTGTGTGATCAGGGTAACCCAGAAGGGTCTAGGTCCAGTTTCAGGGACCTCAGCCATCCTCAGTCACGTGGCCCCCAAATCATGTCCGGTCTTAGCTATTAATGGGGTCCCATGAGCTGAGAGTCTTGTTGTGACTAAGGCTCCTCCTTGGAGCAAAATTAGATCAGATTAGTGTAGGGTGCTGGTATGAGTGTGGAAGTGAACAGCGTGAGGCTGGTTGGTTCTCAGGCGTTAGCTACCCAGGCCAGTCCAGCTCCAAGAAAATTGTTCCCGGTAGCCCATGATTGGTGAGTGGATTGTCACTAGCCTCTTAGTCCCCCATCTTCAAGACTGCCTCTGATTGGGGCAAGGAAGAGGGTCCCCTCCTGACCTGGCCTGGCAAGGTGGCCTGCTAACGTTAGGGATTCTGAGAGAAAAACCACAGTACTCATAAAAGTGGCTCAAAGAATGGGGAAAGTTAAATGAGAAGGGTTCTGCAAAGAAAAAGCAAGAGAATGGGACTATTTTAAAATCCTAGACTCGTTCATGGTCAAATTCTAGTTAGGAAGGACTTGAACATTTGCTGGGAAGAACAGAGAATTAGAAGTTTTGGGGTGACATTTTGGCCACTTGGGAAAAGGGAGAAGTTAGCATCCAGCATCCAGGGGCAGGTGATGTGGTTGCTGACTTTGTAAAAGCATTTGGCTGGATTTTCTTTATCTAATGTTGGTGCCAAGCTAAACACAGGCTGTCACTCTTCACAAGCTTTCACTTTCCTTTGCCTCCTTTTCTTTTCCCCTAAGAGGGAACACACAAATACACATAGAATCAAAATAGACTTCTCAGTGACTTAAAGACTGAAACCCTTAAGAAATCTTTCTAACGCAAAACTGGAGCCAATGGACTTAGAGTCCCTGGAAACGAAATGGAAATGTCTTTGCGGTTTTGCATACTGAGACTCTTTTCTGTTCCATGTTGTTTCTGAAAATTTGTCATAATGACTGATTATATATTCTAAAATGAAAACGTAAAATTAAGATAGGAGGGGAAATCTTGTTGCGTTTTAAATAAAGTGGAGGACCAGGTGTCGGAGGTGGAGAATTAATGCTCTGGTTGAAGGAAATTTCTCAATGAACACCTTGAATTTCCCTGTAGGGTTTGGGACTATTTCTGTCCACTCCAATAGGGTGCTCAGTGACTGGGCAGGCTTTGAATAACAAGGACCCGCACCTGTTGTTATCCTACTGTTGAACCTGCCTGGCACAGCCTCTGATACCTGATCTGGTTAAAAGGGGTTCCCTTGAGGGAAGGGGCCACTGACAGGGTGCTATGTGGGTTTTTAAACCTGGCACCAAAAGGTAGCTGCTGCTCCCTTAGAACTATGAATGAGAGACAAGCAAAGTTGTGCTGCTTTGTTTACAAACTAAGGAGAAATGGAAACAGCCTTTACAGGTTGAGAGTGGTGGGTAGGGGAGGAATTTTGAAGGTGACTTTGCAGAAACATTTCCTTTCCCTCATATGTCCTGTGGGTGAGTTAACTTCAGACTCATCCTAACAGGAGTCCTTCTCTTTAGCTGAGAATCAATTGAGCTCTGTGTATATGTGTGGAGGGTGTGTTTTGTTGGAACTTTAACAACACAAGTAGTCTTTGTTAGAGGAAAATTCTTTGCAAGCAGAAATGTCTTCAAACACTGAAGTGATATTCCATGAAACCGGGCTTGTCACCTTTCCTGATTTGGGTGAGAAACTTCCCTGGTGGCTCTTCATAGCCCAAACTCCACTTTCCCCGAATAAATGAGATCAAAAACTGCCATTCTTGCCCATCAGATTGCTCCTCACCTTCCTTTTCTCCACATGTAAACTTTTCAGGGATCTATGCAGTTCTGGAGGTCACATTCTCTATTTTCCTTCTCGCAAGGAGCTTTTAAAATCATGCCCCCTGTTCTAGGTTGAGGATGGGATGCTGCAAACTTCGATTTAGGCTTAGTGGTGAAAGTAAGCTGCCTGCTTGCCAAGACAGCAATAGGCTCAATTAATCAGTGGACATCCTGGCTCCTATCAGAATGGGGTCTTAGGGGTGCCTTTGAAATTGATGGTCTTAATGGCTACGACCAGGAAGTACAATACACCCTCCCAATTAACTTGTAAGAAACAATAGATTTGGTGCAGAAATGAAGTCTCCATTCCAAAGTCAAGTCTTAAGCCCAGAGGAACTGGCTGGCAAGTGTTTGTCCCCAAATCCATGCCTTACTGCCTTTGCAGCTCATTGCCCCTCTCCGGGAAATTAGACCAGAGCGGTAGCAAGGATTAGAAACAACCACCTGTGATGAAGTGGAGACTGGAGCAGATGCCAGATAGTGTAATTCTGCATCCCGGCATTTTCTAGAGCTGTTTGGGCTTAACAACATGAACAACTCAAACAAACAGAAAACCCACCCATTGCCATCCAGCGATTTCCCACTCATAGTGGGTCTGTATAGGGCAGAGTTGAACTCTTTTCTAAAACTTCTAAAGCTGTAGTCTTTGTGAAAATAATTCTGTAATAAATTCTTTCTAAAACCAGAGGTTGTTTGGTGAAGCCAGTTTTGTTTTTCGGCGCTCATTTAGGTCTCTCTAAGGGCAGCGGACCCTGGTTTAGGATAGACAGAATTCCTACAGCCCTGACAAGAATGAATCCAAAGTCAGCGGGAGTCTTTGCCTTGGTCTAGCTGTGAGGGCCACGCATGGGCCACGCTGGAAGGTGGACACGGAACTCCGGGATCCCGAGGAGTGGTGGTCCTTGCTTCACCCAGCAAAAGCTGGGACACCCTCCCCACCCCAGGAATCCGCTGCTGTTTTGCCAGACATCTCAAGATGTAAGCAAGACACTTTTCTGAGAATCGGATTTATTGTCATCTTTAAAGACAGTGAGTGCTGGCTCTGTCACTTTGAGCCCTTTGAGATGAAGAGAAAGAAATAAACTTAAGTATTTAAGTTTCATTAAGTGTTGGGGATCCAGGTTGTGATCACGGACGGTGGTAAGAGAAGAATGGTAGGGGAATATCTCAACTCGACCTGAGGTGCGAGTCAACCAAAGCGTGAGTGGCGGGCTTCAGCTGGAGGCTCGGTGGCCCGCAGTTCCCCACACCTGGCGCTAGATGTCCCAGTAAGTTTTCCTGCCGCGTCTGTGAGCGCGCTGCAGGCGGTCAGGCGGTCAGGGTGGCCTCAGTGTGCAGAGAGAAGCAGCCACTCACTCATCTGGAGGGGTGCAGCGTTGTAGGAGGAAGGAGAAGAGATAGAGGCGGCCAGGGAGACCCGAGTGACAGAGATGAAGAGGCTTGGCCTTCCAAGGGAGGAAGCGGAAGGTTGGCAGGACGAAGCCAGGCTGGGACGCATTCAACCAGGGTCTTCCCTGGGAAACCGAACATGCCAGCCCCTCTTGGTTAAGATGTTCAGGGCTCGCAGCCCCGGCTTTAACCAGCCTGCCCCCTCACCATTCCCCGCCACACCAGCCTTCAGCAGGAATCCCCACTGGGGACTGCAGGTCCGGGGCAGCCTCAACCCCTCTGTGGAGTAGAGGGAACTCAGGCCCCAGCTTCCCAGCAACCCGGATTTTACCAGTCCCGCTCCTCTCCAGCGGGGCCAATTTTTATGACTAGGAGTCACAGGCTAAGAGTTTTACCACTTCACCATGGAGGACCTGCTGCTGCCCAAGAAATAAATATTTAGTCTGGAGGCCTAACAAAAAAAGGGGGGGGGAATTAAGCTTCTTTCATGATCTTTTCGAGCAAAAAAAAGTGTTTTTCAGTTCTTCAGGAGGAAGTCCTCCTCTCCCCTCCCCAAGACATCTTAAAAATTCCTGCCAAACCGCGCCTAGGTAGACTGGACGCTCGTTTTCTTGTTTTATTAAGTTCTGTACCTTGAAGGCGGGTAGGAGGCCTTGGCGGCCCGGACTGTGTCTAAAAAACACGGGGACGCTTGATGAGCCCTTTCCCCAGAAACGATAGATACTCTGAGGTATAACCACTACCAGAACCCAATCTTTCATCTTTCCACCCACCACGAACTCAGAGTTTTGAAGCAGGCCAGCATTTAAAGAAGACACAGAAAGTGGGGAAGTCAACCTGAAGTGCTACGCATCTTTTAACTTCTTTATAACTGGAATTTTACTTGAGATAAATGTAAATCGTGAGCAAATTCTTGCCGTTCTCTGTATGGCCTGCTTTTCATCTTGGAAAAAGAAATAATAATAGAAGCCATCTTATGGAGTTACCGTATGAGCTTTAGGGGAGATACGAGAAAGCATGTGTAAATAATCCAAGAGTTGCATGCATAGCAAACGCTCGATGTATGCTAGTTAAGACTGCTACTAATGTTGCTAGTTAATGTACGTTTGGAAGCGAAATAACTCGAAGATTGGTTGGAATGTTTACCGTGTCCCAAGTAAGGTCTGCTAAACACAGCCTAGAGGAAAAATTATGCCAGTCTTTTACAGCATCGTTTCCCTGACATAGTCCCGAATGTGCTCTTCGTCATAAATGTGCTAGTGTACGTAATAGTAACGTTATTTAAAAGGTGTAAAATAGTTTCAAAACCACTAATGAATGAACGTGTCGCCCCAGAATGGTGTTTCCCCTTCCCAGCAGACTGGGGCTTTGGTCTGGTCTGGTCTGGTCTGGCGCAGCTGCGGAGACTGGGGGCGCCGGGTCTCCGAGGAAGCTGGAGCCCGCAGGTCAGGGGTGGCGGGGGGATGGGGTCTCTCTGCACCCCAGCCCTGGGCAGAGGCTTCCGCGCTGGAGCGCGGCTCGGAGTCGCCGCAACCGCGAGGAAAACAGACGGGGGCGCCAAACGACAGCAGTAAAGGCCTCCGCAGACTTACGCCCGCCGCGCCTAGGCCGCCCGCGCGCCCCGCGCGCACCGGCCCCTCCCGGCCCCCGCCGCCCGGGCGGGATGGGGCTCCCCGTTCAGTCCGAAATCGGCCCAGGTCAGGGCGTGGGGGTGGGGGTGGGCTTCCTTCCCGGCCCCCTCGGGGCCGTCCTCCACCCCCCAGCTGTGTGCGACTGTCCGGGGCACTGGGCCTGGGTGTCTGGGGGACGAGGGGGCTGGCCTGGACCCCGCTGGTGGCCGGAAAGTGGGCGGGTGGGGGGCACGGAGAGTTCGCGGGCGGGTGGCAAATGCACCCGGGCGGAGGCGGACGCTGCAGTGGACAATTGGCCACCTGGGTTCACCTGACTCCTCGGCCCTTCCCCGCTGCGCGCTGCTTGGGGCGTCGCTTCACCCACCTTGGGGGGAAAACTTCGCTTATTTCCTTCAGGAGGGGGACTTGATTTTCGGAGCAAAGCGTGCGGTTGACATAAGTTGGCGCAGTGGGGAGCTGGAGGGAAACTTTTGGCATCGACTGTAGTACATGGATACATATATAAATGTACTTCACACCTCGCCTCCCTTTACATTCCTGACGCGCCCCCAACGGGTTCAGGGTTAAAAGGGAAGTGCCAATAGAGCGAGGGGCAAACAGATGCCGGGTTTGCCCCTAACACACCCCAATGTTCCGGGTGTGGCAGGGGCAGAGGGAGGGGAACCCGGTGAGGGTCTGTGTTGGTGCAGGGGTGGAAAGGCAGGACCCGAGCCCACCACCCAGATTGTCAGGGTCTCAGGACGCTTGTATGCTTGCGGGCAGACCACAGTGTCCCCCTTTGCTCCCCTGTGCTCCGTGGTGTTCCCGGATCTCCCCTCGCGGGCTGAAGCGGGCGGGCACCTGGCCACGCGGCCCAGACGGGGTGGGGCGCGAGCGCGGGAGGGGCGCTGAGCGGTCTTGAGGGAAGATTGATCTTCGTTAAAATGGTCGCCACCGGCGTCATTATGACCATCAGTGTTATCGCCCAGAGGCTCAGCTGCCGAGCTGAGGCCACGAGGAGAAGCATCAAGGCTGGTGGCCGATTCCCCGCGCCCTTCCTCAGTGCCAGGAAGACCCGGGGCCACAGGTAAGGAGGCGAGGTGGGGTGGGAGCAGGGCGGACGAGCGAGGACTGCCCTGTAGTGCTGGTGCTGGCTGGTGCAGTCTCCACTTTGCTTCTGTTGAACTCGAAACCACCCCCCCCCCCGCCCAACCTGGCCACAAAGAATTTGATTTAAAAAGAAGGGGGACGCTGGCAACAAAAATGTGGATGGGGCGGCCCATGCGGCACCATCATAAATCGTCAATGTGTTTAAAGTTAGCTGTCGAACGCTACTATCAAATCATCCAGGCGAGTTCACTTCCCCAAGGGAAAATACGTAGCCGAGAAGCCCGTCCTCCAACACGGTTATAAAAGTGAAAAACCCGGGACTTTGAGTTCAGAACTCTCTCTGCATGCGGGGTTAGAAAGCGAGAGAGGAGCTGAGGGCTTCCATGTGGAAGCGCCGGCCTGACGCACCTCCCGGCCACGTAGCACCAAAAAAGCGCTTTCAAAACTCTGAGATCTCTCTGTCTGTCTCCCCCCTCTCTGCCTCTTCTTCTGTTTCTCTTTCCTTTGCTCCCTGTGCGGAGGTGGGAGGAGAGAGCAGCCAGGCTGAGGCGGGGAGCAGCAAGGAGGGAGAGAACCCAGCGTCCTATTTGTTAAATAAAATACATATTTGGTTCTGAAATCCGAAAGATAAGTAATGGAGAGAGGAGCGCAAGGTCTCCTTACGCAATTCTTCCTGCATCCTCCCCCTTGTCCTCCCTCCTCTCACGCCCCCAGCTTGTAAATGTGTTGTGTGTGTGTGTTTTAATCCCTTCCCCACGATCTACTCTGGCAACTCCAAGTATTATCTATTATTTAACACGTATCTGTGTCCGAGGAAAAATGAGGCAGGAGCTGCATGATTAGGACCTAAGGGGCAACCCAGCAAACTGAGAGCGTAATGATGCCCCTAAATGAAGGGGGAAATGTGCCGCGGCGCGCGCTATTAATCAGACTGTCAATTTCACCCCCCGAGGCCAAACCCCCGGGCGAGCAGAGCTGGCTCCGAGCGGCCACGGGACCGGAGCCTTCTTCCTCACTTCTTGTCTCCTTTCGCCTCCTACCTGGATCTATTTGTCTGCTCCGAAGCCGCCTTCATTACCCACTGACAGGAGCGTGTATTTATTTGCTTATAAACCTGTTACAATAAATGATTATTCGAACGGCGTCATTCGTACCTTAATGACGAGCGGGCGCTACTTTTTGATGAATGACATCTCAGGCTCGGAAGGATGTATGGGTCATTTTGACCAGTCATTCCCTCGCTCTGGCATCCCACAATTTTTTCCGCCTCCCTCCAAAAGAGATAATAATATTTAGAGGCGCTCGCTGGGGCTGAATGAGAATTAGCCCGAGGCGCAGTCCATCATTAGGACAGTCCAGCCCGGCCACTGTGACATTTTTTAGAAAGCTGAGATGATGGAAAGAATAAGAAAAGAGATGATTCTGATGGAGAGAGGGCTGCACAGCCCCACAACCGCCAAGAGGTTCTCCAGTTTGTCGGACTCGGCTGGCAATGCTGTGCTCGAGGCCCTGGAAAATTCTCAGCACCCGGCTCGCCTCAGCCCGCGCCTGCCATCCGCTCCCCTGCACGGCGCGCTCGGAGACCTGCCGGCCAAGGGCAAGTTCGAAATAGACACTTTATTCAACCTGCAGCACCCGGGCAGCGAGAGCACCGTCTCCTCCGAAATCGCCACCGCCGCCGAGAGCCGCAAGAAGCCGGGTCATTATTCTGAGGCAGCCACCGAGGCGGACATGAGCAGCGACGTGGAGGTGGGCTGCTCAGCGCTGCGCTCCCCCGGCGGCCTCGGGCCCGCGCCGCTGAAGGAAAACAATGGCAAAGGTAACCGCCGCCGCCCCATTGCGCGCTCCTCCCTGCTTCTCCGTGGTCCCCGCCGGGTCCCTTTGCCCCTCTTCGACCCTCTTCATTCCCCCTTCACCGCTGCCGCGAGCGGTGGTGGCGGGACGGTGCCTGGGGGACAGTGCCCTCCAGCTCTGCTCCCAGCGCCCACCAGCCAGGCGCAGGCCTGGGGCGCCCAGCGCGCACCCCTGCCCTGGCTGCGGAGCCAAAGACAATGTGTCCATCCACGGATGGGGCCAAAAGCCCTAGAGAGTCGAGGGACCCCAAGCAAGCGGCTGGGCCACGTCTGGCGAGGGGAACACTGGGCAGCAGCTTGGAACTCCCTTACCCACCGCTCCCGACCGCCCAGGGCCAGGTGGAGGGGCACTTTTCTGGGTAACCGGAGAGTACCTAGCCGGGCACCTCGGCTGGACACGCTCGAGTCCTCGGGAGAGAAAGGTGAAAGTAGATTTTAAGCCCTAATGGTTCTAATTCGAGCTTCTGTTGTTTAGTGAATCTTAAAATCATTTTAACCAAACGCAAAAGACTGTCAGAAAGGTTAAAGGCCACGCAGAAAACTGCCTGGCGGCCTCCAGACCTTGACAAGCCAAGAGCTTCCCCAACTGCACTCGGATATAGGCATTTTTCCCCCCTCCTGAAAATTCTGAATTGTTAAAAGAAAAAAAAAAACAAACAACCAAAACCAAGCTAAAACACGTCCCCTAATTCCGTTTGTATCATTTGGTTATGAAGGGCTCCCCAAACTTTATTGATTCCATTAACAGCAGCAATTTGTAAGCCTGACAGACCCTGTCAATAGAGGCAGCGCCTGGCCTTCCAGTCGCGGTTTCCCCCTCGGCGCAGCCCAGGCGCGGGGCTCCGGGGCTCTGATTCCCGCGGCGGCTCACGCGCTGTCGCCGTCTCTTTGCCAGGGTTCGCGGACGGCGGCTCAGCCGCGGGCAGCACCACGTCCACGTCGGGCCCGGGCCTGGGAGGCCTGCATGGAGGCGGAGGAGGTAGCGGCGGGGGCGCGGCGCTGGGCGGCTCGGGCTCGGGCGCCGATCAGGTGCGGCGCTACCGTACGGCGTTCACCCGCGAGCAGATCGCGCGCCTGGAGAAGGAGTTCTACCGGGAGAACTACGTGTCGCGGCCCCGCCGGTGCGAGCTGGCCGCTGCTCTCAACCTGCCCGAAACCACCATCAAGGTATCGATCCCAGGACACGCCGGCCGAGGCCTCCCAGGGGGCACCTGGCCTGGTTTTTGTTTCTTTCCTCTTTCCTGGGTGGGTAGCCAAGGGCCTGGGAACTGGCGGGAGGTGGTCTTCCAAAGAGCTGACTTATTTCTAGGCTGAGGTTGACCTTGGTCGGCCTGGCTGACCTGGGAAAGCCCCCCAATGGCGCTGACTCGGCCACAAATCGACAGGCCTGCTCAGGTGGCCCAGGCCGTGCCCACGGCCCCCTCAGCTGCAGGGGCAGCAGGCTTTGTTCCTCTAGCACCAACAGGAGGTGAAACTTTTCGTTTGCTCTTGATCTTGGAGATTTATTTTCCACATAAATCGTTACGACATGGAGAAAAAGATTCTGTATTTTAGAAAAATCGATTGGGTTGAGAAAGTAGTATCCCAAACATTTTTCTCTTGGGCGGCAAAGGGTGGATGGGTGGGAAGGCACCCTCTTGGGGCAGGGGGAACACACGAAATTGTCCTCGTTGTCTTTAGGTGATTATTTTCTTATACGCCAGGGAGAGATCTAGCTGGGAGGTTGGATGATTTTGGCGAACACTTCACGAGGGAATTCACGTCCCAGAAGAAGAAGCTCCATGGGTAGGGCAGGGGGGCAGAGATCTCGCTCCTTGGGTTTGGGCCCCTTCTGTGATTTAAGGTTGTGACGAATGATGTCTTTATTAGATACAACGCTGGAAGGAGGGGGGTAGAGAAGTCTCCTCAGTTTAAGGGGACATTGCTCCTTCAGCAATGTCTCCAGTACAATCATCTTTTCAAGATAGAAAACGGACCCCTGTCTCTGGGGCAGCTCCAAGGACTCCAGACCTCACGCGGCCAATCTGCTAGGCTGCCCGGAATCCAGGTCCGCATCCCAGGATTGTAAGAGAAGGAGCTAGGCGAGGCCGGGCTCAGATGGGCGACAGGAGGGACAGAAGAGGTCTGGCAGGGACAAGAGAGGACAGGAAAAGAGCAGACGCGCGGGACACCTTGCGCCCTGGTGCTGCGCCCTCTCCGGTCAGGCCCGTGCGCGCGCGCAGGGGCCCCAGCCAGGCAGGCCCGGCGGGGAGCAGGCCCGGCCTGCCAGGCCCAGGAGGGGCGGCAGGCCCTGCGGCAGGAGCCTCGCAGCTCCCTAACCGGGCCGCGCACGGCTGTCCCTGCAGGTGTGGTTCCAGAACCGGCGCATGAAGGACAAGCGGCAGCGCCTGGCCATGTCCTGGCCCCACCCGGCCGACCCCAGCTTCTACACCTACATGATGACGCACGCCGCCGCCACCGGAAGCCTGCCCTACCCCTTCCACTCGCACGTGCCGCTGCACTACTACCCGCACGTGGGCGTCACGGCCGCCGCCGCCGCTGCCGCTGCCTCGGGAGCCGCTGCCGCCTCGTCGCCCTTCGCCACCTCCATCCGCCCGCTGGACACCTTCCGCGCCCTCTCGCACCCCTACTCGCGGCCCGAGCTGCTGTGCAGCTTCCGCCACCCGGGCCTCTACCAGGCGCCCGCCACCGCCGCGGGGCTCAACAGTGCGGCCTCGGCGGC
>NW_006399751.1:41279141-41281641 GCF_000299155.1 Elephantulus edwardii
CGGGGGGCTCGGACTTCGGCTGCAGCGCCGCGGCCCCGCGCTCTGAGAGCGGCTTCCTGCCCTACTCGGCCGCTGTGCTCAGCAAGACGGCCGTGAGCCCGCCCGACCAGAGGGACGAGGCGCCTCTCACCAGATAACTACGACAGCGCCGCGCCGCCCCGCCTGAGGGCTGCGCCCGTCCCCCTGCGAGTGCCCGGGGTCCCCAGCGCGCCCCCTGCGCCCTGCCCGCCGCTGTCGTTGCCGCCAGGGGGCGCCCCGGGGCACGAGAGGCCAAAGGGAACCTGCCCCGGCGGGGGTGCGGGCGGGAAAGAACCAGCACTAAAGTCCCAGCGAGCACCTCCTCACCTCCACAAATTATTTCTATTTTTGTATTTGCTACCCAGCCGCCTCTCCTCTGTCTCCCGCTCTGTGTTTCTGGCCGCCTAGACCCCAGCTTCCCGCCTCAGTTCTGAGCTCTTGATCTCCCCGAAGACAATGCACCCTTCTGGTCTGTGCATGCTGGGGCCCCCTAACTCAGCCGGAGCTCCCCACCGAGGACCTCGAGGGGAGCGGTGTGCACTCGTGTTTTGTGTGTGGGACGTCACCTCAGGCTTCTCCTGATGCTCTTTCTCTCCATCCATCTTTTCTTTGAACGAGGGTGGGGGGAGAGGTGGCAGTTTTGCTCTCTGGTTTTGCCTGGGCTTGTGAGGGGCCCTGCCAGAGGGAGGAGGAGAAGGGCAGCAGAGAGAAAGTCTGAGAAGGCCGGGGGGTCGCAGGTGGCTGCAGGGGTATTTGTGAGATCAGAGTCATTTTTGTGGATGCAGGGTTTGTGGATTCGGGTTTGTTTACCCGGGAAGGACAAAGGCCAGGCGGAAGGGGTGGCGTTAGCGTCCCCCATGCTTCGGCCCACTCCTTTATTTACTTGATTTGGATCCTAAAGGTAGGGAAGCATCTTTCATGTTTTATGCAAAGAAGTGATGTGATGAGGTTGCTCCAGCCAGGGAAGGGAAGGCAGGGAAAGGGCAGGGCAGGATCTGCAGATCTCTGGACCGTTTGGAGAGGGTTTTTTTCAGCTCACATTTTCCAACTGCACGGTCTGAGAAATACTTGAATCTCTAGGTAAAAAAGATCCTGAAGCACTTCATTAGCCTCTTTTCTGAGTTCGCACACTCTTTTCGCCCCTTCCCTCGTTTTCCGTTTCCTCGGGTAAAACGGTTGTTGGCATATTTCTCACGCATGTCTATTGCGCCTTTGCCTCTGCAAAGCCCTGGCTGGGTTGCAGAGACCCGCTTTGCCAACCCTGGCTACTGGAGGGGTTTCCTTGAAGAAAGGCACATCAAAACCCACCAGTGTTACTACCACGTCAATTTTGATGCTAATAATGTGCAGATTATGACGAAAATTGCCAATCATGCTCTCTGATGGACCTCCTTTGAATGTGGAATTGGAGAAAAGTTCCCCGCACGGAGACCTGCTGTCAAATACTAACAACCCGCTAAGGGAAGTCATTAGGAGAGACGGATATGAGACTCGGTACATAAAACATTGTTCTTGGTGCATAGAATGTATGTTATTTAATGTTATCTCTGTTACCTGAAGTGATTTCGCAGAAGAAAGCCACGTTCTTATCATCTCAATTGCCAATTTTCATTTTGGTAACTTGGACGCCCTGGGCAGACTTTTCTCTGTTAAGCTGATATTCCACCAATGTGAACAGCCTCATTAAATCAAGCCCAGATATTTCCATAATGCTCCCTGCAGAGCCACTTCGCTCCTCACATAATGAGATTTTCTGAAGAGTTGAAGCCCTGAAATAACTTGCTAGTGAGTGTTTGGGCCCAGCGGAAGTGGGTATGCGTGTGCGTATCAAAATGTAGGTCTACTAGTTACATATATGTGTATGTGTATATCTATATATTATATAGAATTCGTATAATATGTATTTGTACGCCTAAACATACACATGTAAAGGATGCACACACATTTATATATACACACCAGTACTATTTTCTGCAGCCTATTTCAAATTCTTGTCCTGACATGTTTTTGCTATTTTGAAGACACTGGATTTCAGATTTTCATTTCTTAAAAATAGACATTCAGGAAACGTTAAAAAAATAGTTTTCCAGGAGAAATGACTATTTTCATCGAATGGCAAGTCTATCAATAGAAAACAGTATTTCAAAACTCCTGAAGTTCATTAAAATAGTCCCATAAAATATTAGATAACTTCTCAATGAAATAACAATTATCTAAAGCTGATTTTTTTAAAGAAGATGAGACTACTTATGTAAGATATTGATTATACCAACTCTTACTCCCTGAGTTTACATTAAAAATATTAATATATAATTTAAGGCTAAATAAAATAAACCAAAATATGGCACCCTTTTATCAGCTTTACCTTTGTAGATTGTTAAAGCCCTTTGTTAAGATCAGCTATCAGATGTATATATAATACTTTAGGCAATAATGTTTACATTTCCCCAGAAATATATATGATTGATGAGAACGCTGGTTG
>NW_006399751.1:41286641-41315027 GCF_000299155.1 Elephantulus edwardii
TCTTCAACATACCCTTAAGAGGTAACTTCTATGATTACTTTAGTTCTACAGAGAAGGGAGCACAGGTGGCCTCTTCTGTAGAGAGCTGCCCTACTAACCCGAAGAAGAGTGAGCTTTCCAGCGGTTCGAAACCATCCGCAGCTATACAGAAGAAAGGAGCATAGTCTTCTTGTGATTGAAAACCTCAGAAATTCGATGGAGGGTCGCTATGTGTCGAAACGGACTCCAGCAGACAGGGCTCTGAGGTCCTGTTACAGAGGAGCAAGAACACATATATAAGGGGTAAAACCAGGTTTGTCGGAGCTTCCTTAGAAGCTTGGCCTTAGGAGACGCAGGTGACACGGGCAGCCCGGTCCCAGGGAGCGCCCTCAGCTTTGAGGGACACTTGTGGAGTACATTTGCAATGAAGAGATAAGGTCCCCTGTACCAGTTGCGATCAGTTTCCCTATGGGGAGGCTCTTGGTGAGAGCAGAAGGGCAGCAGGAATGGGTAGGGGTGTGGTGACCTATTCCTTCCCTCGTCCATGGCACCATTTTGGGGTCTCTCCTCAGCTGGCCTTTCCCTCCTCCGGACGGGTTAACTTCTGGAGAACTTTGGGTCTTCATCTCAAACCCACATCATATGTGTTCTCGGGCTTGGGTTCCGAGTAGAAAAAAAAGGGGAGACTTTGATAACACCTGGCATCACCTCTCCCATTCCTCGTTCCAACTGGGAGGTCCAGGAGGGAGGTGTGTGTGTGACTGTTGGCTTTCATGAGGTGCCCAGAGTATCTCGCCTTTGCTAATAGGGAACCCAGCCTCAAGAGGAGGCTCGAGAAGTTGCTGGCGGCCATCCTCGTGAAAAACAAAACAAAACAACCTGGGGGTACATGAGCGTCTACCCCTTTGACCACTGACCTCTCCGGAAGTCTCCCTTCTGTGAGGACAGATTGCCCACATCACCAAAGGAGGGGAAAGGGATGCTTTAGAAAAACAGATTTCTCCACTGAAATGCTGCGGGGCCCAGGAATAGTGAGGGCCCAGTCACTTTCCACTGCTGGGACAAAGCCCTGAGGTGAGGGACGTCAAATAAGTGTTTGAGGTGACAGCCCAGGCCATAAGGACCTGTTCTACTGGGCTCTTAATCCTGCTCTCTGCCTCTGACCATCAGATTGTTCTGAGAGGCCAAGTGCAAGTAAGGAAAGATCAAGTACAGGAACTCCACCACCAGCTTATCTAGTCCTCTTTTCCTCCTCCTTGGCAGCCTTTTTGGATTCATATTAATTCATCTCTCTCTCTCTCTCCTTTACATTTTTTAGCAGCAGCTTAAGCAAAGCGACCTTCAAGAACAAGGGTTGGGTTTTAGCTCTGGGCCTTCAGACACTAGCATAGAGTAGAAACTCAAGAAAATTTTGTCAAATGAGTGAAAAGACCAAAGGCACATTAAGTGACCAGAGTTACTTGTGGAAGGGGGAAGTAATGAGATCAGCAGGAATTTAGAGGGGGAAAGCCGAGTCCAGAGAAATATCTCCCTTGACTTCCACCCTCACTTGGAAGGCAAGGACTGAGGGGAAGTGTGGAAGCAATGACTGGCCCTCATGGTAGCCTGTAGTCAGTCCACAGTTGGGATGTTGTGATAGGTGGTGTTTGAAGGGATTGAGATTCTGGAAGTAATCTCCCCATAAGGCTTGTCAGGAGCACAGGACTTCCTGCAAGCCTGGAGCCTGGTCCTGTCAACCCCAAAGGAGTGGCCTCAAGATAGAACAGGTCCCCTTGCTCCAGGAATCTTCACAGAAGAGAAAATTCAAGAGGGAATAGAGACAGAGCTTTCCAGGAGTGGGTCTTGCGAACAGAGACTAGAAAAGCTCCAGGTGTGAAGGTGAGAATCTACAGGGACTTGGACAGAGATATGTTCCTAGGATGGTGACAAAATAGGGATGATTGATTGATAGATACAGCTCAGTGGCTGATGATGGGGTAATTACACAGGATCAGATGCAGAGGAATCAAGGCAAGTGAGATCTAGGCTCAGGGATAAGGGAGCTGCTGTGCTACTACCTCCAGAAGGTGTAACCTGGATGATGGGTTGCAGGGCAGATCAAATGTGTCCTAGCTGAGGAACTAGGGCATTCAGCCTACTACTTATGGATCTCTGGACCTCTGGGTGATGTGTCAAGATTTCATGGGCTTATGATTCTAATAGCCCTTTAACCCCCCAAAAGGAATCTGCCCCTTTCTACTCTTATTCTACCCTCACAGACCACGTTGGAGAGGTTTGTAATTTCAGTTCTGTTCTATCCATTATTAGTGATATGACCAGAGGCAAGTTACTTGTCTTCTCTCTGTCTCAATTTCCTAATCTATAAAATGGGGATAGTAAATGTACTACCTCAATGAATTTTTGTCATGATTAGTTAAAGCTTACACTAGATCTTGCCTTTACAGTAAATTCTGTGTGTTGAGGCCAAGGTTTGCCCACTGAAAGCCTCAGTGGTCAGATGGTTTCTGGGGGGGAGCCAGGCTGCAGGTTAGGTGGGTAGGGGATCTGACCTCAGCAGAAAGAAGGAATGCATCCTATCTTGGGGAAACGCTTATTACATGTCTTGCTGTAGCAGGCCTAGAGAAGCTAGGGGAAGGCCAGAGTAAAAAGGAAGCTCTCACTTAATCCTGACAGTGGTCTTAAGAGTTGCCAATTTGAGCCATGCATTATTATTTCTGCTTTGCCTCTGAGAAAACCAAACTCAGATTGGTTAAGCAACCTTCCCAAGCCACACAACTAAGACAGCCACAACCAAGATTAAGATCCAGCTGAGTCTGCAGAAGACTCTAAAGGCTGTCTTAAGCTGAGAGGGACCTGTCTGAGGAAGCAAACCTTTCTACCTTCAAAAATCAACTTGGGATATTGGGCTATATTCTTGGTTGGGACTTAGAAATTAGATTTTAGTTGATCTAGTCTCTTATCTGTAATGTGGGTGTAATAACAGAACTTGTTTCATTGGCTTCATTTGTTTTCATTGTGTTAAGGGAGCAGTATTTTTTAAGTAATAGTATTTTTAAAAAATTATTAATTTTAATGAACATTTACAGAGACTTTGGATTTCCATTCATTCTTTGTTGCACTTTTCTCCTGCCCCCCACAGTTAGCTCTTCGCTTCAAAAACGGAAAGAAAAATTCTTTCACTGTTATACAATCCCTGCCACCCAAGTCCACTCCACTATGCAGCCTTCATTCTGGACTCCCATCATGATAATAATACCTAATCATACATCGTTTTTAAATAGTTCTCTCCCTCATCTGTTTCCATGCAGCATTCATTATTTATCCCCTCTTTCTCAGTCTCCCCTCAACCCCAGGATCAGTCCCATTTTACAACAGTGGCACTATGCAACATTTGTCCTTTTGTGACTGAAATATTTCACTCAGCATAGTACACTATTTCAGAAAATAATCGTATTTAAAAAATAATTTAATATTCTTTTTATATTTTTAATTTTGGTTTAATTTTTCATTCACATTGGGTTTCATATGATCACCCACTAAACTCTGCAACTTTGACTGCCTCCTCCCGCCCCCAATACTTGTACACACATGTGTAAAAGTGTGAACATTTATATACACCACAGTAGTTATCCTTCTGATTTTACAGTAATGGTCTTATGCAGTATTTGTCCTTAAAATTTTAAAATTTGCATGACACTAGATCAACCTTCAGTGATGGTTTGGACATGCTTAGAAAGATGGAAGGTCTTAGAATGAGAGGAAGATCCTCAACCAGATGCCTTGACACAGTGAGTGCAGCAATGGGTCTAATATGCTGGAAATTATGAGGACGGCACAGGGTAGGACAGGCTGCAGATCTGTTTTTCATAGGGTGGCTGGGACTGGACGACACCTAATAGCTAACAATATTGTAATATCGCTTTTGTCACCCCTGAGGCATGTCTATCAGAAGTTCACAGGGTAGAAAGTTCAGCTTAGGCATGGTCAGAAGTGTGAGCGCCTCACGTGTTTTTCCAGTCTAAGCCTGGACTGCGGCTTCTGAGAAATCACAGCCCTGTTGGTGCTCCTTGGTAACAGAAAGGATAGGCCTCCAGGAACGGGGACCCAGCCGGTGCCAGTCACCTCATTGTTTGGGCAGTGATGATGTCCTTAAAGCCCTGCCATCTGAGGCATGGCGCTAAGCCACCCACCCTAAGCTGGCACCATTGGGTAGACCCGCGGAGGAGGAGCTTTGAAGATTTGCCCACAGTGACACTAATTGCTAGCAGCTGGGAGTGGGGACAGTGAGACAGTGGAGCAGAATGAGTGACCCATGGGATCTGGACTAGGCGAGTGCAGGCTTCAGTATCTGGATGCTTCGGATGAAATGTCAGTTTTCTCGCGAGGAAAAGGGCATCATCTTTATCTGTCCACCTTAGGAGGCTCTTGAGAGGGTAACGGACTTTCCTCTCACCGCTGCTCACTGGGAGGCTCAGGGGACTACAGGACGAAGAGGGCTGGTGGTGGTGGTGGGAAACAGTCCTGAAAGTGGAGAGGCGCTCTGCCCAGGCCGAGGGATGCAGACGAAGATCATGAGGGGCACACGGCCAGGCAACGGCAGCGCAGCGGCTCCACAGGGTCCTGGGACACCCACTGTCCCCCCCCCCCCCCCCCCCTGGGCCGGCTGACTCCCAAAGAGAATGGTCGCCAAGGAGAGTCGCCACTGTGGGCCTCTACCCGCTTCCGAACTGCCTGGCAGCAGGGACAGTGTCTGAGGGCTTCAGTCCCGCTTCCAACTCTTCTTTGGCATTTGTGGTCTTTAGGACCAGGCAATGTTTTTCTCTGAAAACATTCTCTGAGAAACCTCCTCCTCGTCCCCTGGTCAATTCTAGGCCTACTGCTCTGTCTCTCCCCTGCTTTGGTTCACTGTATTTACGTATTTATTTACTTAAGACTCTAGAGATGGTCACGGACGCCCTTCTACCCCGTAGACTAGGAACTAGCCCAGGCCTTGCTGTGGCGCCCCTGCACACAGAGGTCTAAGACTTTGCACCCTTCGCCAAAGCCTTGCGTAGGTGGGGCAGGGAGGGCCGCTGACCCTGCATCTCGGCCTGACTTGCCCGGTGGCTTCATGGCTACAGTAGCAGCTTAGGCATTGCTGGGAGAGCTGGGGTCAGGCGCGCCCACCGCTAAAGGCCGCTGTGGCCAGATGGTAAGCAGGCCGGTAGCGTCTGCAGAGCCTTCACGGTGGACTCTCCAATCTTGGGTCCCCCTAGGCCTGGGGTCCGGAAACAGAGGTTGGTGCTTGCAGAACTTCCCCTGGCCGCCAGCAAGCCTCTGATAGGCCTTCATGCGGCTGCACCCCGGAAAACAGACATCTGCGCACGCCGCCCTTCTCTGACCCTGAGCGCAGCCGCCGAAACTGAGCGAGCACGCCAAAGGGAGCCCTCTGGTTTTCATTCCCTAGAGACGGAAAAAACCGAGACCAGGTAACCGGAGGTAGCCTCTTCTAACTCCTTAAAAGGTGATCGCCTTTGAAGTGGAGACGCCCCAGAGGTCGCTCTCTGGAGAACGACGCCCCACCTTTTCAAAGGGCCAGAACCTGGGGAGGCTTTTCTGCAGCGAAAACAAGTGTGTTTCCACCAGGCAGCCGGTGATATCAGAGTTCCGGGTCGCTGAGTGTTGATGTTGGGGCGCCTGAGGCCCAACTTTTAGACTTAGCAGCTTTTCTCAAAGTTCATTCCGGAAGGCGGATTTGGCCTTTGGAAGCTGAAGGAGGACCCAGAGAAAGTCTGCCCCTGGGGCGCGCACTCTGACCCTACCCGTACCCCACTCCTCTTCTTTGCCTTTAGAGCCTCAGTCCCTAGTCCCCACCAGTGTCATTATTTTGCTTGACGAATTGTTTAACCTTTCAGTGCCTCAGTGTCCTCTGTGTAATAGGGAGAAATAACAGTCCTGCATCAAAGGGGAGTTCCATGGATTTCATTTAGGCCATCTCCTTTTATGCACACTTAAGATTCTCACTCTCCTTACTCACATATCACACATGCTCGCAAAAAAAAAAAAAAAAAAAAGGAGGCTGACGCATCGTAGGTGGCCTCAGGACACAGGGGCTTAAAAAGGCAAGGAAGGCTTTGGCCGAAACTATTTGAGAATTCCTTTCCGCATTCATAACTTAAATGTCTCAGGTTTGTACTTCTCTGCTTCCAATTTGATGGAGAAACCTTGTTTTCCTTTAAATGAAAGTTTTTATTAGCCAACCCTGCCTTTCAGGAACTCATTCCAAGGAACAAAATGAAGCAGTGAATTAATTTTCTTTTGCATAAAGCAAAGAGAGATAATATGGCCTTAGAACTGAGAGGCCCGGGACATGTCTCCTGGTCCCTGCTTTAAAGTTGCCAGGCTTCAGAGGAAGGCTTCACGTAGGTAACTGCAGTTACTCAAATTATGCTGGTGAGCTCTTAGAATGAGTGTGTCTGGAGAAATCCTCCCATCCTCCCATCCCCTCGTCACTTCCCCCTTCACTCCCATGCTAATACCTATAGAAGTGAATATTATATGCCCTTTCATTAATTTATGAATATTTCATAACCTTTCACTGCACATATGTGTCGCAAGTGTCTGTGCAAATAAATGTCCATTTTGTTTTGTATTTGGTATGTATATTTTTTAAGATAATTCAAATCACTAGACCAGTTTTATTCAGTTGCCGTTCAAAATTAGTACTAACAAAGGCTTTTTCCCCTCTCTTCTTGTAATAAAACATAACCTGTCTAACAAAACAGACCACATCACCTTTATTTGATTCTGTAATTTCTCTTATTATTTGGGTTGTGTTTTTCCATTTTCTTAAATGCACGAACTGATCAATTATATTAGCCACTTGGCTTGATCATAACAGTTAATTTCCATTTCATAATGTAATTGTGGTTTAAACGCTGACAATTTATTAGTCAAGGTGCTTAGGAAAGTTATCCCTAGTTCTAGCTCCTTTAAATGATGATTGAAAGAATCATAAAAATGGGGAGCTCTGGTGGCCTAGTGGCAAGAAGCTGCACTGCAATCCCAGAGGAACACGGTTCGAATCCACCAGATGCTCTGCTGGAGAAGGAGGCGCAATATCCTCCTGTACCAGTCAGATCTGATTTGACGGTACACGCACACAAAATAATAAAAAATAAAAAAAAAAGAAAGAATCATAAAAACTCAAAGTTATTAGGCTATTAGTTTTCATGGTTTTAGATTCTGTGCATCCTCAATGTTAAATGGCTACAAAGAGGATCTTCCACCCGCTTTCTGGTCCTGGGGCTCAGAACATAAACCGTCCAGGGCAGCTTTATTGACCAGGCTCGGGCTTTCAAGAACAAGCATTTCATTTAGTGGGAGGGGGCGGGCTCTCAGGGCAACTTGGTTATGTCAGACATGAGTGCTGGCTGAGAAAGCTGTGCAATCCCACTTTACTGCAAACAAAACCTGTCACCCTTCAGTGATCTTAATACTCTATCCATTAAGTGTGCTCTCTCATGTAAATGGTAGTGTAGTTAACTGGTAAACAGATGTTCCCCACTATCATCTCAGAATTAGAAAGCTGTGGTTTATGGTTTGCTCTAAACTCTGAGCTTCTTATTTCCTCAAGTCATTTCTTCTTCCCTCTACCTCCCACCCCATCTGAGTTATGGTTCTCTTGTAGCCCCCTTCTTTTTCATTTTCAAAGAAAGTGCTCCTGGCACCATAATATGCTTCTTATGGGCTTCTACAAATATTCATATATAATGCATTAAAAAAGAGGTAGCCCGTAACACTAAAACATGATATTTTAAAGTCATTTGATTTTAATGAAATCTGGTTTTAATTGAGGGTATACCTTTAATGAATTGCTCTGTATCTCCTTCAGGTTAAAGTACAAGATACCTACCACGTCAGGTTTTCTCCTAGATGATAAGATTTAAATACCAGATGGATAGCTGACCTATTAATAGACAAAAAAGTTTTAACTGTAAGTCAATTGAAGAAACGTGAAATCTTGTAGGCTAACCCTACATCTCAATTAGCTAGAATTAATTTTTTTAGTATGCTCATATGTTTTTCCATAGAAATTTATCACCCATTATTGACTATAGTTTCTGACAAAACGATCCTATTTAGATATGCTACCTGGAAAGCATTTGTTAAGTTTCTGAGAAGGTTTTGCAAATCATTGTATCACTTGAGGAAGAGTGTATCCTGAGGGCCTCCCATTTTCATTATCTGGCTATAGGACCTTGGACCAGCGGATTTGTTTAGCATTAGCTCTCTGCTCTCAGAATGATGAACCTACTGTCACTTTATTGAGAGAACTAAGATCTCACTCCAGAAGTCTCGCGTAATTGGTATACAATTATGAAACCAATAGATATGTTGGGACTTGCCAACAGTACTTTGCAGTAATACATATTCAGTAACTTTGTGGAATAACATGAGTAAACATCTTAGATCTTTCATGTCCTCATTTTTAAAATAAATGAAATTGGAGTAAACATTGAAAAGGATGGAATTGTGTCTCCTCCAAAATATGTATTGGAATCCTAAATCATGTACCTGTCATTATGATCAATTGGAAAAGGTGTTTTTCTTCTGTTGTGTTAACAAGTTCATCTCAGAGTAGGGTGGATCCTAAATACAATCACTTCTTCTGAATTCTAAAAAGAACCAAATAGACTCAGAAACACACATAGGGGAAAGCCACCACATGAAGAGATGCATCTACAAATCCCACATCTCCCATAGAATCACACCCTTAGTTTGGGCTTTTAGGTGTCTAAACTATGAGAAGGGCACTCTGATAGCCTAGTGAGCCATACTGCCAACCCAAAGGCAGCTCAAATCCACCAGCTGCTCTGCAGGAGAAAGATGAGCAGTCTTCTCCCACATGGTTTTAGCCTCTGAATACCAGCTGGAGGGTCAGCTGAGTCAATTTCAACTCAAAGCAATGAATGAGTGATGAAAACCTGCTTGAGGGCCAGCTATGAGTTGGTTCCAACTTGATGGTACACAACTGCAACAGCAGACTATGAGGAAATACATTTCTGTTCTTTAAAGCCACCACTTGGGATATTTTTATTATGACAGCACTAGATAACTACATTAACATGTTGTTGCTGTTATGGGCTTTCAAGTCAGAACAGACCCATAGCTGACTCTCCAGTGGGTTGTCAGAAGCAATAAATTGAACAGGAGGAAATTGCCCATTCTTCTTCCATAGAGCAGCTGGTAGATTAGAACCATGTGTTTTTGGGATTGCAGCACTATGTCTTACCAATAGGATGCCAGAGGAAGTGTGCAAACTGTAAGTAGACAACTTGATGAAATCTCACAAAATAAATGCACTCTTGTAGCCACCCTTCAAATCAACATATATAGTGCCACCACCTTGACATAATTCCTCTTTTTACTCATTTCTCCTTCTTACTGTCAAAGGTACTTGCTATCTTGACTTCTGATAGGCTTGATTTTTAATACTTTACAATTTTGTATAAACATAATTATAATGGATACTTGTCCTCCATTCTTTTGTTCAACTTACTTACATGTTCTCCCATGTATTTGTAAGTTGCTATGACTTGTTCTCATTGGTGAATCTATTCCAGATTATGAACATTCCACAATTTATTTATATGTTCTTCTGTTTCTTGATATTTGGGTTGTATCCATTTTTTTTTTTTTTTTTGCTATTGAGAATACTGTTGTTATAAGCATTCTTGTGAATGTCTTTTGGTGTACATGTATATGTTTTTCTGATGTATGTTGTACCTAAGACTGGAATTGCTGGGCTATGTTAGGATTGTCATGTATTATTATTGATTTTATTTCCTGTAGGATAAAGAGTCCTGGTGATCACACGGTATTTCGATTTCCAACTTCTTGAGAAAGCATCAAACTGCCTTCAATATGGGGAATATATCCTTAAAGAAGCCAGAAGCACCATCCAAACAGATATATGCACATTCATGTTTATTGCTGCATTGTTTACAATAGCCAAGAGATGAAAACAACCCAAGTGCCCAAACACACAAGTAGAAAATGTACATTCATAGAATGAAATACTATGCAGCATTGAAAAACAACGGACTCCTAAAGAAAGCATTACACAACATGAGTGATCCTGGAGGGCATTATGTGAAATATCTCAGTCACTAAAATGACACTGTTATGAAACAGGACTGGCATGGGGGGGCTGGGAGGAGAATAAGGTAAGAGTGGATGTTGTTGTTGTTGTTATGTGCCGTTGAGTCGCTTGCGACTCATAGCGACCCTATGTACAACAGCCCTAAACTCCGCTCTGTCCTGTGCCAATCGCACTGTCTCTGACACTCCCATCCCAATTATTCTAGTCACTGAATCAATCCACCTCATAGAGGGTCTTCCTCTCCTGCGCTGTCCCTCCACCCTCCCAAGCATGATGTCCTTCTCCAAGGACCGGTCTCTCCTCACAACATGTCCAAAGTATGTTAGACGGAGCCTCAGAATCCTTGCCTCCAAGGAGCCACCCGGTTTAACCTTTTCCAGGACAAATCTGTTTGTTTTCCTAGCAGTCCATGGTATTCTCAATACTCTTCTCCAGCACCACAGCTCAAAGGCATCAATCCTCCTTCTATCCTCTTTGGTCATTGTCCAACTCTCTGATGCATAACAAGTGATTGCGAAGACCATAGCCTGTATCAGACGCACCTTAGTCTCCATAGAGACACCATTGCTCTTCAGTACTTTGGAGAGGTCCCTAACAGCAGACTTTCCCATGGCAATGTGCCTTTTAATTTCCTGGCTGCTGGTCCCAAGACTGTTGACTATGGAGCCAAACAAACTAAAGCTGTGTACAATCTCAATCTCTTCACCATCCATCCTGATGCTGCCAATTGGTCCAGTGGTGAGAATCTTTGTCTTCTTGACATTGAACCTCAATCCATGTTGTAGGCTGCAGTCCTTGACCCTCTGCAGCAGGTGCTTCAGGTCCTCTTCAGTTTCAGCAAGCAAGGTTGTGTCATCCGCATAGTGCAGGTTGTTGATAAATCGTCCACCAATCTTGACCCCACATTTTTCCTCATAGAGCCCAGCCTCCCAGATAATCTGTTCTGCATATAGGTTGAAAAGGTATGGAGATAGGATGCATCCCTGGCGTACGCCCTTCCCAATTTTGAACCATGCAGTGTTCCCTTGCTCTGTTCTGATGACTGCCTCCTGGTCCAAGTATAGGTTTCGCATTAGAAAGATCAAGTGTTCTGGGATTCCCATTCTTCTCAGAGTCAGATAGACAATGAATACTGCATTGGAACAGATGAAAAAAAGAACTGTTTAAAAGGAACATATGATTAGGAATGATATGTACAACAACAGCCCAAAATAAGAGGTACATTGCAAAGAAGACTGGAGAGAGGGAGGTAATTATGCAACAATGAATGAATATTTTTTTTAAAAAGTCAACTGGGGGAGTGATCAAACAGAGGGAAGGAGTAAAATGTGCATCAATGAATGAGTGAAACATCT
The DNA here is from genome assembly GCF_000299155.1 of Elephantulus edwardii. NCBI lineage: Eukaryota > Metazoa > Chordata > Mammalia > Macroscelidea > Macroscelididae > Elephantulus > Elephantulus edwardii. The sequence continues at coordinate 41,298,120 of NW_006399751.1, forward strand.
AATTTTTCTGTAAGCTTTTGTTACAATCACAATTAAAATAAAAAATTTTATCAAAAAATAAAGAGTCCTGGTCCTGTGGTGGAGATGATCACCCAAAGGTCAGCTATTCAAATCTACCAGTTGCTCCTTGGGAGAAAGATAGACAGCCTCCTCCCATTAGTATTTATAGTCTCAGAAACCTCATGGAGGGGTGGTTATTAATCAGATTTGATTTGGCAGTTGGTAGGCAAGTAAGTATAATACTATAATACTTTTGTAGCATCCTGTGTACCTTAGAATATTTTTTTAAAATATCAGGTTAAATTTTAATGCTTCTAAACAGTTTGATCTTGACACTATTCTATTTCTTGCTGTGTATGCTCCAACCATAGAGATCTCCATGTTCCATGAACAAATCAGCTGCTTTTTCCTGGTGCCAGTCCTCTCTACCTGGGACACTCCCCTCTGTGGGAGGAGTCATCAGGCAGAGACAGTTCCCTCTTTCATCTAGTGAAAATGTTACCTTCTTAATAAGACCTTCCTTGACCAGTCTATTAGAGGTGTAACCCTTGTGATGCTCTCTACTGACCTTCTCTGCTCTGTGTGGATCATAACAAACTGTGGCTGAGAGGGATGCATCCTCTCTCCATATCTTTTCAACCTATATGCAGAACAGATTATCCGGGAGGCTGGGCTCTATGAGGAGAAATGTAGGGTCAAGATTGGTGGACGATTTATCAACAATCTGCGTTATGCAGATGACACAACCCTGCTTGCTGAAACTGAAGAGGACCTGAAGCACCTGCTGCAGAGGGTCAAGGACTGCAGCCTACAATATGGATTGAGGCTCAATATCAAGAAGACAAAGATTCTCACCATTGGACCACTTGGCAGCATCAGGATGGATGGTGAAGAGATTGAGATTGCACACAGCTTTAGTTTGCTTGGCTCCACAGTCAACAGTCTTGGGACCAGCAGCCAGGAAATTAAAAGGCGCATTGCCATGGGAAAGTCTGCTGTTAGGGACCTCTCCAAAGTACTGAAGAGCAATGGTGTTTCTACGAAGAGTAAGGTGTGTTTGATACAGGCCATGGTCTTCGCAATCACTTGTTATGCATCAGAGAGTTGGACAATGATCAAAGAGGATAGAAGGAGAATTGATGCCTTTGAGCTGTGGTGCTGGAGAAGAGTATTGAGAATACCATGGACTTCTAGGAAAACAAACAGATTTGTCCTGGAAAGGGTTAAACCGGGTGGCTCCTTGGAGGCAAGGATTCTGAGGCTCCGTCTAACATACTTTGGACATGTTGTGAGGAGAGACCGGTCCTTGGAGAAGGACATCATGCTTGGGAGGGTGGAGGGACAGCGCAGGAGGGGAAGACCCTCTATGAGGTGGATTGATTCAGTGACTGGGAAAATCGGGATGCGAGTGTCGGAGACAGTGCGATTGGCACAGGACAGAGCGGAGTTTAGGGCTGTTGTACATCGGGTCGCTATGAGTCGCAAGCGACTCAACGGCACATAACAACAACAACAACAACAACTATTGTTAAATGTCATCCTATGTGGTTTTGCATGTTTTCAACCTCTTACTACTAGAATGGAAACTCCATGAGAGCAAAGATAATTGTCTCTTATTTTTTAACTGACTGCTATATCTATCACTATATAAATAACTTGCCAGTGCTTAAACTGTGCCTGATAAGTAGATGCTCAATAAATAGTTACTAAATGAACAAACCATGGCTAAGAAGAGGGAGATGGTTATAAAAGCAGGAAAATGTTAGAAGAATCAGGACACTTGGTCTCAGGAGAGTCAACTGGTGCAATAACAGAAACCACAATGATCTTAGACTGGCCACAATAATCTTCCTTGTTTTTCAAATGGAGAGAATAGAAACCTGCTTTCATACCTCACAAAAATGCTGAGTGGATCAATTGAGATAGTGTTAGTGAAAATTCTTTCCAAAGTTTAACATATATATCCTTAGTTGGTAAAAAAACCCCAACCCAAAACAAAAAACAAAAACAAAAACAAAAACCCTCAGGAAAAATGAGTTAAGAGTGACAAAAAATATTGTGCAGTGAGAGCCACAAGCCACCCTTCCCCTTGTGGCTCATGTAGAAGATGCAAGTCTTTGTTCAACTCCCTCCTTTTTTGAAAAAAACTTTATTTATTTTTTTATACTGTTTTACTTACAAAGTTCATATGTATTGTTTCTCACACTGGATCTTTAGTCATGTATTTTTTTTTTTAAATTTATACTGGTTTATTTACAAAGTTAGAATACATTATTTTTCACACCAGATCTTTTCTATTTCCTTAACCGCCCTCCTGCCCATCATCCCTCCCTCTGCTTCCACCCTCTCCCACCTTGTATCCTTATACTCATTCTCTAATAATGGTTTTATACAGTATTTGTCCTTATGGGACTGAGTTAGTTTACTCAGCATAATGCTCTCCAGTTCCTGTTAAGTTAGATAGTAATTTACAAAATCATTGCTCCTGCGTGTTGTGTAGTATTCCATCATGTGAATGTACCATAATTTCTCAATCCAGTCTATTGTGGTTGGACATTTGGGCTGTTTCAATGTTCTTGCGATGGTGAATAATGCTGCTATGGACTTTGGTGTACAAGTCTCCATTTGTGCCTCAGTTTTCATTCTCTCAAGATATATTCCAAGCAGTGGAATAGCTGGGTCATATGGAATACTCACACATCTTATTCATAAGCTTTTCTTCTTGGTAGAGTAGAGACTGGGAGTTCCTTCTGGCATTTGAGTCTTAAACTTCCATTCATGGGGAGAGTTGGGAGTCATAAAGGAAATCTAGATTCAGCTTGAATGAACAGAGTAGTAATAACTGCTTACATTTATTGAGTGCTTAACATATGCCAGGTAAATGATGCTTTGCATCTATTAGCTCATTTATCATTGTAACTTCCCTTCAAGGTACTATTACAATTCTACACTTTACATGTGGGGACAATGAGGCTGAAAGAGGTAAAGTAACATCACTGCGCTTGATAGATAAGGTCAGAATTTGAACCTATGTAGCCAAGGGCAACCAGGGTGCACCTTAGAGGTAAGGATGGTGAATCTTCATCTCACATACTCTGGGCATGTAGTCAGGAGGGACCAGTCCTTGGAAAAAGACATCATGTTGGGAAAGATGAAGTGAGAGAAAGAGAGGAAGCCCCTTAATAAGACAGATAGACACAGTGACAGTAACAGTGGGCTTATGCGTGTCAGAGATGGTTAGAGTAGTGCAGGATAGGGCAAGATTCAGATCTGTTGTTCATAGGGTCACTGTGAGTTGTAGTTGACTTGATGGGACCTAACAACAACAACAACAACAGTAAAGCTCAGGGTTTTGGTAGTTAACCATTCTGTCTGTTGCTCAAGTTCTGGTGGCCTTCTCTGTGGCCCTGCCGTATGGAAGAACAGCACAGAGTACATGGCAGGGCAACTCTCCTAATGCTTTCACATGAGGACAAGATAGAAAGGGACTCTATAATACTGTTAGGGATAGTGACGTTATTGTATATGGATCTTACCCCTTCTCAGCACTATCTTACATATGCAATCATTTGAACTGGAGAGGTAGATACATAAAGCAGTGAAAATACAAATTATTCAAAGCATAATGGTGCTTTTCAGTTACTCACCAACTAACTCAGTCCTATGAGGACAAATACGGTATAAGACCATTATTGTAGAAGATGTATGAGGATCCATGGGGGGAGGACAAAAGAGGGAATTAGAAGGGTGAGGATGGCTGGTGGTGGTTAATTATAGGGTTGCACAAGTTAATGGGTGCAGGTGCAGGGAGCGGTGGGTAAAAGAAATGGGAAAGACCCTGTGTGAAAAACAATGTATACAAACTTTGTAAGCAAACCAAAATAAAATAAAAAGTTTATTTTAAACTAAAAAAAAAAAGAAGAAGCTACTCACTAGTGGATGAAGTAATTTTCCCCTTTAAAAAAAAATTGTATTAGTGAAGTATTTTTTGATCGGTGAAAAAGTATTCTAAATAATTACCAAAATATTAATTTACCATGATAATACAAAAATGAATTGATGACCCTCGAGAGATACTAGGGATGAACTCATCATTTTAAAAACTGGCAAACAAAAGGACATAATTAAGGATTGATCTTCCTTTTCTTATATGAACTGTACACGGGGCAGTTAATCAGCAGATGAAAGAGGTTGGACCAAGAGGCAGTCATCAGAACAAAGCAAGAAAACACTGCATGGTTCATAATTGGGAAGGGAGTATGCCAGGAATGTGTCCTATCTCCACACTTTTTCAACCTGTATGCAAAACAGATTATCCAGGAGGCTGGGCTCTAAGAGGAGAAATGCGGCGTCAGGATTGGGGAAGATCTATCAACAATCTGCGTTAAACAGATGACACAACCCTGCTTGCTGAAACTGAGGAGGACCTGAAGCACCTGCTGCAGAGGGTCAAGGACTGCAGCCTTCAATATGGATTGAGGCTCACTATCAAGAAAACAAAGATTCTTACCACTGGACCAGTTGGCAGCATCAGGATGGATGGTGAAGAGATTAAGAGTGTTCACAGCTTCAGCTTACTTGGTTCCACAGTCAACATTGCTGGCAACAGCAGCCAGGAAATTAAAAGATGTATTGCAATGGGAAAGTCTGCTGTTCGGTACCTCTCCAAAGTACTGAAGAGCAATGGTGTCTCTCTGGAGACTAAGGTGTGTCTAATACAGGCCATGGTCTTTGCAATCACTTGTTATGCATCAGAGTATTGGACAATGACTAGGGAAGATATAAGGAGAATTGATGCCTTTGAGCTGTGGTGCTGGAGAAGAGTATTGAGAGTACTATGAACTGCTAAGTAAACAAACAGATTCAACCTGGAGAGGGTTAAACCGGACTGCTCCTTGGAGGCAAGGATCCTGGAGCTTCGTCTGACATATTTTGGACATGTTGTAAGGAGAGACCTGTCCTTGGAGAGGGACATTATGCTTGGGAGGGTGGAGGGCAGGCGCAGGAGGGGAAGGCCCTCTATGAGGTGGATTGATTCAGTGACTGGGGTAATTGAGATGGGTGTATCGGAGACAGTGAGATTGGCACAGGACAGAACAGAGTTTAGGGCTGTTGTACATAGGGTCGCTATGAGTCGCAAGTGACTCGATGGTACATAACAACAACAACATCAAGTGAATACAGAATAGAATTGGAAGATCCTATTTTGTAATCAAGAAATGAGTGGTGATTTAGGGACTAAACATCAGCAGTGCTGGCTTTATGAAAAAGAAACAGACATTGTGCCCATCTTAATAGAAGAACATGCTATCAACTATGAGGTAGGATTTTTTGGTTTGTTTTTTTAAAAAGTTGTGTGTGTGTGTGTGTGTGTGTGTGTGTGTGTGTGTGTACCGTCAAATCAGATCTGACTGATACAGGAGGAGATTGTCCCTTCTTCTCCAGCAGAGCATCTGGTGGATTTGAACCGTTCACCTCTGGGATTGCAGTGCAGCTTCTTGCCACTAGGGCACCAGAGTGCCCTAAAAAGTTTATTCTTGCAATTCTTTCTTTCTTTCTTTATTTTTTTAATTTTACTCTGGTTTACCTACAAGTTTGTATACATTGTTCCTCACACCAGATCCTCCCCTATCTCCAACCCCTCCCCCTTCCCCATCAAACCCTGCAACCCCATGATTATCCTCCCACCCATCCCCAACCCTCTGCTCCCCCTTCCTCCCTTTAAAGCCCCATACACATTTTACTAGTTATAGATTTCTACAATAATGGTTTTATACAGTATTTGTCCTTATGAGATTGAGTTAGTTCACTTTTCACTTAGCATAATGTTATCCAGTCCCTCCAAGTTAGGTAGTGATTTATAAAATCATTGCTCCTGCATACTATGTTGTATTCCATTGTGTGAATGTACCATAATTTCTCAATCTATCCAAAGTGGTTGGACATTTGAACTGTTTTCAAGTTCTTGCGGTGGTGAATGATGCTGCTATGAACATTGGTGTACAAGTCTCCGTTTGCGCCTCAGTTCTCATTCTCTCGGGGTATATTCCAAGTAGTGGAATAGCTGGGCCATATGGAATTTCTATGTTCCACTTTTTGTGGAAATGCCAAACTGCCTTCCAGCATGACTGTACCATTTTACAACCCTACCAACCGTGTATAAGAGTTCCTATCCTTCTAAAGATTAATTCCTATGAGGCAGTTTTGTCAAAAATTTTGAACTTGAATATAAGAAAGTTCTTAGATAAAAGTAACACTTTATAGAAAATCCAGAGAATAGAGTAATATGCTAAATGGTGTTGCTGAATAAACCCATATAATGGGAAGCTTTCTATGAAAACCAATTTCTGTAACAAAAACACTGTGAAGAATAAAAGAAGTAGGGTACCTATGAGTTGAAGGATCCTTACAAGATGTGACCAGATTGTAATAGGGATGCTTATTTGGATCTTGATTGGAATGAACTGTCTAAAAATTATAACACTACTGAGAAGAGAGACCTTTACATTGAATAAATCTTCAATTGTGTTTAGATGTATTATTTTGAAAAAAATCCAATGGTACTTTAATTGTGTTTGTTTTAGGATACCTTGTAGCACGATAAGTAGATGCATAGCTGTTAATCAAAAGATTGGTGGTTCAAACCCACACAACATCTCTGCAGGTGAAAGATCTTGTGATTTACTTTTGTAAAGATTGTTTTGTGTACCAGAGAGTTGGAACCCACCCATAGATGACCCTCCAGCAGGTTTTGGAGGCTGTAAATCACATGGGAGTTTACTGCCCATCTTTCTCCTGAGGAGCCACTGGTGGTTTCAACTGCATACCTTTCCCTTGGCAGTGCAGTTCCTTACCACGAAAACCCATGAGGCAGTTCTAATCTGTCAAATTGGATCATTATGAGTTAGAATTGATTTGATGGTATCTAAGTCAGGAGGTTATGAAACACTTGCTACGGGGGATCAAAGATTATGGCCTTTGGTATAGGTATGTATTACTTCTCAACATCAAGAAAACAGAGGTCCTTACTGCAGGACCAACAGTTAACATCATGACAGATGGGGAAAGGATGGAATCTGTCAATGGTTTAATCTTGCTTGGATCAATAACCAACACCCTTAATACCAGCAGTCAGGAAATCATGAGACATATTGCATAGGACAAATGTGCTGTCAGGTACTTCTTCAAAATATCGAGAAGGAATGCTGCGAGATTGAAAACTAAGGTGCACCCGATCCAGGCTATTGTCTTCTCAATCACTCGCTATGCAACAGAGAGCCAGACAGTGAATACGGATGATAGAATTGATGTCATTGAGTTGTGGTACTGAAGAAGAGTATTGATTATCCCATGGATTTTCAAAAAAACAAATAGATATGTTTTGAAAAAAGTGCAGCCAGAGTGCTCCTTGGAGGCAAAGATGGTGAAGCTTCTTTTTCACAGTTTGGACACATGGCTAGGTGAGGTTGTTCCTTGGAAAGAGACATTATGCTAGGAAACACAGAGGGTCAGTGAAGGAGAGGAAGATCCACAACAAGTTGAATTGAAACTGTGACTTCAGCAATGGGCTCTAGTGTGCCAGATGGTGAAGATGGCACAGGGTAGAGGAAATTCAGATCGGCTGTTCATAGATTCATTGAGTTGTACTTGACTCAACAGCACCAAACAACAACAATTACAACAACAACAGTAGCAATAACAATGACTTCTGTTTTAAAGATATATACTGAAAAATATCTAGAGGAAATGGTATCTGTGATTTGCTTAATAACAATAGTGATAATAATAATAATAATAATAATAATAATAATAATACTAATGACTTCTGTTTTAAAGATATATACTGAAAAATATCTAGAGGAAATGGTATCTGTGATTTGCTTAATAACAATAGTGATAATAATAATAATAATAATAATAATAATAATAATAATACTGATTGCCATTGAGTCGAGCATGACTCATAAAGGTCCTATGAACAAAAGACATGAAGCCTCTCAAGAACTATAATTTCTCAAAGTTTATAGAGTTTTCAGAGGCATGTTGTTTAGAAAGTGGATACCACTCATTAATAATAATAATAATAATAATAAAATTAGAGAGGGTGAGACCAGTGCTCCGTGGAGGCAAGGATTCTGAAGCTTTGTCTGACATACTTTGGGCATGTTGTAAGGAGGGACCAGTCCTCAGAGAGGGACGTCATGCTTGGGAGGGTGGAGGGACAGAGAAAGAGAGGAAGACCATTGATGGGATGGATTGATTCAGTGACAATGAGTGTAATGAGGGTAGTAAAGAGGTAATGAGGGTGTGTCTGAGACAGTAAAGTTGGCACAAGATAGAGCAGATTTCAGGGCTATTGTACATAGGTTCATTATGAGTCTGAAGTGACTCAGCGGCACGTAACAACACCATCACCACAACCAGGATAAAACAAGACTGGTTTTGAATTAGTTAATTTTTGGAGCTCACTGATGGGTACATTGGATTCTATGCTTTAGCAAATTTTTGAAATTCTCCACAATAAAACAGAATGTTCTAATGCATCACCAAAAGATGTGTTTTGTTTGATTTTTCATATATCTAAAATAAAAAGACTTGACATTGCCTGTATTGGAAAACATATAAAACAATTAGAACACTTGTTCATTGTTAGTCATATAACCATTTTTTTTCTGTCATTCTTTCAGGTATTATTGACTGATGTTTCAGTTTTCTAAGTGCTGCTGTAAGAAACTATCACAGATTAAATGGCTTTAAACAACAGAAATTTTTGTCTTTATTTGGAAGGCTAGAACCCAAATAAGAATATTGACCATAATGAGTCCTTTGAAAGGATCTGAGAAACTTGATCCAGTCTCACTTTGCTCCTGATGATTCCCAGAAATCCTTGGCATTTCTTGACTTGTTGCTGCATTCTCACATTGCCTCATTTCTTTGTGTGTGTCTCTGTGTCTATTCTCCTCTTGTTTAAGAGCAGAACTAAGATTGGATGAGGACCTGCCCTATTTCAGTAAGACTTTATGTTACTGTAATGGATAACATCTTCACAAACTTTGTTTAGAAGCAAAGCCATCTTCACAGGTACTCAACGTTAAGCCTCTTAACATCAATCCTTTATAACACAAGAGAAATAAAAGTGATATCCACAAATAAATTTAAGCAAAAATATTTATGGCAGTTTTGTCTATAGTAGTTCAAAATAGGAATGACTCAAATATACATTAATAGCAGAATGGAAAAACAATTTGTGATATATTGACATAATGAATAATTATTGTTAGGTGCCATTCAAATTAGTTCTGACTCAAAAAACAAGTACATCAGAAAGAAAACACTGCTTGGCCCTGCTGCATCTTCACAATTGTTGCTATGTTTGAGCTCATTGTAGCTGCTACTTCAATTTCATTGAGGATCTTCTTTTTTACTGATCCTCTACTCTCCCAAGCATGAAGTCTTTATCAAGGGTCTACCCATCCCCTCTTCCCCCCTGTAACATACCCAAAATAACTGCACTCTTTCCAAAACAGATTTGTTTATCCTTTTGTTAGTCCAAAAGGACATGATCAATATTCTTAACCAATACCTAATTCAGTGCCATCAATTCTTTTTTGGTATTTATTTACTCTCAAAGTTTCATATGTATATGAATATTGAAAATACAATGGCTGGAGTCAGGTGCACTATAGTCTTCAAGGTAACATCCTTCCTCTTCAGCAATTGGAAGAGGTCTTTTGCAGCATGTTTGCCCATTGCAATATATCATTTGATAAGAAAGACAAACTACTGATCCAAATAACAAATTGTTGAAGCTCTTGAGATGAGTGAAATGATATGATACTGAGTAAAAGGGACCAGACACAAAATAATCCTTGTTATCATGTGATTTTTAAAAAATTTTATTTTATTATTTTTTGTGCATGTACCATCAAATCAGATCTGACTGGTACAGGAAGAAATTGTCCCTCCTTTTCCGGCAGAGCATCTGGTGGATTAAAACCGTGTACCTTTGGGATTGCAGTACAGCTTCTTGCCTCTAGGCCACCAGAGCTCCCCTATCTTGTGATTTTTATAGGAAGTTCTCAAATGGGAAAAAACAAATCAAGAAAGTAGGGAGGAAATTCTGGCAAGGAGGGTGTTGTATTTTCGAATGGTCAAGGAAGTGGTCAAGGAAGGCCCCACTAAACAAGTGACTCTCTTGGTAGATACCTGGAAGTCAGTTCAGATCTACCTCTCTCTGATGTTGATGCCCTGCAACTCACCATGGACTATTATTTCTCAATTTTACTGCCTCTTCTAATTCATAATGCCTGGGTTTACACCCTTCCTATTCTCCTGTCTGGATTACTACAACAGCCTCCTAACTTCCCCCTGCCTCTTCTTTTGCTCTCCAAATCAATTTTCTACAGAGCCATATCAGAGAAAGTTATCTGAAAAGCATATCTGACCATGCCATTCTCCTGCTTAAAGCCCATCAATGGCTCCCTCTTGCTAACAAGAAAAAGCCCAGATGCTCTAACAAGGTACTTAAGCCTCTTCTGGTCTGGTCCCTGATAACTTCTCCAGTCCAGTCCTTACCGTGACAGCCTTAACGTTTCTGCTTTCAAATAGAATTCCTCCTCCACACACTACCTCCTGGAATCTCTTTATTTTTTTTCGCTAGTGTGTTGTTAGCTGCTACTAGGCCTGCTCCTGACCTGTTGAAACCTGATATGCAGAGTATGACTACTCCATGGGGTTTTGGTGGCTATAATCTTTATGAACTCAAATTTCCAGGTCTTATCTTCCAGAGTTGCCAGATAGATTCAAACCTACATCCTTTAGTTTATCAGCTGATTGCAAACCAATTGCAATTTGATTCCTTTATCAGTACAAATCTTATTTTTATTTTAAGATTTGTTTTAGTGATCACTTCCTCCCGATCATTTCCAAACCCTGCATTTAGCACTGAAGCTCAGTTAGGCTGAATTTCCATTCTATATTCCTCTGACATCCTGGGCCCACCTTTCTTAGTTCCTCGGTTTGCCACATTGTTGTGACAAGATGCTCAGTGGCTCCACTTCCCCTACTATACCATGAGCTTTCTGAACACAGGGCAATATCTCATTCTTGTGCCTTGGCTGCAACTTCATTTGCATTCTGATCTTCCCATTCTCCCCTTACTCACTGAACTCTGTGGGTTAACCAAACAGGTTTTGGAAATTCTTTCATTTCAAGGTGGATTTCAGGCTATCAGAGAGCCACAGACTCTCAGATGGGGAGATGGGGAAGACAAATTCTAGGTAGTCCAAGTCAAGTACTTATCTGATAGTTGGCAACCCTTCTTTAACATTTCGGGAATTCCTTCGACATAGTGGATTAGAAGCTGTGCTGCCAACCCAATGGCAGGCGGTTTAAATCCACAAGTGGCTTTGCTAGAGAAAGATGGACAGTCTCCTTCTGTGTGATTCACAGTCTCTGAAAACCTGATGCAGGGTTGGCTATGAGTCATTTCTGACTTGACGATGATGAGTTTAAGTTTTTGTTTTTCAACATTTCTACACATTCCAGGAATTGAGAATCCTTCAAAGATGGTATCACCGATACAGAGATGTGCAGAATTCTCATCTCACTGAAATTCACCCTTTTACTACCCTCTCCTGGTTCTGGATGCTGTGTGTGAAAAGAATGAAGCAGGAAATAATTTGCATTAGAACACATATGTGTTTACAAACACATGCACACACAAACACACACAAATGTAAATCTGTAAGCTGCTTACAGTGATAAACAATGAACTGTTACCTAAATGTTAAGCACAAGCTGGGGACCAACATAGTACCCTGAGAGAAAATTATTTGTAATTTGAAGTTAAAACCATCTGTCAAAATAAAAGGCTCAGAGCAAAAGGCAAATCCAGTAAGTGCGCTGTACACATGCATAGTTATGAGGGTAGATGGAAAAAGAGCTAAAGAAATGTCATAGGGAGTACTGAGAGAGTTTGAAGGCAACAACAGATGAGCCCATAGATTACTCAGGTACAAAGGAGCAAAGTACAAGTTTTTCTGGCTAAATGTAAGTCTTTGTCTAAGAGTAGTATGTAGCAACAGGATCTTTAAATAGTAACTAAAGTCATAAAAAGAAATGTGTACACACAGATACAGTAGTATTGAGGAGACAAAGACAAAGCTAGTGGCCTTCTAGACCAAACTATTTAATTCTCACAGGCTATTACATGTAGTATGTATTCGTTTCCCTTCCACCATTTTACAGATGGGGAAACTGGGGTTCAGCCTTCTGTTCATGGTTCCACAGTGAAAGGCATGTGGGACGTCAAAGCTCATGCTTTCCCTATATCTAGTTGCCTTGGTGCCAGCAGTCAGAAAATAAAAAGACAAATTGCGTTGGGAAAATCTGCTGCCAGGGACCTCTCTAACTTGCTGAAGAGCAACAATGCGAGTTTGGAGACTAAGGTGCGCCTAATCCAGGCCATGGTCTTCTCACTTACTTTTTATGCTTCAAAGAGTTGGACAACAAATGAAAGAAGAAGACTCAATGTCTTCGAATTGTGGTGCTAGAGAAGAGTCTTGAACATAGCATGGACTGGCAAGAAAGCAAGGAAGTCTGTTTTGGAGATGGTGAAACCAAGTTTTTCTTTGGAGGCTAGAATTTTGAAGCTCTGTCTTATATATTTGGGGCACATGGTCAGGAGAGACTAGTCCTTGGAGAAGGACATCATACTTGGAAAGGTGGAGGGACAGCGTAGGAGAGGAAGACGAAGACCCTGGATGAGATGGATTGATACAGTAACTGGGGCAATGGTCGAAATTAGTGAGACTGGCCCAGGACAGGGCAGGGTTCAGAGCTGCTGTACATAGGGTTGCTATGGGTCTCAGACAACTCAAGGGCACACAACAACAACAACAACAACAACAACAACAACAACAGCAACAACCTGCCTTGGACAAGCCAAGAAGCTATCTTACAGGAGTTGTTTTTAGGAGCCTGTGGGTTGGCTCACACTCACAGTGACTCCATGTAAAACAACTTTGAATCAATTTTGTCCTACAGGATTTTTTGTAAGCATTTGTCCTCTGGGCCCTGCAAAATAATCAGCACCAGATTTCTAGGTCTTCTTTGCAAGTTAACTGGATATTTTTTACTTGCGAAATAACTAGTAGCTTAATATTTTATATGGAGATAATCAAGTTCAACTGACTGCTATCAAATCTGAACTAATAATGACTGACCTTCCAGCAGGTTTGCATAGGCTGTAAACTGCACATGAAGAGATTGCCCATCTTTCTCCTGCAGAGTCTTTGGTGGATTTGAACTGCCTGCCTTTGAATTGGTAGCACAACTCTTTGCCCACTAGGCCATAGAGCTCATAGGGAATTAAAGGACCTTAATGGAAGACATAGTCTTAGTAAGGGACCTTGTTGTTGAAGTGATTAAGCTCTTGCTTACTCCTCAGTGGCTCTGTGAGAGAAAGCTGTGGCAATTTGTCCCTGTAAGGATTGCTGCTGTTGTTATGTGTTGTTGAGTCAACTATAAATATGTAGTCAACTACTATGTCCTATGAACAACTGCTCTGAATCTTGCCTTATCCTGAGGAACCTCACCTGAAACCATTGTCACTGTCACTGTCACTGTGTCAATCTATCTCCTCTTGGATCTTCTTACCCTGCACTGAACCTCTACCCTTCCAAGTATGATGTCTTTCTCCAAGGACTAGCCCCTCATTTTGTGAGCCAGCATTGAAATCTTCTGTTCAGCTCTTTAACACCAGCATTCTTTCCCATTGTTTTGACATCTTTTCATTCCAGTGCAAGTGTTACAGACTTTTCTGACATCCATTTTTGTCTTTTCTTTCATCTCTGTCTTTGAAAAGACCTTTTGTTTTCTTCATGGATGATGTCCTTACACAACTCTTCTGGTGTTCAATCCTAAGTGTTCAGCTCATATAATCTATTCTTAAGCTAGTTTTTAAATTCACTTGTGATATACTCAATGTCATATTTTGGATCTCATGAATTTGATTTATTTTCTTCAACTTAAATTTGAAGTTACATATAGATAGTTGATAGTCTGTTCCACAATTAGCCCTTTATCTGGTTTGACTCCTGATATAGAGCTCCAATCTCTTTCTACAGATGTAGTCAACCCAATTCCTGTGTAGAACATCAAATGAAGTCCATGCATATGTGTGCGTGTGTGTGTGTGTTTGTAAAGATATTTGCAATGAATAGTTTATTGTACCAAATTCTGTCATGTGGTCCCGTCACCAAGGCCATATTTTCCAACTATCAGTACTTATTCTTTGTTTTGAATTTTTACATTCAGTCATCAATTATTATTAATGAGTCTTGATTGCATGTTCAATCAATTTCAGATGCAAAAATTGGTATAAATCCACAATTACCTTAATTTTGGCTTTCATGGTTAGTGTATATATTTGGATAATGATTGTATTAACAGGATTTTCTTCTATGGGTATGGATAATATCCTATCACTCATTGGGTTGTAGTTCAGGATAGATTTTAAAATACTTTTTTGACAGTGAATGCCACATCATTTCTCTTCAGTTGGTTATTTCTGGTGTAGTAGATCATAATCTGATTAAAAATTGCAAATACTAGTCTATTTCACTTCACTAATGCCTAAGACCTCAATATTAATCTTTTTTATTTAATTTTTGTCAACTTCCAGTGTTTCTAGATTCACACTTCTTATGCTCCATGTTCCAATTATATATTTGGAATTAATTATTGGAATATGATACATAGAAAACATATATGGCTCAAATGTAAATGTTTTAATTTTTATACTTTACTATAATTATAACAACCAGATGTAGATATGGATATGCCCAATAGCCTATGCCAAGAAATTCGGCCAACAGACTGACATAGATCCATAGTTATTCCCATTTAAAAAAAAAGTGATCCAACAGAGTTTACAAGTTACTGAAAAAATCAACATCACATACAAGTAAAATAATGATGAAGATTATGAACAGTATATGCTGGAACAGTATATGGAAAGGTAACTTCCAGAAATTAATGCTGAATTCAGAAGAGGCCATGGAAGGAGGAATAACATGGTTAATATCAGACGAATCTTGAATGAGAGCACAGAATGCCAGAAAGATGTTTACTTGTGTTTTACTGATTATGTAAAGACATTTGACTGTGTGAGGCATAACAATTTATGTCTAACATTGAGAAGAATGGGAATCCTAGAACACTTGATTGTGTTGAGGAACCTATACATAGAATTAGCTGTCCAAACAGATAATAGGAACACTACATAACTTAAAATCTGGAAAAGTATGCATCAGGTTTGTATCCTTTCTCTAAACCTATTCAATCTGTGTACTGAGCAAATAATTCAAGAAGCTAAACTCTATGAAGAAGATTGTGACATCTGGAGTGGATGAAGATTCATCAATAACTAATGTTATGCAGATAACACAACCTTGCTTGCAGAAAGTAAAGAGGACTTGAACCACTTATTGGATGAGATCAAAGACTATGACTCAAAATCTTCAATCTGGATTATATATCAACATCAAGAAAACAAAAATACTTATCACTGGACCAATAGGTAACATTATAATAGATGGAGAAAAGAATCAAGTTTCCAACAATTTCATTTTACCTGTGTCAACAATCAATACCCATGAAAGCAACACTTAAGAACTCAAAGGAAATGTTGCACTGGGGAAATCTGCAGTCAAGGACCTGTTAAAAATATTAAAGACAAGGGTATCAGTTAAAAGAATAAGGGTATCAGTTAAAAGAATAAGGTAAATCTGACTCAATGGTAATGAGTTTGATGTTCACGTTTTCAGATGCTATTTATTTATCTCTACATATCCAGTTTTCCATATAGTATCACCATCAGTCCATAAAAACTTTTTTGACATTTATTTTAACCTAGTCTCCTGGAAAAATTCTTTCAGCTTTTGCTTTTTTGAATACATCTTTATTTTCACCTTCATTTCTTTAATACACATTTTTGCATGTAATTCTTGATGGCAATTATATTTCTTTCAATATTTTTAAAGCTGCTACTCCATTATTCTGGCTTGCATAGTTTCTGATAAAACATGTGTTATAATTATTTTCTTTGTTTTTCTGTAGAAACTAATTTTTTTTTCTGGTTACCTTCAAGATTTCCTGTTTCTATTTGGTTTTCAGCAGTTTGACTATGACATAAACAGAGATTTGTTTGCTTATTCTCTTTGGAGTTCTTTAAACGTCTTAGATCTTTGGTTTGTTTCCTTTCATTAATTTCTTATTAATTCTGAAAAAGTCTTGCTCTGATCTCTTTAGAATTTCTTCTGCTCCATATTCTTTATCTCTTCTCCTTCTGGACTCTAGTTACACATATGTTAGGCCATTTAATATTATCTTAGATAATCTGTTTGGTTTTATGTCTTCATTTTTTTATCTTCTTGTGCTTTTCAAGAAAGAATTTCTGTTGGCCTATTTTCACATTTGCTAATTTCACTGCCCAGTTGTGTTCAGTGCACTTATAACTCTCTCTAAGGAATTATTCATCTCTGATGTTGTGTTTTTATTTAGTATTTCTATTATGGTATAGACCAGAGAGAGTTACACTGATAACCTAAAGGCAATTGGACGAGTGGCTCCAAAGGAGAAAGCTAGACAGTCTCCTGTGGTGTGATTTACAACTTCAGAAAACCAAGTGGTGGGTCAGCTATAAGTTGGCTCCAACTCGATGGTAATGAGTTTGAGTTTATATGTACCTATATGTGGTACTAGGGATATTGTAGCTGATGTTAGATGGATCTTAGCTGAAAGCAGGGAATACCAGAGGAAAGTCTATCTGTGTTTCATTGACTATGCAAAGGCATTTGACTGTGTGGATCATAACAAACTATTGCTGACTCTGAGAAGAATGGG
>NW_006399751.1:41316298-41343833 GCF_000299155.1 Elephantulus edwardii
AATCTGTAGAGTTTGCACTTCAAACCCAAGGGCCACACCTCTCTGCTGGTTCAAATCCACTAGTCACTCTACAGAAGAAAGCTGGACAATTTCTTACTGTGTGAGTTACAACCTCAGAAACTCAATGGAGGATCAGCTATGAGTCAGTTCTGAGTTGCCAAGAATGAGTTTGAGTTTTAAATACACATGCACCTCCCACCCCTTTTTCTCTTTCTATCTTGTTGAAATTCCCTATGTAGTGCATGTCAATGCAGCGAAAGTCTCTATGTGGAGTACATTGTTCACTTTCCCACTGGATCCTTGAAATGATTATTCATAGGTATAGGTATTTTAAGTTCTTGTTGTACATTGGTTGAGTTGGAGCTGAATCATGATTGCCTCTCCAGTGGCTTTTCAGAGATTATAATTTGCATGGGAAGAGAATAATTAGTTTTCTCCCTTAGGGAAGCTATTGGATTTGAACCTCTTGCCTTTGGGTTGGCAGCACAACTCCCTACCCACTACCCCATGAAAGCTCCTCTTTATATTTTGTTGTAGGTTGTTTTTGTGTGCTGTAGAATGTGAACTGACCCACAGCTGACACTTCATTGAGTTTTGAGAGGCAGTAAGTTGCGCAGATTTCCCATCCTTCTCCTGCAGAGCAGTTGGTGGTTTTGAACCAAGTCCCTTTGCGATAGCAGAATAACTTTTTACCACAAGGCCACCAGAGCTTCCTCCTTATAGTACTAATGAACAAGAGAAGGATTCTTAGGAGATAGAGTGACACTCTGAACAGAACAAGAGGTTTACACACAACAGAGATTGTGAAATGGTGCAGGATTGGGGAGGATTTTGTTCTGTCCCCCTAAACCCACTGAAAGACACTTAACAACAATAACAGTATACTTTTTTAAGTTTCTTGATTTCTTTATCATTTACTAATGGGATAATTTTTTTCTTAACTTTTGGTTTTTGCCTCACAAATTTTGACCAAATGCTAGACAGCCTTGGTAGAACAGAAGAGGCTCAAATAGCTCAGAAGTAATGTGCATAGATGAAATGACTTAACTTGGTAATTGTGCTGGGTTTGTAGTTCCTTATTGGAAATTATCATTAACTGTGGGGCATCCCGGGCTTCACATTCTTCTAACAGTGGGTTGCTATTACCTTGTGTTTGGTGTTAGGCCTGAGATGACAGAGGGGTTTTCCCTGTGGTACTCCATCCTCAATTTCTATTCTGCTTGCTTCTTCCGCAGAGAATAATTGTCTGTGCTTTTGTCCCTCTTCCCCTAGCCACCTGCTGTTGCTTCTGGAGTGGTGCTCCTTGTAGGAAGCTACTGATTCTTCTGTTTTATCCTCAGTCTTCAGTAGGGTCTATGTGTCTGAGCCTGATGATTGAGGCCTTCTGCCAATGCCCCTCCCAGGAAAGTCTTGTATCTGTGCTAAGTTTTCTGTGGGTGAATCTTTGCTGCTCTTCTTCTAGTGGGAACTGGCCTTACCTTTTCATTATTGCATAATCCTGGTCCTAAAAGACTTACCTACTCCTGTCTTGCAGTGATGTCCCAAACGTGGTAATGGGTACCCATGGTGGACAGTGCTGGCTGGAGCTTCCCGACTAAAACAAGCCTGGAAGCAGGAGCGGCATCCACTTCCAAAATGGCTTGCCTCCGGAAACTCTATGTACAAACAGTGCTCAGGCCTTTCGTTCATAGGGTCGCTATGAGTCGTCTACGACTCGATGGCACCTAACAACAATTCTTGTCTTGAGGCCAAAGGCCTTTTGCTTCTACCTTTTTTCTCACAAACACTGGATTTTTGCTTGCTGCCCTGAAATAGGAGGGCTTTTTCTTTGTACAACATACCAGTTGATCATTCTGCAGGCTTGAGCTCTTATCTCCTGCCTTCCCCTCACCTCTCTCTGACCACCTGGGGGGAAAAGTGCACAATTTCCTTGTAGAAGTCTGGATTTCCCATTTATTAGAAACTTATTAACTTATTGACATTCAGCATTTCAGAATTAATGACAAAGAACTGGATCATGCCAGTTACCATTCTCCACAGTTCTGACCAGGGCCACAGCAGAGAAAAACACTGACCAGAACTCAAATTCTTAAAAAGTCCAGATTAGACCATTGTGACTTGAGGTCTCCCAGAAACTATCACACAGCAGTATTGCTTAAAACTTGAGCCGCAACTACTCCCTTCTAGTGAAATGGCAGATTGGTATACGAAAGAAATTACCTAGGAGTCAACTTGATGGCAACAACAGCAACTGTGCTCCAGGAAAAAATATCTATAAAAAACTGAAGGACAAATGCTCACTCTAACACAAAGATGGGGAGGTAAGGGAGTCAGGATTCTTTTTGTTTTTAATTTTATTTTTTAAAATAATTTTAATGAACATTTACAGAGAACTTGGATTTCCATTCATTCATTGCTGCACTTCTCTCCCTGCCCAGCCCTCTCCCCCTGCCCCCCAGTTCGCTCCTCTCTTTAAAAAGTAAAAGAAAGACTCCCTCCCTGATACACAATCCCCCCGCACCCCTCCCACAACCCCAAGTACATTCCACTATACAACCTTAATTGTGGACTCTTGTGATAACCATAATACCCTATCATACATAGCTTTTAAATTATTCCGTCCCTCATCTGTTTCAGTGCAGTATACACAATTTATCCAGTTTTTTTCAGTCTTACCCCCACCCTGATATCAGTCCCATTTTCCAGCAGTGGCACCATGCAATATTTGTCCTTTTGCGACTGAGATATTTCACTCAGCATAATGTCCTCCAGGCTCACCCATTTTGAATAATATTGAATGAGTTCCTTGTTTTTCAATGCAGCATAGTATTCCATTGTGTGAATATACCACAGCTTCTCTACCCATTTGTTTGTTGATGGGCACCTGGGTTGTTTCCAACTCCTTGCTATTGTGAACAAAGCCATGATAAACATGGGTGTGCATATATCTGCTTGGATGTCAGTTATGGTCTCTTTGGGATATATTCCCAGTAGTGGAATTGCTGGGTCAAATGGTATCTCTATTTGCAACTTTTTGAGAAAGTGCCATACTGCCTTCCACAGTGGTTGCACCATTTTACATTCCCACCAACAGTGAATAAGGGTTCCAGTTTCTCCACAACCTCGCCAGCATTTGTTGCTTGCTGTTCTGTTAAATTTTGCTATTCTGACTGGGGTGAGATGATATCTCACAGTTGTTTTAATTTTCATCTCTCTTAGAGCTAGGGATTTTGAACATTTCTTCATGTGCTTATTAGCCATCTGAATGTCTTCTTTGGTGAAGTGTCTATTCATATCCTGTGCCCATTTTTCTATTGGATTATTTACCTTTATCTTGTTGTGGTGCTCAAGTATTTTATAAATTCTAGATATAAGTCCCTTATCTGACATGTCATTACCAAACACTTTTTCCCAGTCTGTGGCTTCCCTTTTTACCCTGTTGGAGAAGTTTTTGGATGTGCATAGGGATTTGATTCTTAGAAGATCCCATTCATCTATTTTATCTTCTCCTGGTTGTAGAGGGAGTCAGGATTCTTATATGCTGCCAACAGCAATCATAATTCAGTTAAAGAGAAAGCTGACCCTTTGTGGAAAATGTAACCAATGTCACTGAACAGTTTGTGTAGAAAGTAACTTTTCAAATAGGAACTTAATTTGTTGTGCAAATTTTCATTGAAAACACAATCAAATATTCTCAAAAATATAATTCATTGAAATGTAACTATTTTCTTCTTACTTTATTTGGTCTCCTCACCCTTGCGTCCTGTACCGCAGCACCTCAGAGATATTCCAGTTTCTGCTTCAGGTCACTGCAATAAAGTGAGCTGCATGAATTATTTTTGGTTTCCCATACAAGCAATGTTACACTATTCTGAAATCTATTAAATTAACTAAGCAATAGAATTATGCAATGTTGTTGTTGTTGCTGCTTTTAGAGGATGTCAAGTCACATTTAACTCATAGAAACCCTATGAACAATGGATCTGAACCCTGTCCTATCCTGTGCCATCTTTATAATCTCTGACACACTTGAGCTCATTGCCATGCTGTACCAATACTTCTTGCTGAGGGTGTTTCTCTCTTTCACTGACCTTTCCATGAATGATGCCCCAAGGAATAACCTTTCCTAACAACATGCCCAAAGTAGCACTCTGCTTTCACCTTCTGCTCTAAGAAGCTCTCTGCTTATTCCTTCTCCAAGACATGTCTGTTTGTTCTTTTGGCAGTTCATGAGGTATTCAGTACTCTTTTCCAACACCACAGTATAAAGGGATTAATTCTTCTTCTGTCATCATTATTCATTGTCTAACTCTCAGAATATAGCAAATAATTGATAAAACTGACTTGAATCAAGCACACCTTACTCTTACTGACATCATTGTTATTCAGGACTATAGAGAGATCCCTGACAGCAGACTTTCCCAATGCTATATGTCTTCTGATCTCCTGATTGATGGTAGCAAGGGTGTTAATTGTGGATACAAGTAAGACTAAATCAGTGGCATTTCAATCTTTTCTTCGTCTATCATCATGTTGCCTATTAGCTCAATGGGGAGAGTTTGTGTTTTCTTGCTAAGATGTAATCCATATTGAAGGCTATAGTCCTTGATCCTCTGCAGCAAGCACTTCAAGTCCTCCTCACTTTCAGCAAGCCAGGTTGTATCATCTACATAACACCAGTTGTTGATGAGACTGCCTTTAATCTTGATGCTACACTTTTCGTCATTTAGTCCAACTAAGATTTCCTTAGCACGTCGTACAGGTTGAATATATATGGAGAAAAGATAACGGCCCTCATGCCCACCTTTATTGATTTTTAAAAATTTTATTTATTTATCTTTGTTGTGTACCACCAAATTGGATCCGACTGGCCCTGGGAGAGATTGCCCCTCCTTCGTCAGCAGAGCATCTGGTGGATTTGAACTATGTACCTTCAGGATTGCAGTGCAGCTTTTTGCCACTAGGTCACCAGAGTTCCCTACCTTTATTGATTTTAAGCCATGCAGTGTTCCCTTGCTCTGTTCAGACAACAGCTTCTTGGTTTAGAAATAGATTTTGTATGAGCATGATTAAGTGTTCTGGAATTATCATTTTTCTCAAGTTATGAAAACACTTTGGAAATTGCCAGAATGACACAGATGGTAAACGAGCACATAATGTTGGAAAAAGGACACCAATTGACTTTTTGATGCAAAGCTGCCACAAACCTTCTGTCTTAGGCAGGAGAGAAACAAAGCAAATGAAATCTCTCAAATAATTTGCTAGTATGTTTATAAAGACTGGCAAATTCCAGGTCTGTGAGTCAGACCTGGGAAGAGAGGTTTCTCCTATTTACATGGCATCTTATTACTGTCATTTCTGAATCAACTCACAGTTGGCCCTCTATTTGATTTCTGAGTCTGTAAATGGAATGGGAGGTTGTTGCCCTTATTTCTTTTGAGAAGCCGCTGGTAGATGAAAACAACTGGTGAGATATGACACTTGAGTTAACACAGATTTCTATAGACTAGATGTGCTGTTTGTTGTTATTTATCAAATCAGAACCTACTCGAAGCTGAGCATCCAGTCCAGTGGGTTTTCAGAGGCAGTAAATGGTACAGAAGGAGATTTCCCATCTTTCTCTTGTGGAGCAGCTGATAGATTCAAACTGCATATCTTTGCACTGGCAGTACAATTCTTTACCACTAGATTGCCAGAGCTTCCTATGGGCTAGATGTTGACATATCCTTAGGCAGCAGGTAAGTCATCCACTGGTTCAAGTCCAAAGACCAGGAAATGATTATTAGCCAGATGCAAGATCCAGATCAAGAAAAAGCAAGAGACCTTTGCCAGACTTCCACATATATTTGAAGTCTACACATCCCACTGAAACTCTCCCAACTAATTAGTTTCTAGTTGAAGACCATATCAAAGGTTTTATTACATTACATCCGATCTCATTAAGGGAATGACTACATTATAATCACCAAACCAGAGAATCAAAAGCAGCCAAGATGTCGTACAACCTTAACTAACACACTTTTAATTTGTAAAAACCACAATACCTCAACATACAAATAACCCAGGCACAATAAAAGGTTGTGCTCCTATGTTTTTGTTTCTTGGGAGAGGTTTTACAGTCTTTGGAATTGACTTCACTTAGTTGACTTGCATCTTCAGCTTTCCAATAAACTCAAGAAAATTTGTGATTTTACAGGTTATATCACCTTTTCTTGTCAGAAAGGGAGCAACATCTTCTTGTAACTTTGTACATCCTAAGCAGAAGTGGAATTTTAGGTAATATTGAAACAACAACAATAAAACTTTTAATTATGGAAGTGTCCAAGCATCCTAGAAGTAGAGTAGGGTATTGCTTCTGTAAGATTTTTTTTTTCTTCTGTAAGAATTTTTACCAACATTCTTCTAAATCAATACATATAGATCTACATCTTATATTTAGCGACAGTTATATAGGTCACCAGAGCTCACTATATATTTATAGTATAAAAATACTTGTTTCTATGATCATTCAAATGCTATGCCTATTTGTCTCCAATTTTTCCTTATATCAAACAATATTGTAGTCAGGACTTTTATACCTATTTCTTCAAGTAATGGGTACAAAAGTCCTTACTACAGTATTCAATGGGTCAATGTCTGTTTTACACTTTGATACAAAACATAAAATTGTCCTTTCAAGTGGCTGCATCAGAGATAATAGACTCAGACACCCTAGACTATGGTATAAAGAGACTTCCACCTACAGCTAGAAATGCTAAATCTTGAGAGGACAAAATTGATGAATGAGACTTTCTAAAAACTAAATCCATGTGCAAAACCTTTTCCCAATAGAGTGAGAAGAAAATTTACTGTCTAGGGAAAAACCATTTGACAATACCATTTCAGACAAAGGTCTCACATAAAAAGTTTATAGAATCCTACAGGGCCTCCACAAGAAAAAGACTGATAACAAAATTACAAAATGGGCAAAAGAGATGGAAAGACTTCACAGAGGAAGGTATTTGGATGGCCAGCAGATGCATGAAAAAATGTTCAATATCACTGGCAATAAGACAGATGTAACAAATGAAAAAAAAAAGAAACACAACAACAAAAAAGAGATATATATCAAAATCACAATGAGATACCATCTCACTCCAGGAGCAGTGGCAAAATTTAACAGGATAGGAAGTAATAAATATTGGAGAGGATGTGGTGAGATAGGAACCCTTATACATTGTTGATGGGATTGTAAAATGGTGCAACCACTCTGGAAGGCAGTTTAGCATTTCCTCAGAAAGCTGAACATAGAAATTCTATATGACCTAGCTATTAGACTGCTTGGAATATACTCTGAGACAATGAGAACTGAAGTACAAACAGAGACTTGTATACCACTGTTCATAGCAGGGTTATTCACCATTGCAAAAACGTGGTAACAGCCCAAATGTCCAACCACAATCAAATACATTGAGAAATTATGGTACATTCACATGATGGAATACTATGCAGCACGTAGGAGCAATGATTTTGTTAATCACTACCTAACTAGAGAGCATTATGCTAAATGAACTCAGTCCCATAGGACAAATACTGTGTAAGATCATTACTGTAGAACTTGTATGAGGATCCAAGGGAGGGGGGGAGCAGAGGGTGAGGATGGGGGAGGTGGTTAATCATAGAGTCACACAATTTGATGAGTGGAATGAAGCATGTGAAAAAAATGTGTATGAATTTTGTAAATAAAACAGTATAAAATAAAAGAATTACTTAAAAAAGAGAAGATAATGGATTCATACTGAAGTATCAGAAAAGATGATCCAACAGAATGTGGGGATAATAAAAAAGAGATGATCCAACAGAATGTGAAAATAATAAAACAATGTCATTAATGTAACATACAAGTGAAATCTTGAAGGTTATTAAAAAATGACTGGATCACCTGTATTTTCAGAGAACTTCCAGAAATTCAAGCAGGATTCATAAGAGGAATCAGGGTTCCATTACTGCTATCAGCTGATTCTTAGGTAAAAGCCATTGCCATTGCTAATATCAGATGGATCTTGGGTAAAAGCAAAGAATATCAGAAAGCTGTTTCTTCGTGTTTTATTAACCATGTGAAGGCATTTGACTGTGTGGATCATAATAAATTATGGATAATATTGAGATGATTGGGCATTCCAGAACACTTAACTGTGCTTGTGCAAAACATGTTCATAGTCCAAGAAGTAGTCATCTGAATGTAAGAGGGGAATAGTTTATAGTTACAAATTAGTATGTTGTGCATCATTGTGGTATCTTTACTTCATACCTTTTTGATCTGTATGCTGAGTAAATAATTCTAGAAGCTGGATAATATGAAAGAGAGCATTAGGAGTGAAGGAAGGCTCATCAACTACCTATGTTATGCAGATGATACAACTTTGCTTTCAGAAAGTGAAGAAGACTTGAAACACTGAAGAAGATTAAAGATTACAGTCTTCAATAAGGATTACACCTTAGTATTAAGAAAACAGAAATCTTTACCACTGGACAATTGACAGCATCATGACAGATGATTGTATAAATTGTTGATGTTTTGAATGATTTGAGTTTCCTTGGATTCACAATTAACACTTATGTTAGTTGTTGTTGTTGTTCATTGCTGTCAAGTTGAGAACGACTCATAGCAACCCTATGAACAAAAGACTTGAAGCCTTTCTAAAACTATCGTTGTTTCTCAAAGTTCATAGACTTTCAAAAGATACGTTGTTTAGGAAGTGGATGCCACAGTCAAGAAATAAAAAGATATGTTTCATTGGGCATATCAGTTGTTAAGGACTTCTTCAAAGTGCTAAAGAACAAGGATGTAAACCTAAAGAGTAAGATGTTTCTGACTCAAGTCATGATACATTCAATTGCTTCATAAACATATGAATGTTGGACAATGGATAAGGAAAACTGAAGAAGAATCAATGCTTTTAAATTATCATTTTGGTGAAGAGTATTGAATATGACCTGACTGCCAAAAGAACACACACACACACACACACACACACACACACACACACACACAAATCTGTCTTGGTTCTCTTTAAGGACAACGATGGTGAAACTTGGTCTCTCATACTTTTAAGTACATCATCACAAGGATCCAGGCCTTAAAAAAGACATCATTCTTGGATGTATGAGTAGAGAGTCAGTAAACAAGAAGAAATGCCTAAACCAGATGAATTAACACTGTGACAGCAACAATGCGTTTGCGCTTAGTGAAGGTGGTGAGGACAGTGCAAGATGGGGCAAGATTTTGATCTGTTCACAGGGTCACTATGGGTCACAATTGGCTTGACTGCACACTGAAGCAGATGGGTCTCTAACCCAATCTCAGGAGTATCCTTAGAAGAAGCAAAGAGAGAAGATGGCCCCAAAAGAGTGGAAGCAGAGGTTTGAATGCCAAGGATCTTTGGCTCTCACTAGAAGCTTGGAAAGAGGTGTGGGATAGATTCTGACATAGAGACATCATAAGAAATAACTTGGGTGTTAGACTCAACCTCCAGAATTTTCACAAAATTTATAAGCTGCCTGGTGTATGTTCTTATAAGCTGCCTAATGTATGGTACTTGTTACTGCAGGCCCAGGAAACGAATACATCTCCCCTCTCATCTATTTCCTGAACATGAAGGCCACTCTTTCAACATCACCACCCTCACGCCAGCTTGGATCCTAGTACTTGTATCCCTGGGATCCAATATCCACATACCCCTTGGATCTGCGTTTTCATTTCTTTTAAGTAGGGTGACCATTTGTCCTGGTGTGCCTGTGCATGAGGGGGTTCCTCAGGTGCAGGACTTTCAGTTTCAAGAGTAATAATTTTGCTCAAGTCAAGTTGGTCTTCCTCCAAGTCCTCACTGCTCTCTGCCTAAGGGGTTGTGACTGTAAAATAACCTCTCCTACAGCCCCTGCTCGCACATACTGACTCTCTTTCAAATTCTGGTCTCTGCTGTCCTTTATAAGCCTCTCCTGAACTTGTTTCACATCCTGCTTCTCTCAATTTTGATGAAAAAATTGCTGTACCAAAAGATGATATTAGCAATATTGTATAAGTAGCATAAACATTTTAACCTAATTAAAAAATCTGAGGCTACTTATTCTAATAGGATAAATCAGGTTTTTCATTTAATTTATTGAAAGGTATTTGCACTGTGAAAGTCTACTTACTTACAGTTTTAAAGGAGCATTTCAATTTTGCAGAATCAAATAAACACTGGTATTTTAAAAAATTTTAGTCTACTCTTTACAGATGAAGTTTTTGTCTCAGGTATCTAGTACTGCTATAACAGAAATGCCACTTGTTGATGGCTTTAAAAACCAGATACCTAATCTTCCACAGTTTAGGAGAAAAAGGTCTGAATTTAGAGTGCCTGTTCTAGGGGAAGACTTTATCTCTATCAACATGAGGGAAAGTCTTTGTCTCCTTTAGACATCTGTTGGTTTCAAGTTCCTTTTTGATCTTCAAGTGTTTTGGCATCAATCTTCCCCTGGGTCTAGGAGGTTCCCAGGACAGAGACCCTGGGTCTAAGGATATAGTCTGTCCACACTTTTATTTTTATTAGTAATTGTAAGTTCCTTTCCTTTCTGCTTACTTATTTAATCTTCGTTTATCTCAGAGAAGATTCACTCATCATTGAGTCTGGGAAAATAGGACCACAGTCTTAGGCACATCAAGGTCAAATGGCATAACGTAGTGCACAGAGGCATCCTGCTTTGGTGAGTATCAACTGATGTCTTAAAAACTTGTGAGCAATCATCTAAGGTGCAGCTATTGGTTTATTTCCACTTGGAGCAAAGAAGAGTAAAGAAAATCAAAGACACATGGAAATAATGAATCCAAAGGATCAATAATATGCAGTATGCAGATGACACAACCTTGCTTGCTGGAAGTGAGGAGGGCTTGAAGCACTTGTTGCAGAAGATCAAGGAATGCAGCCTTTGGTATAGATTGCCTCTCAATGTCAGGAAAAAAAAGATTCTTACCACTGGAGTGATAGATAGCATCATGACTGATGAAGAGGAGTTTGAAACTGTCAACAGCTTCATTTTGTTTGCATCTACTTAAGACCGTTGGTATCAGCAGTCAGAAAATAAGGAGATGCATTGCACTGGGAAAATCTGCAGTTAGGGACTTTTCCAAATTATTGAGGTGTAATAATGTTAGTTTGAAGACTAAGATGTGTCTGATTCAGGCCATAGTCTTTCCAATTAGTAGCTATGCATCTGTGAGACCTGGACAATGAAGAAGGATGACAGAAAAAGAATTGACGCCTTTAAGCTGTGGTGTTGGAGAAGAGTACTGAATATCCCATGGGAGGCCAAGAGAACAGATATGTCTTGGAGAGGCTTTGCCTCACATACTTTGAACATGTTGCTAGAAGGTGCTATTCTGTGGAGAAGGACGTGATGTTGGGAAGGGTGGAGGATTGGCAAAGGAAAGGAAGACCCTCAACGAGGTGAATTGATACAGTGACTGCTGCAACGGGTTCTTGTGTGCCAGGAAGTGTGAGGATGGTGCAGGATAGAACAGGTTTCAGATCTTTTGTTCATAGTGTCACTATGAATCTACTCAACTCAATGGCACCTAACAACAACAAGGATCAATGAACTACTGAATCCCAACCTCCTTTACCCTGAGACCAGAAGAACTATAAAATGCTTGGCTACTACGGCTAATTGCTTTGGAAAGAAACACTGTGGGAGGTCCAGGACAGAGTGGGAGGGAAAAAAAACCATGTCGAATACCACTCAAAATAATAATAATAAAAAGACTATAAAATTTATTGATCTGATAGACAATGGCTTCTGTGTCTTTAACCTTTAAAGTCTTTTTAAGTCACCCCAAAGTTCAATTTTCAGCTAAAAAGCAGGTGGGCTTGTAAGGTAAACAAAACAACCAACCAAATGAGATCGATGCATTTACATAAGGATAAAGCTCAGAGCACCGGAAGGGATAGGGAGGAAGGATGAATGGAAAGTTTAAAGACAGGGAGAAAGTAGGAAGAATATTGTTACATTTCAGGGATTTCAATCAATTTTATAAATTGAAATGTGTATGGATTATTGAAACAAAAACCAATTTGCTCTGTAAACTGTCACCTAAATCCCAATATAAAGTTAAAAAAAAGAGATTACATCTTGCCTCATTAACATAATCATCTCTCCTCTTGTTTCTTAAACATCACAGAGGTGAGAACTTACAACACATATGATAATTAGCAGGAGTGTCATTCACTTCCTAAACAATATGACTCTAGAAACTCTATGAACTTGGAGAAACAATAGGTATCAAAGGGCTTCAGATCTTTTGTTCCATAGGGTCACTAAGAGTTGCGCTCCACTTGATGAAAATCAACAAACATGATAATTACATCAGATCACAAAATGAAAGATAATGGTAGAATATTGAGAATCATGACTTAGCCAAGTTAGCGCATATATTTGGGAAACACAAGTTAATCCATAAAACTACTGGCTTTCTAAGTAGAATTCACCAAATTTAGAATTTACCATATAAAAACTTTTCTGGTTTTTGATAACTTCCTGTTCTTACGCAGGAGCCCTAGTGGTATTGTGCTACACATGATGGGTTATTAACGGAAAGGTCAGCAGTTTGAATTTACTAGATATTTCAAGGGAGAACGATGAAGAAAGATGAAGCAGGCTTCATTTCTTTTGAGACTGGAATTTTTTTTTGTTTGTTATGCAGATTTCCACACTTTTCTTCATTGACATTATGTTTCATACAATAATCCCCATACATTGTGTCATATAAAATTAACCATGATTGAACTATGTCCACATTATTTGGCCTTTTCAGGTCCCTGACAGATCTTTCCCATTTCCTTTACCCCCTCCCTCCACCTACCAAATAGTGCAACTCTTTCATTTTCCCCTCCACCCATTCTCACACTTCTGCTTCCACCACTTCCCCCTTGGATACCCATAAGCGTTTTACTAGTTATCCTTCTGTTTTTACAATCATGGACTTACGCAGTATTTGTCCTTGTAAGACTGAGTTAGTTCATTAAGCATAATACTCTCCAGTCTCTCTCAAGGTATGTAGTATTTTTCAAAATCATTGCTCCTGAGTGTTGTGTAGTATTCCATTGTGTGAATGTACCACAATTTCTCAATACATTTGGTTGTAGTTGGTCATTTGGGCTGTTTCTTGTGATGGTGAATAATGCTGCTTTGAACATTGATGTACAAATCTTGGCTTGTGTCTCAGCTCTAATTTTCCTGGGGTATATTCCTAGTGGTGGAATAGCTGAGTCATACAGAGTTTCTGGGTTCAGGGTGTTTTTTTGTTTGTTTGTTTGTTTTGTTGGGTTTTTTTAGAGAATGGAAACAGGCTCCTTTTAACATTTACAGTCTCAGAAACCTGTTGGCCATAAACAGGAATCAACTAGACAGCAATAGATTTGATCTTTATCATTGTATATCAGTGATTTCAGAAATTACTCTGATAGTTGTTTTATGAAGTAAAGAATGCATAATTTTTGCATTAAAGAAAAAAATGACCTAAAGGCATTTGAAAGCTTAAAAAAAGCAATGCATACTTTTAAAAAAAAGGTCAGAACTCAGATTAGTTTAAATTTTAACATTTTATATCATATGCATATATATTTCCATTCAACAAATATTTAATGCCTATTTTTTATAATAGGCTTACACACAAATATCATATATATATATAGTTGTTGTTAAGTGCCGTTGAGTCATAGATGACCCATAGCAACCCTATGAATGAAAGACCTGAACACTTGTATAACTTTCATCTATCTCTCTTTATATAAATAGTTGTTATGTCAAATCAAGTCAGAATCAACTCATAGCTGATCTTTCAGTGGGTTTTCAGAGGCAATAAATTACACAGGAGGAAATTTCCCATTTTCCTCCCATGGAACAATAGGGTTGGCAGTACAACTCCTTACCACTAAAACATCAGAACTCCCTATAGCTATATGCATATTTGCATTACATTACATTACATTGTATTACATTACATTACATTACACTACATATACAATATATACAGAGGGAGCTCTTGTGGCCTATGCTAAGGAGTTGAGCTGTCAACCCAAAGGTACATGGTTTTGAATCCACCAACTGCTCTATGGGAGAAAGATGGGCAATGTCCTATATAATCATCTCTGAAAATCTGTTGAAGGGTCAGCTATGCACTGGTTTCGACTCAGTGACACATAATAACAATATTATTCTTATTGGGTGCTATAGAGTTGGTTCCTGCTCATAGCAACAGCATGTTACAGAGAAGAATTTCCCTGTAGGGTTTTCTAAGCTATAATCTTTATGGGAGAAACAGATTAGTAACTCTTCCTCTTATAGAGCAACTGGGTGGATTTGAACTGAGTATTAGAAGAATTTGTCCTACTGTTTGTCCTTCTATCTACCCATACATCACCTACTCACTCAGAAAATGTTTGTCTCCCTTGTGTACTTTGTTATGGTAATACTGTGAAGCCGAATAAAAATATTTCTGGTTCTCAAGTAGGGATAATTTAGTGAGAAGAGATAGACATGCTCAAATCCTATGGGGGTACTAGAGAAGGCTTACTGTGAGAGATGACTTTATAAATTAATTTGAAGGGTATGTGGGATGTCAATAGATGGTGTAGGAGGAAGTTATCTTCAGGATGAGGAGATATATTGGGTAAATGCATGTGGTTGCAAGAGTGTGTTAGAGAACAGGTTGGAGTATACAGTAGATGTGGTGCTGAAACCAAAATTGGAAAAATTTGGCTAGAGTCAATAAGGAGAAGAGAACATTATTTTGAGTGTGAGTGACTAGATAAGGCTTGTGGAGGGGGAGAAACTACTTAAACAAGATTTTGGATGATTTGTATGATTTTGTAGGTAGATTGCAGTTGAGTAAAACACTAAAGGCAGAAATATATGAACATACCTCTGGAGCAGGCCAGGATGACAATATTCTTCAGAGATAAAGAAATTTTGGACAAGAAGCACTCAAACATTGTATGACATTCTTTCTAGCTTCAAGACTTTTCTGTATGCTCTTTCCTCTGTCTAGAATCTTCTCTGACAGATACAGAAGAATATTTTTGGTAGCGAGTAACAGAAAAACTCAAAGCTCATGTTGGAAAAAACTGGTATGGTTTAGGCATCATTTCATAACGCTACCAGGACTGTTTCCTTGTGATTATCCTGTTTCTTCCATCACTTGTATGTTGGCTTTTTTTTTCTCTTGGCAGAGAGATGGCTGCTAACTGCTTCCAAGCTGCATGTTCTTACATTTATAAAAAAGAAAGCAGCTCTTTGCTTATCTTCAGACAGAAGCCAATTGTGATTAACCCACTGTGATTAACTCAACTTGGGTTACAAGCCCAGCTAAGAACAATGACTGTGGACTGAACATTGTGAAGAACACATTGATTAAGGCAGTCCATGTCTATACCAATCACTATGATAAGGAGATTAAAGTGGACCAATCAGGGTTCACTCT
The DNA here is from genome assembly GCF_000299155.1 of Elephantulus edwardii. Classification (NCBI taxonomy): domain Eukaryota; kingdom Metazoa; phylum Chordata; class Mammalia; order Macroscelidea; family Macroscelididae; genus Elephantulus; species Elephantulus edwardii. The sequence continues at coordinate 41,331,795 of NW_006399751.1, forward strand.
GTGAGGTGAGTGTGAACTCTACAGCAGCTAATATAGCTAATATATAACATATGTATAAGTATGGAGATAGGACACATTTCTGGCGTACACCCTTCCCAATTTTGAACCATGCGGTGTTACCTTGCTCTGTTCTAATGACTGCCTCTTGGTCCAAGTATAGGTTTTGCATGAGCACGATTAAATGTTCTGGGATTCCCATTCCTCTCAGAGTCAGCCACAGTTTGTTATGATCCACACAGTCAAATGCCTTTGCATAATCAATGAAACACAGATAGACATTCTTCTGGTATTCCCTGCTTTGAGCTAAAATCCATCTAACATCAGCTACAATATCCCTAGTACCCCGACCCCTTTTAAGCCCAGCCTGGACTTCTTGCAATTCTCTGCTGATGTGCTGTTCCAGTCGTTTTTGGATAATCTTCAATAGAATCTTGCTTGCATGTGAAATCAATGATATTGTTCTGTAGTTTCCGCACTCAGTTGGGTCACCTTTTTTTGGAATGGGAACAAATATAGAGGGAGGTAATAAAAATATTTATTCCACTGTACCATTATGGTGCCCAGCTAACTCATATTCTTCCTTTATTCTCACTTTAAATGCCAAGGCTTCAGAAAAACTTTCTTTGATTTCCAAAACTAAATTAGAGTCTTTCTGTTCCAAGTCATGACACCTTGTAACTTTTCTTCATAACACTTATCACCTTTTAAATTACACACTTATTTGTATGATTATTTGTTAAAAGTCTGGTTCTTCCATTAGACTCAATGCTATACGCAAGCAGGAAACATGATTTTATTTTCTTTTTTCTCAGCCCAGGTCCCTGACTTGCATATAAAGACATTCTATAAAAATCATGCAATGAATGAATGAATTCATCTGGACTCCTATTCAGTAATTAACAATCTTACTTAGATCAACTTCAGAATTGGCATAGTACCAGAGAAAGGGAATATATAAGTGAATACTAAGCTCATTGCTATGTTACAATGTGACCAAGAAGGGATAAAAACCCTGTGTAACAGACAAAACACTCAACGAATTACAGGGATTAAACCAGTAACTGTTGTAAATGACACTGTCAAGTGCAAATTTTGGGTAAGAAATTTTGTCATTTGTAATAATATTCATTCTCACTCTTTCATTATAAAGGTTATACCTCACACAGAGCTAATTTTAAATGCGCTTACACAGACCAGGACAATCTTGTTTTTCTGATAATAAATTATCTGCATCAAAAATGCACAATCATGGAAGCAAAGCTATAAATAGGTTTTTATTTGGGCTAAAGAAATGATTATAAGTCAGTGGAATGGCTGTCATTCAAAATATACATCTTGATTCCTAGCTATTTTAAAATTTATTTAATATATTTTAGTACAATGTTCAAGTAGAGGAGAAGAGTTTAGGAAAAATCACGTTTCAATATCCATTCAAATGTGACCTATGGTGACCCTCTAGATTTCAACATTCTGATTAAAAACAGTTGGAAAAGTCAAGTATAGAATGTCAATTAAATTGTTGTTGGTATGTGTCATCAAGTCATTTGTGATTCATAATGACCCTATGTACAACAGCCCTGAAGCCTGCGCTATCCTCACCAGTCTCACTGACACCAATAAACGTACCCCCATTTCTTCAGTCACAGTCAATCCCTCTCCTTTAGGGTCTTCTCCTCCTGCCCTGTCCCTCCACCCTTCCAAGCTTGATGTCCTTCTACAAGGACTAGTCTCTCCAGGTCACATGCCCAAAGTATGTGAGATGAAGCTTCAAAGTCTTTGCCTTCCAGCTTGGTTTCACCTTCCCCAAGAGAGACCTGCTTGTTCTCTTGACAGTCCATGGTTTGTTCATTATTCTTCACCAGCACCATAATTCAAAGGTATCGATTCTTCCTCTGTCATTCTTAGTCATTGTCCAGCTCTAATGCATAGCAAGTAATTGCAAGGACCATGGACTGAATCAGGTGAAACCTTAGTCTCTAGACCAATATAATTGCTCTTTAGCACTCAGGAGAGGTCCCTGACAGCAGATTTTCTTAATGCAATTCATCTTTTGGTTTCCTGACTGCTGGTGCCAAGAGTGTTGGTTGTGGAGCCAAGAAAGCTGAAATTGTTAACAACCTCCATCTCTTCTCCATCTATCATGACGCTACCAATTGGGTTTGTGGCAAGAATCCTTGTCTTCTTGATGTTGACCTTTAATCCATATTGAAGACTACAGTCCTTGATTTGCGATAAACACTTCAGCTCCTCCTCAGTTTTAGCAAGCAAAGTTATGTCATCTGCATAACGCAGGTTTTTTTATGAAGTCTTCCTCTAATCCTGATGCCACATTCTTCTTCATGAAGTCCAGCCTCCTGAATGATCTGTTCTTCATATAGATTGAAAAGGTATGGAGACAGGATGCATCCCTAATACATTCTTTTCTTGATTTTGAACCATCCAACGTTTTCTTGCTCTGTTCAGAAAACTGCTTCCTGGTTCAAGTATAGGTTTCACATTCCCATTCTTCTCAAGGTTAGTTACAATTTTTTATTTTATTTTTATTTTTTTTAATCCACACAGTCAAATGCCTTTGCATAGTCAATGGAACACAGATAGACACACCTCTGGTACTCTTTGCTTTCAACCAAGATTCACCTGACATTGACGATAATGTCTCTAGTGTATTTCTGGTAGTTCTATGTCAATGTCCTGTTCCAGTCATTGTTGGATAACCTTCAGCAGGATTTTGTTTGTGTGTGATATTGTTTGATAATTTCCACACTTTATGAGGTCACCTTTTTTGCAATGGGAATAAATAGGAATCTTTTAAATTAAAATAGATTAGTTGAGAACAGTTGGGCAATTTATAGTGATTTGAGCAGTGTTTGCTTTAAATTCAGGTCTACCAAAAACTTAAGAAATGGAACCTTATTTGGAAATAGGGTGTTTGTAGATGTAATTAATAAAAAATGTTGAGAGGAAATCATCTGGCTTTCAACTTGTGTCTTAAATTTAATAACCAATGTCCTCGGATTTTTTTTTATTTCTTTATTTTTGTCGTGTATCATTAAATTGGATCTGACTGGCACAAGAGGCGAGAGATTGCCCCTCCGTCTCTAGCACAGCATCTGGCGGATTTGAACTGCAGTGCAGCTTCTTGCCACTAGGCCACCAGAGCTGCCTATTGACCAATGTCCTCGTAAGGAAAGGAAAGGATATAGTGATATAAATAAAAAGTTTGCATGAAGATGGAGTCAAAGATTAGAGTGATGTGTCTATAAGCCAAGGAATGCTATTGCTAGATGACAGCTACCTGAAACTGCGTCTGATTCAGGCCATGGTCTTTCCAATAACTTGCTATCTATCTGAGTGCTGGACAATGAATAGGGATGCTAGAAAAAGAATTGATGCCTTTCAGCAGTGATATTGAAGAAGAACACTGTGTAGCATCACTTTCTGTCCACTAGGGCCTCTGGAGACCCTATGAATTTGGAGAAACGATTAAAGTTATACAAGTGTTCAGGTCTTTCGTTCATAGGGTCACTATGAGTCGCCGACGACTTGACAACACTTAACAACAACAACTTAAATGTTAGAAAAGTGAGAGGGTGGAATGATGGCCAAAGAGAGGAAGATCCTCGACTAGGTGGATTGACACAGTGAGTACCACAAAGGGCTCAAGCATGTCAGAGGCTGTGAGGGCCACACAGGATGGGACAGGGTTCAGATCTGAGTTGTACTCGATTTGATGGCACCTACCAACACCTGCCCAACGTTCTTCTAGGTGGTATAGCACTGGTCTGTGCGTTGCTGTAGAGAGGTAACTCGTGGTTGCTGTGATGCTGAAGACTGTGACAGTGATGTGCCAATCACGGTAATGGGTACCCATGATGGACAGTGTTGGCTGGAGCTTCCCGACTAAATCAAGCCTGGAATCAGGAGTGGCATCCACTTCCCAAATGGCTTGCCTCCGGAAACTCTATGTACGAACAGTGCTCAGGCTGTTCGTTCATAGGGTCACTATGAGTCGTCTACGACTCGATGGCACCAAACAACAACAACAACAATAGCAACCAACAATGTAAACATATTTTTGTGTAGCTGGGTGAAAACAGCCTAAGTATGTTGTATGTTTAGATTTCTCTTAGAACTTGTGAAAAAAGATATTTGCTTTTGCTTATAATCTTTTATCCATTCTTTCAGTTATTTTGTGTTTCCAGAGACTGAAAATTTCAGTTCTGTGAAAGTAATGTAGAAATTAAGAAATTGAATCATACTTATTCTCTAGAGAATCTATTAATCAACATTTTGTAGGGTGGATATGAGTTAATATATTTAATAGAATAATTTCACTTTGTGAGTCAATCTGTGGATATAACAATTCATTTGAGAAGATAAATCACCAATTCAAAAAGGCTCTTTCTCTTCTTTCCCTTCACCCATTGTTTGCCCTTAGTATTGATTAAATTCCAACTACATGAAGACAGAAAAACAACACATACAATTAAGGAAATAAAAATCCCAAGTCTTTCCTTGCCAACGAGGCATATTTTTCAGATAATCTCAGACATAAGTAAACCAGTAAAATGGATTTTTGTGTGACTTAAGGATTTGCTAGCATTTTTTTGTGGGTCATATTTGGTTTTACTTTTTTTGCTCATAATAATCATGTTTGAAATCATTGCACTGGTACAGAACAAAACAATACATTGGGGTTTCTTTAAAATGTTAATGTTGAGATTAAACCAAAATGTTCTGTCTTTGAGGAACTACAGGCTGTTTTCCAAATCCCAGGTGGGTTTTAAAATTCCATCAAGACAACCAGTTTAGCTTGGTGAGATAAAAATGGACTTTAGGATATTTGTGTTCCAGTCCCATTTAAAAATTAACTTAGATAATTGCCTACCTTCCCCCCTCCTATACCCTTTACCCTTTCTATTGCATATATATTGCATATATTTCTATTGTATATATTGCAGATAGCATCTTTATGTATTGCAATTTGAGGCTTGAATTTGTTCTTCAATTCTTTCAGCTTGAGAAATGCTGAACGAGTTCTTCTCTTTGATTTTCTGACTCAAACTCTTTGTTATAATTTCATTATAATACATTACATTGTCTTTGCAAGCTGCCCTTTGAAATGTTTTGTTCAACTCTTAGCTTCCTCATTTCTTCCTTTTGTTTTGCCTTCTTTACATGCTAGTACAATTTTCAGAGTTTCCTCTGACAATCAATCTTGGTCTTTTCTTCCTTCTCTGTCTTTGTAATGACCTTTTGCTTTCTTCATGGATGATATTCTTGATATCTCCCACAGCTCGCCTAGTCTTAGTTTACTAATGTTCAATGCTTCAAATCTGTTCTCAAGATGGTTTTTAAATTCAGTTGGGATAGATTAAAGGTCATGTTCATAGAGTTTTCAAAAGGCTGTTATTTCAGAAGTGGAAGTGGACTTTATGAAAAAGAATATGGCATCAGGATTGGAAGAAGACTCATAAAAAACTTGCATTATGCAGATGATAAAATGTTGCTCTCTGAAAGAGGACTTGAAGTGTTTACTGAAGAAGATCAAAGACTTCAGCCCTCAATATAGATTGCATCTCAACATTAAGAAACAAAAATCCATGGGAAGAGAGGAGTGAGGATGGGTGGGAATGGGGCGTTAATCATAGGGTTGCACACTTTGATGGGGGTGTGTGTGAAGGAAATTGGAAATACCCTGTGTGAAAAATCATGTATTCAAACTTTGTAAATAAACCAGTATAAAATAAATAATAGTAATAATAAAAGAAACAAAGATCCTTATCCCCAGGACAATAGGCAGTGCCATAATAGATGGATAGAGGATTGAGGTTGTTTATGATTTTATCTTGCTTGGATTCACAATCAACATCCTTGGTACCAGCAGTCAGGGAAATAAAAAGATGAGTTGCTTTAGGAAGGTGTACTATCAGGGACCTATCTAAAGTGCTAATGAGCAATGACGTTTCTCCAAAGACCAAGGTACACCTGATCCAGTCCATAGTCTTCTCAGTTGCTTGCTGTGCATCTTAGAGCTGGATAATGACTAAGGATGACAGAGGAAGAATCAATGTTTTTGAGTTGTGGTGCAGAAGAAGAACATACCATGGACTGCCAAGAGAACAAACAGGTCTGTCCTTGGGAGGGTGAAACAAGTTTGCTCATCAGAGGCAAGGATTTTAAAGCTCCATTTCACTTATGTGGGCATGTCACTGGGAAAGACCAGTCCTTAAAAAAAGTGTATCATGCTTGGATAGATAGAGGGTCAGTGCAGTAAAGGAAGACTCTGAATGAGATGGATTACCACAGTGACTGTGGCAATGCGGGCACATATGTTAGAGACAGTGAAGTTGGCTTAGGATAGGGCAACGTTCAGAGCCATTGTTCATATAGGTTCTCTATGGGTCATAGATCCATAGATAGTACATGACAACAACAATTTTTCTATATCTCAGTTTTCCCAGCTATAAAAATATTTGCAGTAGGCACTCAATGTTTGTTGAAAGAATGAATGAAATTGTAATGGCCAATGTGCACACATTGTGTGTGTGTGTGTGTGTGTCCATTGCCATTGAATTGTTTCTGTAGGAGAGAGTGGAATTGCCCAATAGATGTAGTCTTTACAGAAATAAACTGCTTAAGTCTTTCTCCAGAGAGTGGCTGAATCACCATTCCCCCCCTCCCTTTTTTCCCCCACAGCCATTTAAGCAAGAGTCTTCTTAACTAGCACTTATTGAGTACAGACCAGGTGCTGTTCACTTTGTATATATTATTGAATTTGAGTCCTATGAGGTAGAGGCTATTATTCAACTCACTTTTATGTTATTGTTGTTGTTATGTGCCGTTGAGTCGCTTGCGACTCATAGCGACCCTATGTACAACATCCCTAAACTCTGCTCTGTCCTGTGCCAATCGCACTGTCTCTGACACACCCATCCTGATTACTCCAGTCACTGAATCAATCCACCTCACAGGGGGCCTTCCCCTTCTGCGCTGTCCCTCCACCCTACCAAGCATGATGTCCCTCTCCAAGGACCTGTCCCTCTTTGCAATGTGTCCAAAGTATGTTAGACGGAGCCTTTGAATCCTTGCCTCCAAGGAGCAGCCCGGTTTGGCCCTTTCCAGGATGAATCTGTTTGTTTTCCTAGCAGTCCATGGTACCCTCAATACTCTTCTCCAGCACCACAGTTCAAAGGCAACAATTCTCTTTCTACCCTCTTTAGTCATTGTCCAACTCTCTGATGCATAACAAGTAAAGACCATGACCTATATCAGATGCACCTTAGTCTCCAAAGAGACACCATTACTCTTCAGTACTTTGGAGAGGTCCCTAACGGCAGACTTTCCCATGGCAATGCGCCTTTTAATTTCCTGGCTGCTGGTGCCGAGAGTGTTGACTGTGGAGCCAAGCAAACTGAAGCTGTGAACAATCTCAATCTCTTCACCATCCATCTTGATGCTGCCAATTGGCCCAGTGGTGAGAATCTTTGTCTTCTTGATATTGAGCCTCAATCCATATTGGAGACTGCAGTCCTTGACCTTCTGCAGCAAGCACTTTAGGTCCTCCTCAGTTTCAGCAAGCAGGGTTGTATCATCTGCATATCACAGATTGTTGATAGATCTTCCACCAATCTTGACCCCACATTTCTCCTCATAGAGCCCAGCCTCCCAGATAAAAAAATTGAGATTACTTAACTTGTTCAAGGCCACATATTTAGCTGGATATAGAGAGTCTAAACCTAGTGCTTATTTTTCTTAAACCATGCTATGTCTTCCCAATGATTCAACTAAAGATCCCTAACAAGAACCCAGGTATTTTTTGCCTGGTGTGTTTGTGTCTGTGTTTTGTTATGTCTGTTCACATGAAGGAGGAAGGAACTCAACAGGGCTGAGATCTTTCTCTTAGGGTGTCAATAATCTTGGGTGCAGAAAACTCCTTTACCTTTTGTCTTGTAAAGCACATAACGAAGGCCTTTCTACAACAATGAGAGACAAAGTGATTGACCTCAAAATATGTATTACTCTTTGCCCCTCTGGAGGTAAGTGGCAGACATAGAGCTAATTATTACTTCTATCTCATGTAGAAGTCTAAACATAACACCCTCTAAAAAGAAATTTGACACCTGGTGAAACAAATGGTCAGTGGATGTTTCAGCCCCAGATGGCAGCGGCTGAGGATTTAGAGGAGAAGGCTTCACTACGATTTGTCTAGTATACAGATGGCATCCTAATTAATATTTAGGAAGTGTGCATGGGCATTGAGGTTGAGTTTATATGACTCTAAAAAACCTTCATTTCAATTTGAAAACAGTGACACATAGTGACCTGGCTATATGGAATGTGAGATGAGATTCTATGGTTTTCTTTACAGTTTAGAAATACATTCTATATTTTGGAATCATATTGAAATATGATTTATCTAGTGAACACATTCTAGGGCACACACAGAATATGTCACAAAGCAGAAGTTAAATGAGAGTGACTCCAGTTACACCACGGGTGCCAAGAAGATGCTGAGGCTGAGCAAACCCACTGTGTCTAGAATGCAAATGGAAACGATACTGCATGTGTGAAAGGTCAAGGGGAATTTATGACTTGTACCTGGTGTGAGGAATATCCCAGAACTGAACAAACTGTTCTTAACTAGTTTGATTTTTACTTATTCTTTGAAAAATATAGTTTTGTAGAGATAAAGAGAACAGAGATAATTCATCAACAAACAATAAGTAGAGAAAAGAGGAGAGAACTTTTGAAGAATATGGAAGAAGATGTGAATTCTGAATGTTTTCTTAGCTGGAATCATGTATCCAATAGCAATGAATGCTATAAATGAATGACTAAACTTTCAAAAGTATTTCTAAAAACACTTAAGCCATTTTGCAATCTTGTCTTCTTTGCCACAAAAGAAAAGTGTATTAAGACTGTTATACAATCCAGTAGACCACAAAATACTTTGTTATTTTAAGAAGTCTACCACATGTCATCTAGCACAACTGAATACTGTTTTAATGACTCTCTTAACAAATCCTGTGGTGTTTTGAGTACTTGATGACATAGTATCTTTCTGGTTTAATTCTACATTTCCTCGCTTCCTTTGGTTTTTGTCTGTCAAAACAGAAGTATTATAATGTTGATGCATATAAATATTAAAAAATGTTAACAGTTAATAACTAAATAATTTTGTATTCTTTAAAGAATTTTTAAACTCAAAGTAAAATTGTTTTTAAATAAACTGTTATTAAAATTATCAATAGGAATCTCTAAAAACAGAGAGTGTTTTTGTGTGTTGATGATATATCTTCCAAATTTTCACCAAAAAAGACAGCTTTTATGGTGGTTATTCAAACCATGTACAATGTATCATTTATTAAGGTGGATATAAAACTTAGAGGTAATTTGTTCTAAAAAAGAAATAAATAGAAAGCTATATAAAGAATAAGTTAATTAAATGATGTTAAAAGTAATTATTAATAAATACTTTTTAAACACACAAAATTTAGTACCATAGATGTTAATTGAATGTTTATCTTTCAGCAGAATAATTTGTATTTATTAAAGACTATACTATATTTTCTTATATAAAATATTTTAACAGCACTTTAATTATTTTAGAAACATTCATGTGCACTGAAGCTATGGTTCTAAGGAATAAGAACCTATTAAGGAAATGCTTGTATGTTTCATTACATCGAATCTCTTTATTAGGAGCCCTGATGGCAAAAGTAGGGTCAGTTTTGGGCTGTTAACTGGATGGTTGACAATTTGAATTCACCAGCCACTCCAAGGGAGAAAGAAGAGGTATTTTAGATTTGCAGTCTTAGAAACTGGCGGAGAACTTCCATGAACTGGAATTGACTACATGGCAGTGAATTTTATCTCTTTATTAGGTAAACTGTGAAAATGAGAAAATTATTTTGTGCCCTTTAAGGCAAATATTAATGACACTAATGTACTCAAGAATGAAAACAAACAGAAATCTTTTTCACAAAACCATAGACAGATTTTCTTTGTTTCGTTGTTGTTGTTATGAGCCTTTGAGTAGAAACAGACTCATAGCTAACCCTCCAGTGGGACCACTTGGCCTGGTGGACAGCAAGTGATGCTACCAAGCCAAAGGTGGGCCACTCTAATCCGTGGCCCTCAGGCATGTTCTTAAGTTTTTTGGTCATTCTCCCAGGTCATATAGCCCTGGTGTGTCCATTTGCTGTACAGAGGTAACTTGTGGTTGCTGGGAAGCGGAACACTGTAACACCGATGTGTCAAATGCGATAATGGTTACCCATGATGGACAGTGTTTGGTGGAGCTCACTGATTAAAACAAGCTTGGAAGCAGGAGTGGCATCCACTTCCATAATAGCTTGCCTCCAGAAACCCTATGAATCTGAGAAAGGATGAAAGTCATGCAAGTGTCGAGGATTTTTGTTTGTAGGATCGCTATGAGTCACCTACAACTCGATGGCACTTAACAACAACAACAACAACAACAACAAATTGTATGAGAGGAGATTGTCCATTTTTCTATCAAGGTACAGGTGGTGGATTTGAACTGTCAGCCTATGGATTAACAGAGCAACTCCTTACCTACTATGCCATCAGAGCTTCCTATGTCTATTTGTTATTGTTATGTGTTATTGAGTAGAATATGATTTCTAGTGACCCTAAGGACAACAGATCCGAACCATGCCATACCTGTGCCATCCTCACCATCTCCAGCATACTTGGCACCCATTGCTACAGTGATTGTGTCAATCCATTTTGCTCAAAGTCTTCCTCTCTTATGCTGACCCTCCACTTTTTCCTTCTCCAATGAGTGAAGCCTCCTAACAACATGCTAGAACATTTAATTGTGCACATGCATAGCTTACATCAAGACCGAGATGCTATAGTCGGAACAAAGCAAAGGAATACTGCATGGTTTAAAACTAGAAAAGATATGCATCAAGATTGTATCCTATCTCCATTCTTATTCAATCTCTATGTAGAACAAATAATCTGAGAAGCTGACATATATGATGAAGAATATAGCATCATGACCTAAGAAAGACTCATCGATAATCTGTGCCATGCAGATGACACAAGCTTCTTTGCTGAACGTAAAGAGAACTTGAAATGCTTGCTGTAGAGGACTAAAAACTTCTCTCACCATTGGTCTAGTAGACAACACCATAACAGATGGAAGAAAGATATAAATGTCAATGATTTCATTTTGCTTGGATCCATAATCAGCACACTTGACATCAGCAGCCAGGAAATGAAAAGATGTACTGGGTTGGAAAAGTCTGTCAGAAACCTCTCCAAAGGGCTGAAGAGCAATGATGTCAGTTTGAAGACTAAGGTGCACCTAATCCAAAGCACAATCTTTTTACTTACTTGCTATGCAGCTGAAAGTTGGACAATAAGGATGACACAAGAATCAATGCCTTTGAGTTGTGATGTTAGAGAAGAATATTCCACCGTCTGCCAAAAGCACAAATATATCTTGGGAAAAGTACAGCCAGGATGCTCCATGTAGGCAAGAATAATGGAGCATACTTTGGGCATATTGTTAAGAGAGGCCATTCCTTGGAAAAGGACATCATGCTTGGAAAGGTAGAGGGTCAGTGAAGGAGATGAATACCTTCAACAAGATGAATTGACCCAGTGACTGTAATGGCGGACTTGAGAGTATGTTAGAGATGGTGAGAATGGCAAAAGATAGGGTAGGGTTCAGATCCATTGTTCATAGGATCAATACGAATTGTAGTCGCCTCAATGGTACTTAACAACAGCAACAACAACAACATGCCCAAGAGGAAGTTTCACCATTCTTGCTTTCAAGGAGAACTCTAGTTTCATGTTTTCTAAGACAGATCTGTTTGTTCTCTTGGTAATCCATAAAATATTCAATAATTTTTTCCAACACCACAACTCAAAGGCAATGATTTTTCTGTCATCCTTCATCATTTCAAAAACTTTCAAATGCCTTACAAGTATGGAGAAGACCATGACTTGGGTTGTGTACATTGATTGTGTACTGACATCATTGCTCTTTAGTACTTT
>NW_006399751.1:41344847-41371878 GCF_000299155.1 Elephantulus edwardii
CCTGGGCAGGGGGCCGAGCGGAGCCCACCCTGGGCAGAGGGCTGCGACGGCTTGCCCCAAGCCGGAGGCCAAGAGCAGCACATCCCGAGCAGGGCAACACCCCCCAGGAGCTGGCTGGTATACTCCCCCTCCAATTGCCCCTACCCCAGTCTGGTCCCGTCGCCTGACTGAGGACTCTGTGGTCAGGGATAGTGTTTCCAATTCCAGCACTGCCACTCCCCCTCCCCCATAAGTGGTCATACTATATTTTGAAGTAGGTGTCACTGCCCTCCCCCTTTATATATGATAAAGGGAACCTGAGAATTGTCAACAGATTCCCCCCAGGTCTAACCATCTTTTGGCAGAAGCATTCAACAGAACAAAATATGTGGTGCATTTAGGATGTAGGTCCTCTTGTGCATGCTGCCACTGTTAAGGTCATCAGACTCACAGTGACTTTCAGCAATCCATTGCATAGGTAATCGTCCTCTTTGGTCTGTCCAATGCATAGGTAATTGTCCTCTTTGGCCTTTCCGATGCATAGGTAATCATCCTCTTTGGCCTTTCCAATGCATAGGTAATCATCTTCTTAGGCCTGTCCAAGGAAACCCAAACCTGCAGATGGCAGGCATGCATCCCATCCCCCACCTCCTACGCAGGCAGCCAGCGGGGTGCGTGCCCCCCCCAGCACGGGAGGCCTGCAGGAGGCGCTAGGCCCCCCCAGCGCAGGCAGCCGTTGGGGGCGCGCCCCCCCACCCCTTCGCACGGGCGCTTGGCGGGTGTGCGGCCCCTCTTGTGCTGGCGGCCGGGAGGCACCCGCTTCCCCCACAGCCACCATCCTGGCTCCAAGAATTCTCTCCAGTACAAGACCACCTTGTGGCAGTGTGGTGGCTTCACTGTACCACTCTTGAGGAGGGCCAGTGGCTAGCATCCATCCTGGGTGAGGGAATCCATTCGTTCAGGCTGTGGAAGCCTCATGGAGCTGCAGCAGCTGTTCCGCATGGCACTGGCTCTTGGGTGGGGGTGGGAGCCACGAGACTCACCCATTTCTCCTTGGGAATCCTTGAATTCCTGTTGTTGAGCTTCAATCTTCACTGAGGGCCAGTCATCAACTGTTTTAAGTGTTCAATTATCAATAAGCCGAAGTCTGTGGAAGGCCAGAATGGCACTGCTTTAAGTGGTTCGCTACTCCCACAGCTCAACACACTGTCTCTGCCTCTGCCGCCATCTTCTCTTTAGTACTTTTGAGAAGCCCCTGACAGCATATTTTCTTAATGCAACATGTATTTTTATTTCTTTACTTCCGGTACCAAGGGTGCCTTGTTACTTTGTTCTTGTTATTATATATCATAGAGCCAATTAGACTAGAAATCTTGAGAAATATAGCTCTGAACGCTGTCTTTTCACTTAAAGTTTCTGACTTAGCTGCCACTGTTGCCATAGTCACTGTGTCAATCTATCTCATCTAGGGTCTTCCTTTCCTGCACCGATCCTCTACCCTTCCATGATGTCCTTCTCCAAGGACTGGTCCCTCCTGGCAATATGTCCAAAGTATGTGAGATAGAGTTTCAAAATCTTTGCCTCCAAGGTGAAGTCCGGTTTCACTCTCTCCAAGGTAGATCTATTTGTTTTGGTTTTTTTTAAATTCACCCTGTTTGAAACTCTTCTCCAGCACCACAATGCAAAGGCATAAATTCTTCTGTCATCCTTATTAATTATCCAGTTCTCTGATGCCTAGCAAGCAATTGAGAAGACTATGGACTGGATCAGGCTTACCTTATTCTCCAGACTGACATCAATGCTCATTAGCACTCTGGAGAGGTCCCTGACAGCAGACTTTCCCAAAGTAACTCATCTTTTGATTTCCTGACTGCTCATATTAGTGTGTTTATTCTGGATCTGAGCAAGATGAAATTGTTAACCACAATCTTTTCTCTATTTATCACGATGCTGTCAATAGTCTCCATGATGAGAACTTTTGTTTTTTTTAACGTTGAGATGCAACCCATATTGAACACTGCAGTCCCTGACCTTCTGCAGCGAACACTTCAAGTGCTCATCAGTTTCAGGGAGCAAGGTTGTTTCATCTACAAAACACAAGTTGTTAATGGTGTTTCCTGCAGTCCTGATGCTACATTCTTCTTCATAAAATCCAGCCTCCCGAATGATCTGTTCCACATATAGATTGAAAAGATTTGGAGAGAGGAGACATACCTGATGCATTTCTTTTTTTACTTCAAACTGTGCTGTGTTTCCTTGCTCTGTTTATATGACAGCTTCCTGGTCTAGGTATAGGTTTTACGTGAGCACAATCAAGTGTTCTGGGATTCTCATTCTTCTCAATGTTAGCCACAATTTGTTGTGATCCACACTGTACAGTCCATAAAACACAAATAGACATTCTTCTGGTATTTTCTGCTTTCAACCAAGGTCTAGCTGGCATTGACAATGAGTTCCCTAGTGCCACAGCCTCTTCTAAATCTGGCTTGGATTTCTGGAAGTTCTCTGTCAATGTACCATCCTAGATGTTTTTTCAATAATCTTCAGCAAGAGTTTGTTTGAATGAGATGTTAATGATTTTTCAAAAAAAAAATAATTACCACACTCTGTTGAGCCATCTTATTTGGGAATGGGACTAGATATGGATCTCTTCCAGTCAGTTGGCCAGACAGGTGTCCTCCAGATTTCTTGGCACAACCTGGTCATCAGGTCCAGGGCTACATCTGTTTGTTGAAATAAGTTGGTATTCCATCAATTCCTGGAGCCTTATTTTTTTTCCAATGCCTTCAGAGCAGCCTGAATATCTTCCTTTATTACCATTGATTCTTGATCAAATGTTATTTCATGAAAATGTTCTGTGACAGCCAATTCTTTTAAAAGAATACACTGTCTCTGTGTATTCCTTCCATTATTCCGCACTAAAATTAAAGGCAATTCCAAGAGTTTTAAGGGTAATGAAATAGGAATATTCTAGCCAACAAAAAAAATTCCACACATATGAAACTATTAGACCTGGATCGCACATTTAATGGAAATAGAATATGATAACTTTAATATTAAGACAATGTTGAAAACAATTGTGCTGTTCTGTGCCGTGGCAGGCACTTTCATCTCGCAGAGTGGCAGTACTGCCCAGAGGAATATAAATTATTGTCTATGTCTTCAAAGAAATCTGATTATTTGGATTTGGTTAGATAGGATCTTTTGATATTTTCTTCAATTCTCCTTTCGACTTAGTATGAATAGTATATCAAGTGAGATTATTTTCAGAACTTCTGTCATCTTTCCTTATGCTAGATATTTTCATCAAAACTAAAACTGACAAAGGACCTACAGTAAATTCTGTCCTGTTTATTAATTTACTTCTGATTTAAAACACATTATTGTTATATGCTGTCAAGCCAACTACAACTCTTAGCAACTACTAAACTACTAAATATGACATAAACTATACATACTAAATCAGAGGTAAAAACATATGTCCATCTACCAGTTAAATCAGTGCAAAATACAAGGTTAGTGTGCATGATTCAATAATGTCTTAAATTTAAAGCCAAATTTAATTTGGAGATCAATGGTGAGAGCATCTATTTTAAACTTTTTCATTTTTTAAAACGATGTGCAAGTATTACTTTAAAAAAATAAAAGCAAAGTGATTAACATTTTATTAGAATAGAGTAGGGCAGTAACATTCTTATTGCTATTAGTTTTAACACAGTTAAGGTGGCTTATTAAAAAATTCTGCAGAGTCAGAATTATAATTTCATTCACTTATCTCCCATTGCTTTTTTCCTGGGTAAAAGTATTTGACTTTCAGCTATTATAATTTGACTATGTCTAAAAAAGGGATTAAAGTAATTCATCTTTTAAGAATACTAAGTCTAAGATTAGAGAATTCTGAAAAAAGTCTTTTAATATTTGGAAAAAATGTATACCATGCAAGAAAAACATATTATACTGAGTTTGGGAAAAAGTTCTTGGAGGCAGATTTTAGAGTGCTTATTTTTAGAAAGTCTGTGTTTCTTATGTTGGAATATGTAGATAACAGGTGCTAGCTGCTGTAGAGTTTGTTTTCTCAGCTAATTGAATAAATAAAAGAAGGCATATTTCCTTAGGATTTATTAATGGGAAAGTTCAAGGTATGTATTCTTGTTAATTTTAATTCAGGACAGTTTAGAACAAAAAATGGAATACAATAATCTGACATTTCAGCAGAATGATGAAGGTAACAAGATATTAAATAATTTCTTCTTAAGAAGTTGAGATTTGGACACTGATGATTATCAATTTTTTAAAATTTATACTAGTTTATTTACAAAGCTCTTATACATTGTTTTTCACATCTTATCAATTTTTAAAATTAGCTTCCCAGCAACCTATGCCATGATGATCACATTACTATTTGATTATGTCTCCAACCTTATGAGTGTTTTTTAATAAAAATATTTTATTGGCCTCACTAATGAGTTAAATTAGTACAATAATATCGTTTACCATCTTAGAGAACCAACTTCTGATTATTTAGCCATGTATATGTAATAACAAATATTTCATTTTTTTATAGAGTATTTAGCATGTACAAAACAGTTTACTTCCATATCTCATTTAATTATCGTGAAATCTTTATAAAGCAGACATTGTTATTATTTCTACTTGGCCAATAAATGAAACTGAGATTTAGAAAGGTTAAAAGACTTCTCCAGGGATATGTTTATAAAGAGCAGACTAGGATTAATTCAGGTCTGTCTGACTTGAAAATTTAAGCTCTATTTACTATGTCTTTGTGAAACTTTCTTCTACGCCCTTTTATATTCTAGAGCTTGGGTTCAGAACCTGTTAGTCAGAAGTCATTTAGTTAATAAAACACACATTTATAAAATACTAAGTATTTCTAAGTATTGTAACAAATAGTCTTTAATTCATTGCATTAACTAAAGTTCTCCTGTTTTTCTGAGGGTTGGTTAGTTTTGGTGGTGTTTTTTTTTTTTTTAATTATGATACTAGTTTTTTTAGTTTATTTACAAAATTGGAATACATTGTTTTTCAGACCAGATTCTTCCAATTTCTTTCACCCCCTACCCATCAAACTGTGTAACCCCATGGTTTCACTATTGAAACAAAGGTTCTGAATCACTTGGTACCTTTTCTTACTGAAGGTAGAAGCTAAGAGATCTAGTTGTTGGAATTTCACTTGCCACTGAAAAGATAGACAAAATTGTGCTATTAAGTCCACCATAATGTTCTAGATCTTTAAATGGCTTCCATAAGAAATATTTAACATTCTTACTTTCTTGCTGATTTTTGTGGAAATAGTTTCCTTTACATCATTATAGAACATCTGAGTCAATTTGTAGTCTTTCTGTGAATAAGATAACACACATTTTAAAAATAAATGAAAATGTGTTCACAATAAAATGATCAGCAGAGCAGAGAGATCATTTTTAGTGAAAGATGTAAATAAAGAAAAAAAATCTGCCAAGATTCACAGCCATCATGAATTGCTCTGTTCTATCTGCCCTGGGCACTTGGCTCATGGGTTCTACTGCATTGCTTTATGCTTGATGTCTATTCATCTCATGCTTTGTCATTTCTCTACAGTTTCATACATCCTTATTTTGTCATCTCAACTACTTTATGATATCATTAGCACAGGAGCACTTCTAGCTTTTTTATGTTTTTATATACAATCCTAAAGATCTCAATCTTTACAAATAGAAAAGTGCTCTAAAAATGGAGACTGAAAGAATATTAAAATGATGATCTCTGTTGAAAGGAAGAATTACCTTAACTTAGAAGTAAGCTTTATTTGCTTTTGTGTCAAAGTGACAAGATTATTGAATACCTTTGAATGAATCTGAAAACATGTATATTTTCAAACAGATACCCTTTAAGAGAAGCCACAAAAGGATTATGATATTAACAAATTAAAACATTAATCTCTGTTAAATTTTTTGGAGGTATGATATTAGATTAACAGACATCTTATTTAATCACATGCAACAACAGCAACAACAAAAGCTCAGATGGAGAGCCGTGACTATTTCTTGGGCCTCTGACAAAGGAAGGATTTTATAAATGGAAATGGAAAGAAGACTGACACTTTGTGTCTTGGTAGAAAACATCATGTTTATTTCTGTCTCAAATTCTGTTAGAGAATAGATTTGTGAGTCAGTAACTCAGGCTGCTAGTACTTCATTGACAACTCAAGAACACTAGTTTTCCTATCTTGTCATTATTTATGTATTAGATTTGTGGTTACAGTAGTTGTAAACTATTTAAGACTCATCTTATTTGACTAGAAAAATCTAGACTAAAACTTTTACCACAAAAAAGGAAGCCAAGGCACAGAGAAATTGACCAGAGCTGCAGAATTGGGAGAACTATTCCAGATATAGCGCTATGGCCTCTCTTAAACTTAATATTCTTTATATGCATTATGTTTCTAAAGCCTTTAAGTAAAACAAAACCAAAAAACTTTGATAATATCAAATAATGGTGATTAAAATAAAAAAATATATACAAGTAGAAAAAAATTTACCCTTATAGCCATATAAAAATAATTTAGGATAGAATTTCCACATAGAAGAAAGATTTAAGAGGTACAACTGGAGGAAATAATTTTAAATAATATTAATTATTTTTCAATATTTCCTAAATTATGGTTCTAGCCAACTCTAATTTTTATAGTACTCTTTAGAGAAGAACATGGTGAATAGTTTTACTATTGAAATAAAGGTTCTGAATAATTTTCTTACTGAAGGTAGAAGCTAAAGTGACCTGTTGTTGTTAAGTGCTGTTGAGTCATAGACAACTCATAGCGACCCTACGAACAAAAGACTTGAACACTTAATAACTTTCATCCTTTCTCCATGTTCATAGAGTTTCTGGAGGCAAGTTATTTTGGAAGTGGATGCCATACCTGCTTCCAAGCTTGTTTTAATCGGGGAGCTCCACCAAACACTGTCCACCATGGGTAACCATTATCACATTTGACACATCAGTGTCACAATGTTTAACATCACAGCAACCATGAGTTATCTCTGTACAGCAACCGAAGAGACCAGTGATATACCACTGTTGAAATTAGTTGTTGGAATTTCACTTGCCCGCTGTAAAGATAGACATAATTTTGACATTAAATCCACCCTAGACATGCTTGAGAAAATAATTCCTTTTCCTAGTCAGTTTCTTTGGCATTTTCTAGTAGCTAAATTTGATCATTTTCCTCCTTAATCCTAGTTTTGGGGCACAGATTAAATACCATATGTACCTAGAAGGAAAACTTTGTTCTGAAGACCCCAGAAAAGATGTGAGTTTTATTATGAGTGTTTGTTTATAATATATAGATATAATTTTTTTCTTTTGCACAATGATTGAGATAATAGTAATCTAGGTCTCCTGAAAAGACCCAGGCTATTGACTTCTCTTGTGCCCCACCAAAATGCTTGCTGAGCTTCCTGAAGCTGGGACAGCATTTGGGTCCATGAAATGAAGTTCATTAATGAAAACTAATTGAAAATTAATTCACCACGACTCCAGGGAAGAGCTTGCATTTAAAATGTTGTGTTGTTAGCAAGCGAGTCTCTAATCATCAGAGCATGGCAAAATACTTCAGAATGACACATAGGTTAATGAGGTGGAGAAGCATCAGAAGAACAAAGCCTTGTAATACTAAAATAGCCACCACACTTAAAAAAGCTGCCTTGCCCCTCCTTCTGGCTTCCTTCTCTGCCTCGGTCCACCTTGTATCATTGTCAGGAGACAGAGCATACACGAAGTTATGAATCTTTTGCCAGTGAATTTTTCCCAGGGAAGAAATTCCACAATCATTGTTCAGAATTTGATCACCAAATATAGACTTTACAAATGCTGATTTATCTCTGTACAAAGTTTAAGGAATTATTTTTTTAACCTTTTTATTATTCACATTTTCAAGTATGTATAAACAATGAAACTCTATCTGACTTGATTAGTTATCTTCTAGGAACCTATTTCAAACTATATCTTGGTAAATTTGGATGCGCTCACTCATGCTTCAGATTATTATATTTTTCCACAGATAGATCTTGAGGCATGGAGGCTTGCTTTGCTTCTTTCCTTCTCCTTCATCTGAAAAGCATTAATAAGGCATTGTACATGCAAGATAGAATGTAAGAAGGATGAAACTTTTGTTCATTCAAAATCGTCCCTTGAATCTCTTTTGAGAAATAATGTAGGATCTTTTG
Organism: Elephantulus edwardii; assembly: GCF_000299155.1. NCBI lineage: Eukaryota > Metazoa > Chordata > Mammalia > Macroscelidea > Macroscelididae > Elephantulus > Elephantulus edwardii. Next base: position 41,353,052 of record NW_006399751.1, read on the forward strand.
AAGCATCTTCATATGCAGAGTTTCTTGTTTTATATTTATATTTATAATTTCCCCCCCCGCCCCCCCATTTTCTGTTTGGTCTTGGCTATCATTAAAATGTCATTTTGTTTTTGGCCATGTCAACAGTAAATGCTTTTCATGGAAATAGCCATTTTTACTTTGCTTTTTTTCTAGCGTCATTGATTATTACGTCTGGTCCTAAAAATATTAATAAGCTGGTGTGTGAAAGACCTAGTGAATTAGACTCTTCCTCTCTAACTCATTACTTTAAAAATTTTATTGTAATGAGAAATTAAGGAAAGAATTTTGAAGGCAAATTCTTTCCCCCCAGTTGGTTGCTACCATAGTCCATTTGTATTTCCTATCAGTCATTTCAGCACGTCTCATCCCTTTCAAAATTTGTTATTCAAATAGTGTAGGTTCAATTTCAGCACAAAGATAATAAATACACTTTATTGTATCTTTTGGAAAATTTTTTTTTGGGTGTTTAAATTTTTTTTATTGGTTTGCATACAATATTTTGTTTACATTGTGTTTCCTTTATGTAGATTGATGTTTTTCTTTTCACCCCCTCCCTCAACCAACAAAACTCCCGAACCCTGTGGTTTACTCCCTCCCCCATCTTCAGCTCCCTGCCCCCTCCCCTTCCTTCTCTGGATATCCATACACATATTAGTGGTTATCCTTCTGTTTTTGTTTGTTTGTTTTGTTTATATCTTATTCATTTTAATGAAAGTTTACAGAGACTTTGGATTTCCATATATTTATTGTTGCGTTTTTCTCCCTGCCCAATCTCCCCCTCCCACCGCCCCCAGTTCGTTCTTCTCTTTGAAAAGTAAAATTCTTTCACTGTTACACAATCCCTTCCCCCAAGTCGACTACGAAGCCTTCGTTTTGAAAAATAAAAGAAAGTTGTTGTTTTTTTAAAAAATACTTTTTTATTGGTTTGCTTACAAAGTTCGTATACATTGTGTTCATACTATCCTTCATTCACATTGTGTTTCTGAGAATCATTCCCAGTCATTGCGTCTTATAAAATTAATCACTATTGAACTATGCCAACCACTACCATGTTTTTAATTTTGGAAAGATTTTTAAAGAGTTATAAAAACTAAATAATGAAAAGTAATGATAATTCTTTCACAGCATAGAATTATGCCAAATAATTAAGATTAACATTTCTTTATTTCAGTGAAGATTTACAAATTTATTTTTCTGCATTTAAAGACATTTTCTATTATACTATTAATTACCATTTATTAGCATGATTGATTAATTAATTAGTTAATTAATTACAATGTCTTATTGTCAAGACCTCTTTCATGTCCTTGTATGTATCTGAGTTTGATTTTCCACTTTTCACACCATTTCAGAACATATCTACTTTTGTATCTTTTTTTTTTAAAAAAATTTAAAATGAAATTTTGCCATATCACCTTATTCTGATATTTTGAGCTAAATTCCTAGGTAAATACATATTAGGGATATTGTTGTGATGCTCTAATGTTTTCAAAGATATTTTCAAGGAGAAAAAGAAAACCTGACAGAGTGAAAAGTTAAATCACTTGAAAAACCCTAGGACTTCCTACCTCAATAGAAAAAGAGATTGGTGCTGAATTGGACTCAATGCTTGAAAAGAATGAAGCATAATAATCGTTAGAAATGTTATTGCGTAATTCAATTTTAAAAATAAGATTTAACATCATAATAACAACCCCAGCTTTACTTGAGCCTGTTTTAAAGTGGGGAATAAGGACATGAAAATGACACACGAATAATTGCGGTTGTGAATATATGTGTGTGTGTGCGTGTGCGTGTGCGCGCGTATGTGTGTGTGTGTATATATATATACATTAAGGAGAATTTTAGAACCTGAGAAAAGTAGTTGAATGCTATGTTGAAAGGAAATGTGGCTCTTTTCCTTTCTTATTAACAACAAGCCAATTAAGTATCTCTGATTTTCCTTAGATAATATACAATGGAAGTTACAGTTCAGACTTGATCTTGTAAAGAAAATGTTTTAACTGTAAAAACATAAAAACAAAAAACACTAAGAAAAGAATCTCTGACTTAACTGGAGTTTGGGCATTTCAAAGTTGGTATTTGCAAACAGAAAAAAAGAGCTTTTCATTAATCCATGATTTTGGAAACAGTTACTCTAACCCACAACCACATACAAATACAAAAATCCTAATGGGACTATTTTCTTACTAAGCCTGTAACAGTTTACATTCACCTAATGGCCTGGGGTTATGAGCAAACTACTCAATTAGAGAATTTAGGCTGGTTGCCCACATATTTTAGAGCAAATTATCCCTTCACAAATGCAGAACCCCCTATATAAAACGCCTAACCAGTATTTCCTGTAAAAAAAAATACTATTCCCTAAATTCCCACCTTGAACCTACTAAGAATTTCTCTTTTTGCTAGGGCAAAGATTTTATGGAAATATTTGTTTTTATATCACATACCTTACTGTTGGTCTTCCTGCTAGCATGCTTTGACCTTAAAGCAGCCAAGAAATTATCATCCAAACACTTCTAAATAGGACATTTCTTTTTTAAAAGTACTTTTGCTACAGATGGGTAAGAACCTTAAACTAGAAGGCATAGAATCCTACCAATTCTTTGATAACAGATCTTCTGCTTGGGGGGTTAACAGAATTTCATGGTTATCCTTTAACACTTACTATTTCTTCTTATGCCTCTTTCATTTAAAAGGGGGTTGGTGCTTCCAATCTATAAACACCTATTAAAAGTTCTCCACCCTTTTATACTTGGCTGCTGGTCTTAATTGTCTGCAGATGGGTGGATCACTGCATTTTTTATTTCAAAGGCAAAGATTTGCAAAATGTAAAGTACCTTATTTAAAGTTCTAAATCAAGATTCTCAGTGTCAGTTAAAAGGATCTGTGTGTAAATGGGGCTAGAACTCAATCCAAAAAGTGTTTTGGGTTTTTTTTTTGGTCACAAATTTTTCCACCTATGTCTAAGAAAAAATTTATATCAACACCAGTGTGTTACACATATATATTACACATGACCTGCCTTGCCTAAAGATCTGTTTTAAGATCTGTCTAAAGATCTATTTAAAAATTTCATGCAGATCTCAGAGCCAAGGAAAATAGGTATTTGCAAAACATTATTTTCTTCTTTGATAGTAGTCATTAGATAAAATATATTATGTAACTGATCCTACATTATAAATTTTCACTAGGTTGAAAAGGAACAAAAGCATTTGCTAGATTTTACACAATATAAAAATTCAATACACTATAGACCTACAGTACTAACGAACAGATTTTATTGTACTTAATATAGAATCCTAAAATGTGACTACTCAATTTTCAGTTCACCTACTGAATTGTTATTTTCTAACATGATAAAAATTCTCTTTTCAAAATGAAACTCAGTTGCTTGACTCTGTTTGTTGAACTTGAGCTAGCCTTTTTTGGCACTCTGGTGTTCTGTCTTATCTTGCCTAAGGGACTGACAGTTTATCTCAGACTCTACAGTTTCTTCCATCCTTTTTTTCACTAGCATTTCCCATTAGTTTTTGCTTTTCATTAGCCCACCCTGATAGCTGACCACATCTAATCCATAAATTACACAGAAGGAAACCACAAAAGTGGGCTTCTTTTATCTCTGGAATGTAAGCCCATCACAAACCAAAAAAAAAAAAAAAGTTTGATATTCTCATGTCTAAAATAAAATATTCCAAGTGGCATGAAGCATTGTTAGAATTCTTGTACTTAATGTAGTCTTACATACCCACCTTGCGATGAATTAGGATGCAGTGGAGTCTTTGAACTGCTCTTTGGGCTTCCCTATCTAATAGCCAACTTCTACCCTCATATTGTATATCTGACAGTCAAATCAAGGTTTGCATGTAACAGCTATAGTTCCTTCATTTCATCCACAAATAAAGTGCTAACATAATATTTAAACTTAGCAAGGAGAATGGTGTTTTACCTTACTGTCTCATCTTAACAAACCAAATATAGTGATAATATTCAAAAGATGTCCTAGTCTTTGAGACTATATTTGCTTTTATTTCTTACTTAATTTCTGTGGGTGATGAAAAAGGAAGCAGAAATTGGGGAGCTATATAAAAACTCAGATCACAAACAAACAAATCTCTAAAACAATTTCAGTTACTTTCTTTCAGCTTGCAAAAATACGATTTACAAGCTCTCAACAAAATTTTACTTTTAAAAGCCATTTTAATATTTGTTATCTTTTTTCCCCGAGTAGAATAAGCTGATGCTTTTACATGTGGATCTTATTATGTGAATAGTTGTCTAAGCCTGCTATTGAACATAATCATATGAATTACGAACTGTGACTTTATTTCTTTTATAATCTTTGTAGTTCTTGCCATTACTTTTACATGTCTAAGTCTGGCATTATGTAGCTTTGAAACTATGCCAAAAATATTTATGGTCATATATCTGGCATTCTCATACAATGTGGCTGAATTTGTTTTTCAAGCTGGGCAAAGCTTATTAGCAGATACAATGTTCTTGGCATTTGTTTGGAAAAAAATCATATGTAATTTTATTACTCCCCTGGAATATAACCTTTTGTACTCCTGGAAACATGTATCGAGTTGAAATTCCAATGCTTGAGCTATCTCTTTCCGCCCTTAATTTTGAGTAAGTCTTCAGTTACAATATATGAGAAATAAACACTAAATAATAACAAAAGAAAACAGAAAACAAAAGAATAAATTTCACTGCAAGATGGAAAATTCTGAAATATTTCCATGAACTCTATGTGTAAAATGTTACCCTGCTCGACAAATCCTAGAGTGCTGGGTCCCAGTGGTGGCAGTACTTTGTGATTCCATAAACTAGTAATAATGATTAAAATCAAACTATGTATGAATAATTCTTTTACTAATTTCTTTGCAGTTCGGCTAGTAAAATTACCTAAAGAAGTGTTGTGCAGATATTCAGTTCCTGCTCTTGGGTTTATGTACCACCCTCCATCACCACACTTGATTGTTTATTGTGTCTCAGTCACAGCATAAAGTCATGTACAGAGTTCGTTCTCAATGCATTTTTGCGTGCAAATATAAGGTCACCCATTATAACCTATTATTAGCATTATTTAAGATGTGAAAGAACATTTTCTGAAAGAAGGTAAAAATAAAATTCTTATACAAATATAAAATTAACACATACCAAAAATTTTATTTAATGCATTAATTATTGAAGGAACTAGTACAATGTTATAAGTGATTTGAAGAGTTCAAAGAATAACATATGAACCTTACTTACTCTTTACCTGTCCTGTCATGTTGATTCCGATTCTGGTTCATAGAGACCCTTTATTGAATTTCCAAGTTGGTAAATTGTAATTGGGGAAGCTTCTCATGTTGCTCCTGCAGAGCAACTGGTGGATTTGACCTACTGGATTTCTAAAGAAGCTGCTTAATGTTTGGGTTAGCACTGTAACTCATTGTGGGCCTAGCCATCAGAGCTCCGCAACATGCAAATATATGTAATATAACATGTTGAAGTGATTTTCCACATGAAGGTATAAAACTGATCTACCTATAGAGAAACAGAACTTGTGTGCTGATTGATACAATTTATTTATATTTCTTAGGGCAAGTCCTGGTCTGGGATCCAACTCTATGCACTGAAGAGCAACATTGACAATCTGGAGACTAAGGTGTGCCTGATCCAGGCATGGTCATTGCAATTACTTGCTATGATTCAGAAGGCTGGACAATGCCTAGGGATGGTAGAAGGAGAATTGATGCCTTTGAGCTGTGGTGGTGGAGTATTGAACTGAATATACCATAGACTGCCAGAACAAACCAGTTCATCCTAGAGAGGATGAAACCAGACTGTTCCTTAGAGACAAGTACTCTGAAGCTCCATCTGACATACTTTAGGCATGTTGCAAGAAGAGAGCAGTCCTTGGGGAGAGATGTCATGCTTGGGAGGGTGGAAGGATAGCACAAGAGAGGAAGATGCTGTAAGAGATAGATTGACTCAGTGGCTGGGGTAATGAGATTGGGTATGTTGGAGATGATCAGGTTGAGTAAGGATAGAGCAGGGTTCAGAGCTGTTGTAAACAGATAGGGTCATGATGAGTAGTCACAAGTGACTTGATGGCACTTAACAAAAGAAGGGCAAGTACCCTTCATAATATTAATTTTCTATAATTTACAGAGTAATAGATTAGCTGAGAGAAATGCAAAAATATTTAAAGAGCATGCTTTAGACAAGAAACCTCACATATTTTAACCAAGTTTTAAGTATTTGATATTTTTTTCTGAAAAAGGATGCGAGACTCTTGAATAATATTCAGTAGTTCAATATTACAAAACTTAAGAATATTACAAAAGATATTTAGATTGTCATCACTTTTTAAACCAAAATGTGATATGAATCACATATGAAGTTGTATTTCTTTTTCAAATGAGTAAATTTTGATTATTACAATTTGCATTTTTCTAATATTATGCATTTTCTGCCTCTGAGTCACAATGAAAGCATCATTAAATGTCATTTTTTTAATATAGATACCTAGATACCATTTCCATAATAGCTTGCCTCTGGAAACCCTATGAACCTGGAGAAAAGACGAAAGTTATACAGGTGACCAGGACTTTCGTTCATAGGGTCACTATGAGTTGCCTGCGACTCGACAACACTTAACAACAACAGCATAGAAAGATAGAGCAGTTGGCCTAGCAGATAGAAAGTCATGCTCCCAAGCCAAAGGTGGGTGACTCTACTCCATGGCCCTCAGGCCTGCCTTTAATTGTTTTTGGTGAAACATTCTTCTAGGTCATGTAACCCTGGTATGTCTACTTGCTGTACAGAGGTAACTCATGGTTGCTGTGAAGCTGAACCCTGTGATAATGGTTACCCATGGTGGACAGTGTTTGGTGGAGCTCCCCAATTAAAATAAGCTTGGAAGCCAGAGTGGCATCTACTTCTAAAATAGCTTGCCTCTGGAAACCCTATGAACCTGGAGAAAGGATGAAAGTTATACAGGTGTCCAGGACTTTCGTTCATAGGGTTGCTATGAGTAGCCTACGACTTGACGCCACTTAACAACAACAACCTACAAGGAACTCTGGTAGTCTAGTGTGAGGAGCTGCACTGCCATTGAAAAGGCAGACAGTTCGAATCCACCAACTGTTCCGAGGGAGAAAGGTGGGCAATCTCTTCCTGTGTGATTAAATTGCCTCTGAAAAGCTACTGGAAGGTTAGCTATAAGCCTGCTCTGAATTGACACTACACAAAAACAACATACATTTATACAGTAAAACTTGTAAAAGCTGGAACTTGTCCAAGTTGGAAATCTTTCAGAGAGGAAAAACAAGTATTTTCTATTATTAGAAAGCTAAAGAAAAATGGTAAGACTGTGCACTGTTCAAGGCAGAACACTTTTGAGACCCAGAGAAACAAGATAGTTCCCTCATGTTCTGGCACTCACAGTTGTCACTTTACGCTTTATATTTGAATGCACCTTGATAATGAAGTTAGTACAAAAGAGAAGCTGGGGACCAACCTGGGCTTAGTAAATCAGCAACTTACCCTTTGGGCAAAACAGTAATCATAAGCATTATGTTGTTATGTACTGTTCAGTCAAAACCTACTCATATCTGACTCCTGAGCTGGTTTTCAGAGGCAGTAAATTGCCTGGGAAGAGATTGTTCATCCTTCTCCCTCAGAGCAGGTGGGGGATTCAAATCACTTTTCTTTGGGTTGGCAAAGCTGCTCTACCAAACTCCCAGAACTCTTTAATCTTAAGTATAGTTCATGCTTTATAGTAGCATTCTTCCAGGACTCCAGAGTGTTTTCATGTCCATGAGGTATTTTCTCAGAAATTGTGACAAAATGTTGTAATAAAAAACATTAAAAGCATGATTTTCTGCTGCTGAATTTGTTACAACCTGAGCCTATGCTTCATGGGGTGGACTTGATGACCAATCATTGCTCACTTAGATTATCACTCTGTCCTCTTCCGGAATCTTTGGGACAGTCTGATGGAGGTTAAAGGGACAGCTTGATTACTCTTGTGGGGAAATAAGACTGCATATGAGGAACTCAAACACTTTTTGTCTGGTTTGGTTTTCTCATGCTAGACATGCCTGGGGGAGTCCTCCTAGAGAAAAGCTGAAAATATTCCCCAGGAGACTTGCTCCCTAATCTACACAGCAGAGAAGTGGATAATAGAAAGGATATAGTGATGAAGAAAGAATGGGAAATGGGTGGGAGGAGAGTGCAGGCCCGGAAGGGATTTATTTTCAGCTCAGCAAGCATGAAGAAGGCAGCAGTTTCGAGCTGCCTTCACACCAGCAGAACCCTCAGTGGAGCACTGTTTCTGAAGAAGAAGCAGCATCTGATGCCATCTTTTTCTTTGACTCGGGCTCCAGACACTGTGAGGATAGGAAAAATGGTCTGGTAGATATTTATTCTACAACCTGAAGGTTAAGTGGTGCTTTGTGTAGGGTCAAGTAGCCTCATATGGTGCCTTTGTGCAAAACTGAAAAAAGGCAGCCCTTATTTAAGGCATTTTACTGCCACCTGCAGAACTGCCTCCATAAATACACAATGACTACAATGTGTTTGATACTCCCCAGAATTGCCCTGGGTACAACCTCCATACTTAACTTATACACGGTGGTGGGGATGGATGTAAGATTGCAAGGTGATGGTGATGCCCAGTTTGATAGGCAATGAGAAGTGACTGAGGACTCTGGGCTGATGATGGTGAATGAAAATGAATAAACTGGTGACATACTTCTATTTTAGTATAAGATTTTTACTAATTTTTTTCCATAGACATTTTGAGGCACTTATTCTACAAGTTAACTGCCATTAAATTTGTCTTTCTCATTTTGCTTGGAATTTGAAGTAATGGAAAGAGTTTCAGGGAATCATGTTGTTGTTGTTGTTGTTGTTGAGCACCATCGACTTGGATCTGACCCATAACTGACCCTCCAGTTGGTTTTCAGAGGCAGTTATGGGATTTGAAACAGTCTAAGTATGACATTATTATTTGAAAAGAGTAAAACACAGTGTTAATAACGTTTTAGAAAGTATTTTAATCTTTATGTATGTTACTCTAACCCATGAGTACTTAGTAGAACCCCAAATATTTTCTAGAAATCCAAGTAGTGTATACCATTATCTTCTTACAATAATGGCTCACATATGTGTAAATTTTGCATTATATATAATACAATTCTAGAGAGGTTCTATATCTGCTAAACAGCTATTCTTAAATACTTGTGTCAACTATTTCAGGTGACAAAACTCTGTTATTTTGAGAATTAATAGAGACTATTTTGCATTTATGTATTTGTTAATGTTTCCAGTCAAGGAATATTTTTATGTACCTACTAGGATTGCTATGAGTCATATTTGACTTGATGGCACACAACAACAACAGCTGTGTGTCAATGATTGAATAGGTATGTATCTCTGATGCATTCATTTTTTTGATTCTGGATCACGCAGTGTTCCCTTGCTTTGTTAGGACAACAACTTCTTGGTCCAGGTATGGGTTTCATGTAAGCATAGTTGAATGTTTCCCATTGTTCTTAAGGTTATAGTTTATTATGCTTCACACAATGAAGCACACCCTTGCATGAACAATATAACACAAATAGACATTTTTCTGGTATTCTCTGCTTTCTACTAAGATTCATTTGACATCAGGAATGTTATACCTAGTGCTGTGGCCTCTTCTAAACCCAGCCGGAACTTCTGGAAGTTCTCTGTCAATATGCTGTTCTTTAGAATGAGCTTTTAGCTTGCATGTGATATTAAAAATACAGTTTAATAATTTCCACATTCTGTTGGATTACCTATTTGGGAATGGGAACAAATATTATCTCTTCTAGTCAGTTGTCTTTTAAATTTACTTGCACAGACTGGTCAGCACATCCAGGGTTGCATCTGTTAGTTGAAACACGTTAGTTGGTATCCCATTGACTCTTGGGATCTTACTTTGCCAATGCCTTCAGTGCAGCTTGAACTTCTTTCTTCATTACCATTGGTCTTCATTACCATTGGCTGTTGTTCATATATTACTTCCCAAAAGATTTCAATTCTTTCAATTCGTTTTGGTACAGTGACTCTATGTATTCTCTCCCTCTTCTTTTGATGCTTTCTGGATCATTCAACATAGTTCTGCAATAAAGAACAATATTTAAATATGTTAAAATTATTGTAAAAAAGGACCAGTGACATAACTGTTACTTTTTAAATTGGAATAATAAAAGAAGGTCTTGCTGTCACTGTGTCAGTCCACCTGGTTGAGGGTCTTCTTCTGTTTTGCCCTCCTCTTTCCCCAGCATGATTTCCCTCTCCAATGAACAGCCTCTTCTAGCAACATGCTGAAAGTATAGGAGATAAAGGAGCAGTCTGGCTGTACCCTCTCCAAGACATATCAGTTTTTTCTTTTGGCAGTCTATGGGATATCAGTATTCTCCAGTATCATAGTTCAAAGACATCAATTATCATCCAATGAATAAGGAAGACAGGAGAAAATGATAGATAGTAATTGCTAAATAAAAGTTAAATCAGCTTATCTGTGTCACTTGCTACTTCTAGCATCCCTCAACTTGAGTCCTGATGTGTTTTCACTGTGGAGTTCTATGCAGGTATTATTTTTGTTTCATAGAAAGACATCATTTTTCAATGATTTAGGATGAATGACACCCCACATTCATAAATACTGTGCAGTGTTACCCAGTGCTGAGTGTTGCCAGGCATTTTTGTTCCCATTCACCACATTCCCTCCTCGAAAAAAATGCCCATTTTATTGAAATTAATTGTTTATTTTTAATTTTTACATTGGTTTGCATGCACAGTTCATATACATTGTGTTTCACACTATCCTTCACTCACATTGTGTTTCATACAATCATTTTAATTCATTGTTTTATAAAACTATTCACTATTAAAAACTGCTCATAACTGTACTGTCTTTTCAGATCCCCATCATATCTTTCCCATTGCTTTTACTCAGCCTCCCTCTACCCAACAAATTGTGCGACACTATGATTTCCCCTCCTGCCTGCCCTCAACCTTCTGTTCCCACACTTTCCACCATGGATCCCCATACATGTTTTACTAGCCATCCTTTTGTTTTTACAATAATGGTCCTATGAAGTATTTATCCTTATGAGACTTAGTTTATTCACACAGCATAATGACCTCTGATCTCTCCCAAGTTATGTATTAATTTTTAAAGTCGTTGCTCCTGGGTGCTGCATAGAATTTCATTGTGTGAATGTGTCACAATTTCTCAAGCCATTTAATTGTGGTTGGACATTTGGGTTATTTTCATGCTCTATGAACATTGGTGTACAAATCTCCATTTGTGTCTCAGTTCTAATTTCCTTGGTTTATATGACTAGGAGTGGAATAACTGGATCTTTACAATTTCTATGTTGAGCTTTTTAAAACATAGTTTTTGTAGACAATTTATTGGTCTATTTGTTATTTATTGGTGTCAATATAGTATTTTTAGTGTATTTAATTTATTATTATTATTAATTTTAATGAAAATTTGCAGAGACTTTGTATTTCCATTCATTTATTGTTGCACTTTTCCCCTGCCCACTCCCCTGTATGTTCAGCTTTTTGAAGAAATGCCAAATTGCCTTCCAGAGTGGTTGTATCATTTTACAATCTCACCAGCAGTGTATGAGAGTTCCTATCTCTGTGCATCCTCTACAACATTTATTGCTTGCTGTCCTATTAAACTTTGCCACTGCTACTGGGTTGAGATGGTATCTCATTGTAATTTTTGGTTTGCATCTCTCTTATTGCCAGTGATTTTGAGCATTTCTTCATGTGTCTGTTTGCATTCAAATATCTTCATCTGTGAAAATACTTTCCATATCTTTTGCCCATTTTGTAATTGGGTTATCAGTCTTTTTCTCTAGGAGGCCTAGGAATATTCTGTAAACTTGTGTTATAATATTCTTGTCTATCTTCCTCAATGAAACGTCTTTCTTTGTGTCTTACTCAACTCTTCATCTTTTTTTCTAAATTGAGATTTTAATTAAAGTTAATAAAGAACTTGGATTTCCATTCATTGTTGCACATTTTCCTCCATGCTCTCCCTCACCCCAGTTCACTTTTTTCTTTGGAAAAAAATTCTTTCATTTTTATACAGTATCTCTCCCAACCACTTTACTATGCACCTCTTATTCTGGGCTTTTGTCATGCCAATAATATCTAATCATATATTCCTTTTATACAGTTCTCTCTCTCATCTGTTGCAATGCCATGTACATTACTTATCCCCTTAACCCTCATCCCTGTCCTATTTTATAACAGTGGTATTATGCAGTAATTGTCTTTTTGTGACTGAGATATTTAACTCAGCATAATGTCCTCCATGGTCACTGATTTTGTATAATAGTTCATGAGTTCTTTGTTTTTCAGTGCTGCATAATATTTCATTGTGTGCCTATACCACAACATCTCTATCCATCTGTTTCTTGATGGGCACTTGGGTTGTTTCCAACTCTTTGCTATTGTGAACAAAACAGTAATAAATATGGGTGTGCATATATCTGCCTGGGTGGCAGATATGGTTTCTTTAGGGTATATTCCCAGTAGTGGAATTGCTGGGTCAAATGATATCTCTATTTCCAACTTTTTGAGAAATCACCATATTGCTTTCCATAGTAGTTGCACCATTTAATACTCCCACCAACAGTGAATAAGGGTTCCAGTTTCTCTGCAACCTCTCCTGCATTTGTTGTTTGCTGTTCTGATTAATTTTGCTATTTTTACTGGGGTGAGATGATATCTCATAGTTGTATTGATTTGCAACTCTCTTAGGGCTAGGGATTTTGAACATTTCTTCATGTGTTTGTTTGCCATCTGAATGTCTTCTTTGGTGAAGTGTCTGTTCATATCCTGTGCCCATTTTGCAATTGGGTTGTTTACCTTTATCTTGTTGTGGTGCTCGAGTATTCTATAAATTCTAGATATAAGTCCTTATCTGACATGTCATTACCAAAAATTTTTTTCACTATCTGTGGCTTCACTTTTTATTCTGTTGGAGAAGTTTTTGGATGTACATAGGGATTTGATTCTTAGAAGGTCCCATTCATCTATTTTATCCTCTCCTGGTTGTAAGTTTTGCAGGATTCTTGGAAGACTGTTTATATTGTTCATTAGTACTTCTATGGTTCTTCCAAGCTTTTCTCTAATAAAGTTTTTATAGTCCTTGGTTCAGTCCTAGGACCTTGATCCACTTTGAATGGGGTTTTGTGTATGGTGTGAGGTGTTTGTCTTGTTTGAGTTTTCTGCAAATGGTTTTCCAAATTTGCCTACACCATTTGTTAAAAAGACTGTTTTTCCACTTAACTGATTTAATCTCCTTGTAAAAACTTAGTTGACCATAGATAGATGGGCTGACTTCTGTGTTCTCAATTCTATTCCATTGATCTAAGTGTCTGTCATTGTACCAGTACCACCACGGCAGTGTAATAGGATTTGAAATCAGGGAGTGTGATGCTTCCTACCTTGTTTCTCTTTTTAAGGAGTGCTTTGCTTATTAGGGATCTCTTTCCATTCCAAATGAAATTGGAGATTGCCTTTTCTATCTCATTGAGGAATGGAATTGGTATTTGTATTGGGATTGCATTGAACATGTAGATTGCCTTTGGTAGGATTGTCATTTTCACAATATTGAGTCTTCCTATCCATGAGCAATGTATATTCTTCCATTTCTCCAGGTCTCTTTTTGTTTCTTGTAGTAATGTTTTGTGATTTTCTTTGAATAAGTCTTTTGTGTTTCTAGTTAGATTTACTCCTAGGTGTTTAATCTTGTGATTAGCTATTGTGAAGGGTATTGTTTTTCTTAGCTCCAGTTCTATATTCTCTTTGTCACTATAAAGAAATCCTATTAATTTTTGTATGTTGATATTGTATCCTGCCACTTCGCTGTATTGGTTAACAATGTCCAGGAGTTTTCTTGCTGAGTCTTTAGAGTTTTCTAAGTATATTATCACATCATCTGCATATACAGATACTTTTACCTCCTCTTCACCAATTTGGATACTTCTTATTTCCTTCTTGTCTTATTGCTATTGCTAAGACTTCTAATACAATATTGAATAGGAGAGGAAATAGTGGGCATCCTTGCCTAGTTACTGTTCTCAAAGGGAATGCCTTTAATCTCTCTCCATTGAGAACAATGTTGGTTCTTGAGTTCACATCTATACTTTTTACTATGTTGAGGAATTTCCCTTCTGTTCCTATTTTGTTGAGTGTTTTAATCAGGAAAGGGTGCTGGATTTTGTCAAAGCCCTTTTATGCATTAATTGATAGGATCATGTGGTTCTTGTTCTTTGCTCTGTTAATGTGGTGAATTATATTGATTGTTTTATATTGAACCATCCACCCTATTTGGTCATGGTGAATTATTATTTTTTTATGTATCATTGGATTCTTTTGGCCAGGATTTTATTCAGGATTTTTATATCTGTATTCATGAGTGATATTGGCCTATAGTTTTCTATTTTGGTGATGTCTTTATCTGCCTTTGGTATCAAGGATATGTTTGCTTCATAGAATGAGTTTGGGAGAATTCTATCTTTTCTATTTTCTGAAATAGTTTATGCAGAATAGGAGACAGCTTTTCTCTGAATGTTTGATAAAATTCACTTGTAATCTGAGAGCAGTAAGTCACAGAACTTAGCAGAAGCTCTGGGGCCAGGATCTTCCCTCAGTATATCCTTAAGCAGAAATCTTTCTCTGAAGTTGGCACATGGCATTTGGACTTACATCCTCCTAAACAAGAAATGGACAGCAGAGTGAGAAACCAGTAGAAGTGTGTAGTGCAAGGCACCACAGTAGTGGCTGATGTTCATATTGAGAGGTGGCTGGGAAAGGGAGTGTTTGACCAAGTAGCTGGGTGTGTAAGGAATGGGAAGGTAGCAGGGAAAGGACAGAGGCAAGTCACATGTGCTTGGGATGGGTGGGTACTGAATGTATTGGCTATTTCTGCAAGGAAAGTGTCTTTCACTTGGTAGGTTAAAATACTTTTCTGTCAGATATTCTTTTAACAGTGAACATCCAAATTAAGATAGACTAGGAAGAAGGATTGACCATCCACTTCTGAAATGTAATTGGCCTTTGAAAATCCTGTGTACAGCAGAGCACACTTAGAGGAGACTAATAGATATGGCAACTGAAGTTGAGCCCTCAAATTTGGAAACAAAAAAGAGGAGAAACTGTTGTAAGAAGAAATTAACAATTAGTACATGGAAAGTGAGAAGCATGAATGTAGGAGAACTGGACATTATAAAGAAAGAAATGGAACACATAAATATAGACATATTGGGTATTAGTGAAATGATATGGATTGACATGGGATATTTCAAATCCCAAGATCATATGATCTGTTATGGTGGAGATGAAAAGGTGAGAAAAAATGGGGTAACTTTCATAGCTAAAAGGGACATTTCTAGATCCATCTTGAAATACAATACTGTGAGTGACAGTAGAATATCCAAATACATACAAGGAAGACCTGTTAATACCATTATAATTCAAATTTATGCGCCTACAACCAGAGCCAAAGAGGAGGAATGAGATGATTTCTATCAACTGTTGCAGTAAGATAGTGATCGAACATGTAACCAAGATGCTTTGGTAATAATGGGTGACTGGAATGCAAAAGTTGGGAATCAAGAGGAAGGATCAGTTGTCAGAAATATGGACTTGGTGACAGAAATGAGGCTTGGGATAGAATGATAGAATTCTGTATAATCAATGATTATTCATAGCAAATAACTTTTATAAGAAACATAAATGCAGGCTATACACATGGATTTCACCTGATGGTACACACAGGAATAAGATTGATTACATTTGTGGAAGGAACCACTGGAGAAGTTCAATATCAGCAGTAAAAACTAGGCCAGGTGCTGTTTGTGGAACAGACCATCAACTGCTCATATGCAAGTTCAACTTAAAACTAAAGAAGGTTAAATCATATCCACAAGAATAAAAATTTGACCTTGAGTCTATCTCCCATGAATTTAAAAACCAACTCAGGAATAGGTTTGAGGCCTCAAACACTAATGAATGAAGTCCAGTTAAGCTATGGGAAGATACCAAGTAAATTGTTCATGAAGAATGTAAAAAAGTAACCCTCCCCCCTGAAAAAAACCAAACCAAACCAAAACAAAACAGAATGCAAAAAGTCGTTACTAAGAAGGAAGAAGAAGAAGAAAAGACCAAAATGGGTATGAGAAGAGACTCTGACAGTGCCGAGAAGCCAAAGCAAAGGGAAGAAATCAAGAAATTAAGGAACTGAATAGAAGAATTCAAAGGGCTGCTTGGGAAGACAAGGCAAATTATTATAATGAAATGTACAAGGAGCTGGAGTCAGAAAATCAAAAGGGCTGAATTTACTCAGCATTTCTTTTCTTTTTTTAAAATTAATTTTAATGAAACTTTACAGACTTTGGATTTCCATTCATTCATTGTTGCAATTTTTCCCCTGCCCAACCTCCTCTACAGTTTGCTCTTCACTTTGAAAAGTAAAAGAAAAATTATTTTATTGTTATTCAATCCCTCCTTCCAAGTCCATTTCACTATGCGGCCTTCCACTCAGCATTTCTTAAGTTGAAAGAACTAAAGAATAAATTTAAGCCACGAGTTACAATGCTTAAGCATGCTATGGGCAGAATATTGAATGATTCAAGAAGCATTAAAAGCAGATGGAAGGAGTATACAGAGTCATTGCACCAAAAAGAACTGGCTGACACAGAAGAATTTCAAGAAACAATGTACGATCAAGAGGCAATGGTGATGAAGGAGGAAATGCAGGCGGCTCTGAAGGAGTTGGTAAAAAATAGTCCCAGGAATTGATGGAATACCAATAAACATATTTCAGCAAACAGATGATGCCCTGCATGTGCTCACCAAGGAGTGCCAAGAAATCTGGGGGACAACTACCTGGAAGAGATCCATATTTATTTCCATTCCAAAAAAAGGTTAGACAACAGAGTGTGGAAATTATCAAATAATATCACACACTAGCAAAATTCCGCTGAAGATTATCCAGAAAGACTTGAACTGTACATAGAGAACTTCCAGAAATACAGGCTGGGTGTAGAAGAGGTTGTGGCTCTAGGGACATTGTTGCCAATGTCAGGTGGATCTTGGCAGAAAGCAGAGAATACCAGAAGAATGTCTGTGTTTCACTGACTATGTAAAGGCATTTGACTGTGTATATCACAATAAATTGTGGCTATCCTTGAGGAAAATGGGAATCTCAGAACACTTGATTTTGCTTATACGAAAAATATACTTGCACCAAGAAGCAGTCCTCAGAAAAGAGCAAGAAAACACTGCATGATTCAAAATAAAGAAAAAAGTGCATCAGGGATGCATCCTGTCCCCATACCTTTTCAATCTGTACACAGAACAGATCATTTGGGAAGCAGAGCTTTATGAGGAGGAGCATGGCATCAAGATTGGAGGGAGATTTTTTAACAACCTACGATATGCAGATGACACAACCTTGTTTGTTGAAACTGAAGAAGACCTGAAGCACTTGCTGCAAAAGGTCAAAGGCTATAGTCTTCAATATGGATTGAAGCTCAACATCAAGAAGACAAAGATTCTCACCACTTGGCCAATTGGCAGCACCAGAAAGAGACTGAGATTGCTGGCAATTACAGCTTGCTTGGATCTACACTCAACACTCTTAATACCAGCAGTCAGGAAATCAAAAGACGAATTGCATTGGAAAAATCTCTGTCATGAACCTCTCCAGAGTGCTGAAGAGCAATGATGTCAGTCTAGATAAAAAGGTGTGCCTAATCCAGGCCATAGTTTTCTCAATTACTTGTTATGCTTTAGAAAGTTGGACAATGACTAAGGATGAACAAAGAAGAATAGATGCCTCCGAGTTGTGGTTCTGGAAAAGAGTCTTGGATATACCATGAACTACCAAGAAAACAAATAGGTCTGTCTGGGAGAGGGTGAAACTAAGTCTCTCCTTGGAGGCTAAGATTTTGAAGTTCTGCCTCACTTACTTTAGACACGTGGCCAGAAGATATTGTTCCTTGGAGGAGGACATCATGCTCAGAAGAATGGATGGACAGTGCAGAAGAGGGAGACCCCGGATGAGATGGATTGATATAGTAATGGGGGTGATGGTGGTGGGTGTGTCAGAATTAGTGAGACTGGCTCAAGATAGGGAAAGGTTCAGAGCTGCTGTACATAAGGTCTCTATGCATTGCAGACAACTCAACCAACAATATTGTAGGATAGGTTTGGAAGCAGAAGTGGCATCCACTTCCTAAACAACTTGCCTCTGGAAACTCTATGAACTTTGATACAGGTCAATAGTTGTAGAAGGGCTTCAGGCCTTTTGTTCACAGGATTGCTATGAGTCATGCTCTACTTCAAGGCAATCAACAATAACAACAAAACCATCTGATCCAGGGCTTTTTTTTGGATGGAAGTTTTTTAATTACCTTTTCAATCTCTTCTTTTGTAGTGGGTCTGTTCAGATATCCAATTTTGGTTTGTGTTAGTTTAGGTTGTTTGTGATTTTCTAAGTATTTTTCCATTTCCTCTAGGTTTTCATATTTGTTTGAGTATAGTTTTTTCATAATATTCCACTGTTAACCTTTTTATTTTAGTTGGGTCCGTTGTGACATTGCCTGTTTCATCTCTTATTCAGATTAACTGTGTCTTTTCCTTTTTTTTTTTTAAATTTAGGTTGTTTATTTTTCATTTCAATGAACATCTACAGAGATTTTGGGATTCCATTCATTCATTGTTGCACCCTTCTCCCCGCACAA
>NW_006399751.1:41371978-41390913 GCF_000299155.1 Elephantulus edwardii
CACAGAGATGGCTGGTCCAGAACCAGGAACTGGTCTGCAAGGATGAAGCCCAAGATGTAACACAGACCCTAGGCAGAAGGCAAAGTCCCCGCTCCTAACCTGGGGGAGCCGAGTGACTCACACACTCAGCGCCTGCCTCTTCTGTCTTTTCCTTTTTACCTTTTGTTAGTTTTGCTAGTGGTTTGTCAATTTTACTGAACTTTTCAAAGAACCAATTCCTGGTTTAGTTGATGGTTTCAATTATTTTTCTATTTGCTATTTCATTTATTTCCATCCTAACTTTTATAGTTTCAGTTTTTTGGGGAGGGTGTCAGGTTATCTTGCTATTCTTTTTCAATTTGTTGGAGATGTTGGGTTAGAGAGTCAATGGTCTTTTTTTTTGGTCTTTTAATATATTTGGTTATTGCTATAAGTTGATCTCTGATTACTGGTTTTGGTAAATTGTGTTTTCATTGTCATTTGTTTAATGAAACTTTTAAATTTCATTCTTTATTCCTCTAGTACCTACTCATGTTCAAGCAAGGTGTTGTTCAGCTTCCAAATGTATGTCTTTTTCCTCCTTTATCCTCTTGTTACTAATTTCTAATTTTGTAGCATTGAGATCTGAGAAGATGCTTTGTATTATTTCTATATTTTTGAATTTATTGATGCTTGCCTTGTGACTTAAAATATGATCTGTTCTCAAAAACGTTCCATGCACATTGGAAAGGAAGGTATACTGTGCTTTTCTGGGGTGCATTAACCTATAAATATCTAGGAGATTGAGTTGTTTTATTGTGTGGTTTAATTCTTCAGCATATTTTTTGAGTCTTTTTGGAAGTTCTATCTTTTCTTGAGAGTGGTGTATTGAAGTCTCCAACAATTATAGTAGTGTTGCCTATTTTCTGTTTCAGTTTTGTTCATGTTTGTTTTATATACTTTGCAGATCTTTCATTTGGTGCATAGATATTTATTATTACTATGTCTTTATGTTCTATTTATCCTTTCTTTAATCATTATGTAGTCACTTTCCTTGTCCTTTATGAGGATTTTTGCACTGAAATCTATTTTATCTGAGATTAATACCACTACTCTCACCTTTTCCTGGTTGCCATTTACTTGGTATATTTTCCCCCACCCCGTTTATTTTTAGTCTTTATTTATCTTCATTTTTTCATGTGTATCTCTTGTAGACAGTATATTGATGGATTTTGGTTTTTTTACCCAATCTGCTACTGTTTTGCTCTTCAGTGGTACATTTAAACCATATACATTCAGTGTGATTATTGAAAGGCAAGTTTTGTCACTATGATTTTGTTGAGGTGTTTTTTTGTTGGTTTTTTTTTTTGGGGGTGTGTGTGTGTGTGTGTTGGTGCTTATTACTTTGGTCCATCCTGCTTTCTGTGGCACCTCTGTAAGAAAGTTGTCTCTCAGTGTTTCCTACAATGCTGATCTTGTTTTTACGACTCTCTTAGGTTTTGTTTTTCTGGGAATATCTTGATATCTCCTTCATATTTGGTGGACAATTTTTCTGGTTACAATATTCTTGGTTGACAATTATATTCTTTGAGTATTCTATATATGTCATTCCATTGTCTTCTTGCTCACATGGTTTCTGCTGAGAAATTGGCATTTCAATCTTATTTGCTTTCCCTTATAGGTTACTCTTTGTTTCTTCCTCACTGCTTTAAGAATTCTCTTCTTTGGTTCTGGCAAATTTGAATATGATATGTCTTGGTGATATTCTTTTGGGGTCTATTCTATATTGTGTTCTTTCAGCTTTTTGAATTATGTTCTCTCATTCTTCATTATGCCTGGAAAATTTTCTTCTAGTAATTCTTCCAAAACTTTTTTGGTGCCGTTTGTTGCTTCTTCTTGTTCTGGCATTCCAATTATGCACATGTTATTTCCCTTGATAGTGCCTCACTTTATTCTTAGGTTTCTTCTTTCCCCTTCCTTTTTGATTTTGCTTTTTGTGCCAATTCTATCTTCCCTTTCACTATTCTGTGTTTCAACCCTATTCATGTGTCCCTCCATCATGTTGACAGCATCTGAAACATTGGTCCTTATATTTTGGATTATGTTTTCTTATTTTTCCAGATCCTCTACTGCCTCATTTGTTTTATCAGCATTGTTATGGATTTTTTTTAGCTCTTCCTGGTTTTTGCTTGCAGTGTCCTATAATTCTTCAAGTTTGTCTTTTACCTATTGAAAATATTCAATCTTTGTTCTTTTAAGTTCCATGTCAGAAAGTTTCATCAGACTTTTTGGCTTTAGGAAATCAGTTGATACTGTGTCACTTTTTTAAATTACATCTTGCTTTGGGTTTGTGTAGCCTACATGACATTGCTGTGGTAGAGTTTTTCATGTCTGAGGTGATAGCAGGTTCTTGATGTGGAGTCACCACTCCAGAGATGGGTGGGGCAGCTATCCTGCATGGGTTTCTCTCTGCCTTCTGACCCATGGGAAGATTTGCTTCAGTGGGGTAGAGAAAAGGCCTGTGAAAGCAACCTTCTCTGTCAGACAACTGCTGCAGCTAGGGTAGCTCAAGGTGCTCTGGGCCAAAGGCAGGCAGTTCATGGACTGGACATGAGGAGATGCAAGGCAGAGAGTGGAGACCTAATTGAATAATGAGGAAGCCTTGGTTTTCCCTTTGAAAATGAACTCCAGTTGTCTGACTCCCCTCTGATTGAGCTTAAGGTGTCCCACATGATCCAAACAGCAGTGACCCCCCCACAAAGTACCTCATTCAAATTCCAGCACCACTCTGGGTGTGCTCCCAGTCCGGGCATTGGTGTCAGGACTGGAGTTCTGGGAATGGGATGGTGGCATCAGGACCAGAGTTCTGGACATGTGCCAGCAGCATAGGGACCAGAATTCTGGGTGAGGGATGTTGGAATTGGGATTGGAGTTCCGGGCAAGGGTCAGTGACATCAGGACCCTCATTTATTCATCTTTTAAGGCCCAGTTGGATGCTATTACTTTCACTAAGGCTTAATTGGATAGTAGAGAGTAAGATACTCTTACATTTTTGAACAGGTTGTAGAGTTCATGTCACAAATGCTAAATGAGTGCATTTATGTGTGTCAAGATGACTGTACTCAAAAGATACATTCTGGTATGTTGGTTTTCTTAGTGATGGTGGAGATAGGTATGAGTAAGTCATTAATACCTGTAGCCCAAATATTCTTTTGAATCTTAGGTATGAGGTAAATAAAAACTACTACTCTCATCATTTGCTCTGTGATGTACTTAGGTTTTCCAGAAGCAGACAATGAGGTGAGGTTTATGTGCAAATGATTAATTAAGTGCTAGGGGGAGAAAACCAGCCTGAGAAAGGGATAGCAGGGCAGCAAAGAAGAGAAAGTCAAGCAAGGATTAATCTCAAGTAAACTACAGCAAAGGGTGTCTTTAACTAATGCCTTCAGGGGAACTCTGGAGTCAAAATTATACCTTAGAGTTGTCCCAAGCAGGATAAGGGAGCTGGACTTTCATACTCTTATATCTACCAGTCTCTTTGAACATGAGATAGAATTGTTCTTGTATTCATCAAGTTGGACCTAATGCATAGCTTACCCTCCAGAGGGTTTTGGGAGGCAGTAAATCACACAGGAGGAGATCAGCCATCCTTTTCCCATGGAGAAACTGGTAGACTCAAACTATTTGCCTTTCAGATTGTTGTTAAACTTCTTACTGCTAGGTCACTGGATGGTGAATAACTTCCTAGACATTTCCCTGTATTGGCCAAGTGAGATTCAGTGCTTCAGAGGCTTTAAAAAAAACCCACCACAAACCAAAACCAAATCAAAACACACCACACAACAAAATAACACACCCCAAACCACAATACAACCCCATAGTATTTTCTTTTGAAGCAAAACACTCTTGAGGGAAAAAGTACAGAGGGCAAATGTAATCTGAGGTGATAGGATAGAAATATGGACAGCATTTGCAACTCTTCTCCCAAATCAGCTTTCATTTTCTTCCTGGGCATAGAGTTAGACTGTACTTTGCAGTTTCCTTTGTAGTGAAGTGTGGTTATTAAATTTAGTTCTCTTCAATAAGATGGAGTAGAAGTGATATGTACCACTTGGCCAAGGCTGTTGTTGTTTTAGTTACATGTTGTTGAGTCAGTGCTAACTCACAGCTTATCCCCAGTGGGTTTTCAGGGACCGTAAGGCACACAGGAGAACACTGTCCATCTTTCTCCCACAGAGTAGGTAGTGGATTCACACCACTTGTCTTTGGGTTGGCAGTGTAACTCCTTACTCACTTGTTGCTAGTTGCTGTTGAGTCGAGTAGTACTCATAGTGACTCTATGAACAGCGGATCTGAACCCTGTCCTAGACTGTGTCATCCTCACATTTCCTGACACACAAGTGCCCATTGCAGAAGTCACTGTGTCAATCCACCTGGTTGAGGGTCTTCCTTTCCTTAGCCACCCTTCCACCCTTCCAAGCATCATGCCCTTCTCCAAGAAATAGCCCCTTCTAGCAGCATACCCCAAGTATGTGAGGTGAAGCCTCATCATTCTTGCCTCCAAAGAGCACTCTGGCTGCACCCTCTCCAAGAAATATTTTTTGTTGTTTTGGCTACCCATGGGATGTCCAGTGCTCCTCTCCAATATCACAACTCAAAGACATTGATTCTTTTTCTGTCATCCCTATTCATTGTCCAGCTCTCAGACGCATATCAAGTGATTAGAAAAACTGTGGTCTGAATCAGATGCACCTTAGTTCTCCAAATGACATGATAATTTGGAGAAGAACAATTTGGAGAAGTCCCTAACTGCAGACTTTCCCAGTAGAATATGTGTCCTGATTTCTTGACTGCTGGTGCCAAGGGTGTAAATTGTAGATCCAAGTAAGATGAAGTTGTTGACAGTTTCAATCTCTTCTCCATTCGCCATGATGTTGCCCATTAGTTACATGCCTTACCGACTATGCCATCAGATTTCTCTAGCCAAGTTCTCAATTACCTTATCCATACTATTGATCTCTTCTTGCTGCTTGGAATTCAAGGTGATTCCATTTCTATAGTAGAGATAATGACCTAAAGGATGATGATGCAACAGGGTAGGGCTTGAGTTCATGAGTGACTTCAGGGAGCAGTGTTTCTCTGTAATTCAGAATATGCACAAGAAAATGAGAAACAAACCTTTGAATCACTTAAGTATTGTTAAATCTCTTTATTAACAGTCTTTTTCTAATTAGTACAAACTGCTTTATTCTTTTCAAAACTTTATTATGTTCCAGATTAATTTTTTACTCTAAAATATGGTAATAATAATGACAAAAATAAAAATAATAATTTTTTTCTTCTGTAAGAACATATAGCAGTTGTTGCTGTTGAGTGTTGTCAAGTTGAGTACGACTCATAGCGACCCTATGAACAAAAGATCTGAAACCTATTCTATAACTATCATCATTTCTCTAATCATATAGGAAATAAAAGAGTTTTTCTATTCTTGGAAAAAACTGCTCAGTAAGTATTTATTAAATAAGAAAAAGTGTAATTACTTTTCCTTACAACAATGAAATATAAAATATGATCTAAAACACTCTAAACAGTTAAATATTTATTCAAATGCTTACTTTTGACATGAAATCTGTGCACTTTATGTTTTAAATTTATCTGTAATCCATATAAGGTGTTAAGCTTTGAGGGATTATTTAATAAAGTCTGTGCTGACAGTATAAAGAACACAGATTACAATTAAAGAATTTATCATAATACCATGTTAGGACTGAGATAGAACAAATGGAAAGAGTTCAATGAAAGTAATACAATTAAAGAGGAAAAATATTGACATACTAAAAATATATAGAAGATAAAGGATATAAATATGAAAAAACATGGCTAAAGGACACCCTGCAGCTGTCTTTATGTATAGCAAAGGTGATAATAAAGAGGTTGCCCACCAGCTGTTTTTCATGTGTGCAGAGGAAAAACTAGTAGGAAAGAGCTTAAACTAACCTGACAGTAATAGTGATTAAACATTAGAAAAGGCTCCAGAGTAATATTGTAGAATCTCTGTCCCTGGTGAATTTTAAGGACAAACCATCTGTCTTAAGACATTTCAGGCAGAGTTTTGCAGGAAGAAAAAAGTCGGGATTAAATGACTCCTTGAGCTAGGTCTCTTTCAATTTCAAGAGTCTGTGCCACTATACACCATATCCAATAGGTCTAGCGGTGACACATTTCACTGCTTTGACCAGCCAGATTGATTACTTGGCACATCTTATCTGTAACTTGGAAGGCTTATTTTCCTTAGTGAGGCTGGTGGGGTAGAGAGGGTAGGCAATAGAAAGACTAAACTAAGTAATTATATTGAAGGGTACATTATTAACAAAAAGGCGTATTGTTTGCCTAGAATAGAACACTAAATTACTCAGTAATTTCAACACAATCAACACAAAAAAAGTCTACGCATTTTGATACATTTCAAGCTTTACTTAGTAAAAGTGCTTTATTTTATTTGGTAAGATGTGTTTTATTTAGTAAGAGTCATTTCTACAGCAAAAAGATGGCAAGGATGATTTAATGGTGTCAGTGAAGTTGTATGTAACAGAAAACACATTACTATTTATATTCTTTTGTAATATTTATCTTTGTGTTGCAACATAAGTGACAATGTAATAATGTTACTTATGGGTATTGTAATATATATGTATGTGTGTGTATATATGTGTGTGTATATACATATGTGTGTGTATATACATATTTTATATAACTTATTAATAGTGAAACAAAGGGGCCCATAAAAGCAAGCGTTCACTAGAAAAAAAGATTTCCAAGGTCTCAGAAGTTTTCTTTCTTATTACTAGATGCTATCTATCATAGCTATTATTTTGAACATATTTAGTGTAAATATTTTCGATTAGTGACATACATATTTTACATTTTGGCATGTTGTATTATAAGAAACAACTAAAATGGAGGAGCTATACATATATAAATATGTATTTATTTGAGATTTTCAATTTTATATTAAAAATGATGTTACAATTTGTTACAATTCTAGAGATAAATATTTTAGTTCTACCACAATCACTACAGCCCTTGATCCCATTGTTACAGCCGTTATATCAATCAATCACATTGAGGATCTTCCTCTTTTTTTTGCTGCCCTTTTACTTTATCAAGTATGATATGATTCTCCAGGGACTAGCCTCTCCTGATAACATGCCTAAAGTATGCGAGAGAGTCTCACCAACCACACTTCTAAGGAGAATGTTTCTGGTTGCAAACTTCCAAAACATTTTTGTTTATCTTTCTGAAAGTCCATGGTATATTCTTTGAACAAATAAAAATGAATGACTAAAACCTCAAGAAGACACAGATTCTCACCACTGGGCCAATTGGCAGCACCAAAATAGAGGGAGAAGAGATTGAGGTTGTTAGCAATTACAGTTTGCTTGGATCCACAATCAATACTCTTAATACCAGAAGTCAGGAAATCAAAAGATGAATTGCGTTGGGAAAATCTACTGTCATGGACCTTTCCAGAGTGCTGAAGAACAATGGTATCAGTCTAGATATAAAGATGCGCCTAATGCAGGCCATGGTTTTCACAATTACTGGTTATGCTTCAGAAAGTTGGACAATGACTAAGGGTGACCAAAGAAAAATAGATGCCTTTGAGTTGTGGTGCTGGAGAAGAGACTTGAACATGCCATGGACTACCAAAAAACCAAATAGGTCTGTCTGGGAGAGGGTGAAACCAAGTCTCTCCTTGGAGGCTAGGATTTTGAAGTTCTGCCTCACTTACTTTGGACACGTGACCAGGAGAGATCGAACATCATGCTCAGAAGGGAGGACGGACAGTGCAGGAGAGGGAGACCCCGGTTGAGATGGATTGATATAGTAATAGGGGCTAAGGGGGTGGGTGTGTTAGAATTAGTGAGACTGGCTCAGGACAGGGAAGGGTCCAGAACTGCTGTACATAGGGGGCGCTATGCATCGCAGGTGGCTCAACCAATAACATTCTTTGGCAGGTTTGGAAGCAGGTGTGGCATCACTTCCTTAAACAACTTGCCTCTGGAAACTATGAACTTTGATAAATGTCGAGAGTTGTGGAGGGCTTCAGGCCTTTTGTTCATAGGGTATGAGTCGTGCTTGATTAGAAGGCAACCAACAACAACAACAAAGTAGTCTAAGACCCTTTTAAAATGTGATGTTTTGTTCACAATACATTTTTCATTTTTTCCTGTTATCTTTCTTTATATTTACTGCAACTTTATTTTTAAACATTAAAAATGTTGAGTTAAAAGATTGATTTCTATTATTTAGTTCCACTTTATGTTTTGCACCTGAGGTGAAGGCCCTCACTTTTTTTGACATTTTTTAAAATTGAGATTTTATTGTAAAATTATAAACTTGGATTTCCATTTATTCATTGTTGAACATTTTTCTCCTTGTCCTCCCCCATTTTTTCTTTTTTAAATTATACTAGTTTATTTACAAAATTTGAATACATTATTTTTTCACACGAGATTCTTCCAACTTCCCTCACCCTCCCCATCAAATTGTACAGCCTCATGATTAATCCCCTACCCATATCTCTCTGCTTCCACCCTCCCCAACCCCTTGGAGTCTTATATTCATTCTACAATAATGGTTTTATACAATATTTGTTCTTGTGGGACTGAGTTAGTTCATGCAGCGTAATGCTCTCCAGTCCCACTGGAGGTAGTGATTTACAAAATCATTGCTCTTGCATGCTGCGTAGTGTTCCACTGTATGAATGTACCATCATTTCTCAATCCATTCGATTGTGGTTGGACATCTGGGTTGTTTTCATGTTCTTGTGATGGTGAATAATGCTGCTGAGAACGTTGGTGTACCAGTCTCCATTTGTGCCTTGTTGTTGTTGTTATGTGCCATCGAGTCGCTTGCGACAGCCCTAAACTCCGCTCTGTCCTGTGCCAATCGCACTGTCTCCGACACTCCCATCCCAATTTGTGCCTTAGTTCTAATTTTCTCAGGGTATATTCCAAGTAGGTGAAGGCCCCTTTTTATTCATTCTCGTTCAAAGTACTATAGACTATTCTAATAATGAATGACAGAAGAGAAATACCGCTTATTTTAACCACCATTTTCTTAAGTTCCCATTATTTTATTCAGAGGTATTAAAATGAGAAAATAGGATTGATGAAATAAACTTTATAATTATTATAACTTAATAGTATATATGTCCATAACCATGGATGTAGCCTTATTCCTATGTTACAGTTAACAAATTGAGATTCAGAGAAGTTTAAAATTTATAATGACCAACAGCAAGCGACACAGCCAAAGATTGATAACCCAATTATTTTGCCAAACCCAAGCGCTTTCTAAGGCACTAGGCTTCTTTTTTTTTCTTTCTGGAAATTATAGGTATTTGGTTCAAGCCAAGATGACAAATGATATTCTTCAAATAACTTTTTTACCGATTGAAAACTCAACTGTGGTGTCTGTCAACAATGTGAAACCTATTTTGGAAAACTGTAACCTAAGGCTGAAAACATTCACAGTAAGTTGTTGGACAACTTGCCTGCTATGTTTAAGATGAGGACAAGGACTGCTAGATTTAAAGATATTAATGTTATTGTTGTTATGTGTCATTGAGTTGACTGTGACTCGTAGCGACCCTATGTACAACAGCCCTATACCCTGCTCTATCCTGGGCCAACTTCACTATCTCCAACACACCTACCCCCATGACCCTACTCACTGAATCAATCCACCTCATTGAGAATCTTCCTCTCCTGCTACGTTCCTCCACCCTCCCAAGAATGATGTCCCTTTCCAAGGACTGATCCCTCCTTGCAACATGTTCAAAGTATGTCAGATGAAGCTTCAGAAAGATATTAATACTAAAAAAACTCTTTGCCCTCATTTGGAGCCAACTCATAGTTGACCCTCCAGAGAGTTTTCAGAGGCAATAAATTACAGGGTAGGAGATTGCTTATTTTTCTCTCTCTGAGTGAACTTGAACCATGTACCTTTGGATTGGCAGCACAATTCTCTAACCACTAGGCAACCAGAGCTCCCTAAAGTTGTCTTATTAACTAGGTAGGATGTATATGCCATGTACAGCTCATTCTTTTAACCTAGGAGAATAAGTTGCCTTCACAGTAATTAATCATGCTTGTACTTTACAACAGTTCTTTTTGTTTCAATTTTCTCTTGTAAATGGAATATTTTTAATTCACAGAGAAACATGGACTTTAAAATAAGTCTAGTGTAAAGCTGTGAAAATCCTTTAACATAAGTCAAGAACATTTTAAGGATTTAAAAATATATTTTAACACAATTCAAAATAAAAATCCCCATTAAAAATCTCTATTTAAAACTCCAAAATATGATAAATCTGAGAAAGACAGGTGTCCAGAAAAAAGGCTGCATAGTGGAGTGGACTTGGGGGGAGGGATTGTATAACAATTAAGGAATTTTTCTTTTACTTTTCAAAGAAAAGAATGAACTTAAGGAGAGAGGTGGGTAAGGAGAAAAGTGCAACAATGAATGAATGGAAATCCAAAATCTCTGTAAATTTTCATTAAAATTAATAATAATAAAAAAAATTCTAATTTTCATATAATAATTCATTTACATTATATTTCATTGCTATCTATTGTGTTCCATACAGTCCCTCATTTACATTGTGCTCCATACTATCATTTATATACACAATATTCTATATAATTAACTATGATTGATATATGCCTATTATTACACTGTCTTTTCAAGTTTCCATTAAATCTTTCTCATTTCCTCCCCTCCACCAAATCTTCCCATTAAACTCTCTTATCCTAGGGATTTCTACCCTTCCTTTTTATTCTGTCCCCTTCTCCTTTTTCCTTTTGGACATTTATACACATCTTACTGGTATCCTTCTATTTTTACAACAATAGTATGAAGATAAAATTAATAATTTTAAATGTCACTTAAAAGACACTTTGGAATGCTTCAACAAAATATTTTAAAAACTAGGTAGACAATCATTTGATTTGAGAAGGGACTATCTTATATTATCTGTATATCCCTCTGTAAACAACTGACAAAGATTCAGAAGAAAAGTTATGGAACATGAAATAAAAATGTAAAAAATGAACTATTAAAGTCAAGAGAAGTTACTCTGACATAGAAAAGCATATTGAAACAAAAATATTTTAAATCATACCCAAAGTAGAAATTTAATAGAAGGAAAGAATTAAATCAAAGCAGCAATAATGCCTTAGTTCTTATATTGTTGTTGTTGTTATGTGCCACCAAGTCGTCTGTCACTCATAGTGACCCTATGTACAACAGCCTAAACTGCTCTATCCTGTGCCAATCTCACTGTCTCTGACATACCTACCCTGATTATCCCAGCCACTGAATCAATCCACCTCATAGAAGGTCTTCTTCTCCTGAGCTGTCCCTTCACCCTCCCAAGCATGACGTCCCTATCCAAGGATTGGTCCCT
Source organism: Elephantulus edwardii (assembly GCF_000299155.1). Taxonomy (NCBI): domain Eukaryota; kingdom Metazoa; phylum Chordata; class Mammalia; order Macroscelidea; family Macroscelididae; genus Elephantulus; species Elephantulus edwardii. Next base: position 41,383,410 of record NW_006399751.1, read on the forward strand.
CCTTGCAACATGCCCAAAGTATATCAGACGAAGCTTCAGAATCCTTGCCTCCAAGGAGCAGCCTGGCTTCACCCTCTCCAGGACAAACCTGTTTGTTCTCTTAGCAGTCCACAGACTCTTCTCCAGCACTACAGTTATCAATTCTCCTTCTACCATCCCTCATCATTGTCCAGTTCTCTGATGCATAACATGCAATTGCGAAGACTATAGCCCAGATCAGACAACCTTAGTCTCCAGCCTCACGTCATTGCTCTTCAGTACTTGGAAGAGGTCCCTGACAGCTGACTTTCCCAATGCAATTCGTCTCTTGATTTCCTGGCTGCTGGTGCCAAGAATGTTGACTGTGGAGCCAAGCAAACAAAAACTGTTAACTATCTCAATCTCTTCATCATCCATACTAATGCTGCCAACTGGCCAAGTGGTGAGAATCTTTGTTTTCTTGATGTTGAGCTTCAATCCATACTAAAGGCTGCAGTCCTTGACCCTCTGCAACAAACACTTCAGGTCATCCTGTTTCAGCAAGCAGGGTTGTGTCATCTGTATAACGCAGATTGCTGATGAAGCTTCCACCAATCCCAATGTCACATTCCTCCTTGTACAGCTGATCTATTCTGCAGACTGCTTGAAAAAGTATAGAGACAGAAGACATCCCTGGCAGATGCCCTTCCCAATTTTGAACCATGCAGTGTCTCCTTGCTCTGTTCTGATGACTGCCTCTTGGTCTAAGTATAGGTTTCACATAAGCACAATCAAATGTTCTGGGATTCCCATTCTTCTCAGAGTGAGCCACAGCTTGTGACCCACACAGTCAAAAGTCCTTGCATAATCAGTGAAGCACAGACCAACATTCCTCTGGTACTCTCTGCTTTCTGCCAAGATCTATCTAACATTAGCTATAATGTCCTTAGTACTATGACCTCTTCTAAACCCAGCCTGCACATCTGGCAGTTCTGTTGATGTGTTGCTCCAGTAGTTTTTGGGTAATTTTTAGCAGAATATTGCTTGCATGTGATATTAATGATATTGTTCGATCATTTCCGCACCAAGTATAAAGATTGTGGATCCAAGCAAGATGAAGTTATTGACAGTTTCTATCATGATGTTTTCTATGGGTCCAGTGGTGAGGATTTTTATTTTCTTGAGGTTGAGATAAAATCCATACTGAAGGCTGCAGTGCTTAACTTTCTGCAACAAGTGTTTTAAGTCCTCTCTTTCCGTAAGCAAAGTTGTGCCATCTGCATAACGTAATTTGTTGATTAGTCTTTCTCTGATCCTGATGCCACATTATTCACAGAGTTCAGATTCTTGAAGAATTTGCTCAACATACAGATTAAATAGATATGTAAAATGATACAACCCTGACATGCCTTTCCTAATTTTAAACCGTGTAACATTCCCTTGAAGAAAACGTTTTATACCCTGTCTCCTCTTCAGGCTCTTGAGCCAAGTGCAGAGCACCAGTACCCAGGATCTAGCTGAGACATCACCTTCACCTGGGACATTATCCTGTTATGCCAGCCATGCTCCTCAGCTGGAAGGCTTCAGAACCTACTCAGGGCCTCATTTTGACATGCCACCACTGGGACCAGATGGGGCCTTCCCCATGATATTTCATGCTTGATTTACTCTAAGAGCACAGACACTAAACAACAGGAAGATGGTCCTGGAGGAGAAGCTTAGATACACGGGCCTTCCTCCAGAACCAGCAAAGTGGGAGAGCCTTCCTCTGGATCTGGTATCTGGGACTTGAACATGGAGCCTCCTAAACTGTGAAACTCATTTGCCAGTTTGTTTTATTGGGAGTTTGACCTACATATTCATAATTATCTTGTAGCTTAGGTATCGGTATTCTTGTTTATCATTGTCCTAATTAGTACAGTATGTGTCTGTCAGTTTGTGTAGAGGCAACTTGTTGTTTGCTATGATGCTGAAATCTGTGCCACCAGTTTGTCAACTGCCAGAGTGTTACCCAAGGAGGACAAGTTTTAGTGACGTTTCCAAGAATAAGAAAGTCTAGGAAGCATGATTGGCCATCCACTTCTGAAAGAACAGGGTTTGAAAACCTTGTCAACACTAGAGTAACAGGATATAGTTCTCAGGCTAGGCAATGCTCTTTTAGATTTGACACCAAAAGCACATCTCATCAAAGGGGAAATAAAAAAAAAGATAAATTGCTGTCCAGCAAATTAAGAGCTTCTGCTCTTTAAAATGGATTTTCACTTTGTTGTATGTAGGGTTGCTCTTAGTTGGAATTGATGATATTTAAAATAACACACATTTTGGAAGACATCATTAAGAAGACTCAGAGTAGGAGAAACACTTAAAATCATATATAAAACAATTAACTAGTATCAAGACTATATAAAGAATGCTCAACACTCACTAATTAAGTGTTAAATCATTTTAAAGTGAGTAAATTATTTGAATATACAGTTCCCCCCCCCCCCCAAGGGCTTACACAGGCATAAAGAGGAATATGGTATAGCTGCTGTATCCATGAGTGCATAGCCTGGAGATGGTTTAAGAAAAGAGGTGGGGTCAGATTGTGAGAGAGTCTTAATATCTTGCAAAGGACATTTTTAAAAAGAATATTTTATTGGATTTTTGGTGGAAGTATATACATAAAAACAGGTTATCATTCAATAATTTTTTCAATACATTATTTAGAGAATGTTGTTCTAGCTATATTTTCTAAACCCACATTCCTGCCGTAATATCATAAAATAACTCAAGAAGTTAAATTTTTAAATTTTATTTTATTATTTTTTGTGTGTGTGTACTGTCAAATCAGATCTGACTGGTACAGGAGATTGTCCCTCCTTTCCCGGCAGAGCATCTGGTGGATTTGAACCGTGTTCCTCTGGGATTGTAGTTGCAGCTCTTTGCCACTAGGCCACCAGAGCTCCCCGAAGTTAAATTTTTAAAGTTAATCACAGTTCCACGGCTGAGCTTTAAGCAAGTACACACACACACACAATGGAATAATATGGCTTGAAAAAGAAGTTTGATTTAGTGTCTACTATTTGAGAAATTAAATTCTATTCAACTCACTTCTGTTGATTCAGAAATAACTCACTGATGACCCTTCAGTGGCTCTTCAGACGCTATAAATGAAATGGGAGGAGATTGTTCATCTTCCTGCCTTGTAACTTAGGGATTTGAACAGCCTGTTTTTGGGTTGCCAGAGCAACTCCCTATCCACTAGTTATTAAGTGACATCTAGTTAGCTACAACTGTTGTTGTTATTGTGTGTCATTGAGTCAGAATTGAGTCATAGCTAGTTCCCTAGCTGGTTTTGAGAAGCTGTAAACCACACAGGGGGAGTTTCCCCAGTTTTTTTCCTGTGGAGCAACTGGTGGATTCAAAGTCTTTTGGCTGGAAGTAGAACTTCTTACCACTGAGCCATCAGAGCTCCCTAGTTAACCATTGTTTTTATTGTTGTATGCTGTCAAGTCCGGACCAACCCCTAGTTGACCTTCTAGCGGGTTTTTCGAGGCAGTACAAGACTTGAGTAGAGACTGCACGTACTTCCTTCTTGCATAGAGCAGCTGTTGCAAAAAACCATGTGACTTTAGGATTGACAGCTTCAATCCAGTCTCCATCTATCATAATGTTGATTATTAGTCCTGTGATGAGGACCTTTGCTTTCTTGACTTTAGGATAGGAAAAATTTCCCAAGCAGCATAGAGATACCAGTAAAGAGTGATAGTGTGAGTCATTAAAAACGTCTTTCAATTTAAAGACATTATTTAAGAAGTGAAAGTCCAATCCAGAGAGTGGGAAAATATTGGTAACACATACAGTTAATAAAAGATTTGTTTCCAAATTGCGCAATTAGTTATAATGAATAAATGGCATGGAACTAATTTTAAAAAGGACAAAAGGTCTTAAAAAAGCACTTTGAAAAGAATTAAAATATCTAATGTTCATATGAACAGGTGCTATTTTAATAAACAAAGAAATAACAGAAGAGCACAATAAATTTTCATTACATACCCATTTGGTTAGCAGAAAATGAAAATGTTTATAAAGTGTTTATGAGGCTATAGAGAGATTGGAACTCTAATATACTATTGGTGGTACAGTGAAATAGGACAACTACTATGGAAAATAGAATGGTACTTCCTTAAATTTGGAAACAAATAATATTTGATTCAGAAATCTTATCATTAGGAATAAAGCATAAAGAAACAAGAGCATATAAAAAAGTAAAAAAGAAAGAAAAGGGATAAGTGCCCCTAGAAAGACAGGAGTGACCCTTCTGTCAGTAGAAAATGAGAGTAGGAGAGAGCTACATGAATGGTTTTAACATCATTCGGTGAGCAAGGCAGAAAGCCTGGGTTAGAAGCCAGAAAAGCTGGTACTACTGCTGCCAACATATGCATTATCTAGCAAAGGGAGCCACTTTCCTATGAACTGCCTACAGGAGAGTTTAGTTATCAAGAGGGAACACCTGGAGGGGTCTATGCTACTAATTTAAGGTGTGTTCTTGGGTGTTGTGATGTCTGTTTTAGCTAAATGGTAACTTTTGTGAGCTGAACCACCTCAAAGGAAAATCTGTGATTCATACCAAACCTAACAATAATTCAGTTAAAGTTTAAAACAGTTAGAACTTGATACTAGGTCAGAAAGTTCTATTATGTTATTAGAAAGGAGTGATATTCAGCTATAGATTGTAGGATGGAAATAAACCACAAGTTAAAGAATTTAAACTTGATAAGTTTTTTTCAAAATTGTCTTTCTGATATGTTTCAACTAACATATGCAGCCCTAGATATGTTCACCAATCTGTGCCAGGAAATTTGGAGGACAGCTACCTGGCCTGGATGCGATCCATTATTTGTTACCATTCTCAAGAAGGGTGAGCCAACAGAATTTTAAACTCTTGAACTGTATCATCCCTTCTGGTATTCTCTATTTTCAGTCAAGATCTGACATCAGCAATCATATCTGTAAGTGCCACAGGCTCTCCTAAACCCAACTTGTTCTTCTGGCAGTTCTAACAGTTTTTGGATGGTCTTACTTATATTTTGCTTGCATGTAATATTAATGATAACATTCTATAGTTTCTATAGTCTGTTGAATCATCTTTTTTGGGTTGATGGTGTGACTGCATTAGTGAGTTTAAGCACAGCAGAGATTCTGATAATGGGGAGGGACTTGTTTTTAGGTGTTGTTGAGTATGACTCATGGTGACCCTATGAACAACATATCTGAATCCTGTCCTATCCTGTACCATCCTCATCATCCTTGACATACTTGAGCCAATTGCTGCAGTTACTGGGTCAATGCATCTGGTTGAGAGTCTTTCTTTTATTTATTGACCCTCTACCTTTCCAAACATAGCTATTTCAAGGAATAGCCTCTCTTAGCAACATGTCCAAAGTATGTGAAATGAAGCTTTGTCATTCTTGCCTCTAAGGAGAACTCTGGATGCACTATCCCCCCAAGACATTAGTTATTCTTTTGGCACACATGGAATATTCAATACTTTTCTCCAATACTACAACTCAAAGGTATAAATTCACGTTCTGTTATCATTATCCAGCTTTCATGTGCATATTGTGATTGAAAAGAACCTGGCTTAAATCAGTTGTATCTTAGTTTTCAAACTGACTAAGTTTTGCTTCTCAGTAATTTGGACAAGTCCCCAACAGTGGATGTGTCCAATGCAATATATCTTCTGATCTCCCACATGCTGGTACCAATGATGTTGATTGTGGATCCAAGTAAGATGAAATGTTAACAATAGCAACATTTCTCCATCTGTCATGATGCTACTTACCAGTTCAGTGGTAAGATTTTTTTTTTGTCTTCTTAATATTGAAATGCAATTATATTGAAGAATGTAGTATTTGATCTTCTGCAGCAAGGATTTCTAGTTCTCGTCACTTCTAGCAATCAGTGTTGTGTCACTTGCATAATGCAGATTACCCTGATGTAATTTTTTCCACTGTGTCCAGCTTCTTAAATGATTAACAGGATATCATTCTGTTGTATATAAGGTCACTGAGTCAACTCAATGCTACCTAACAACAACTTATCTTGATCAACTTATGTTGATTCTTCTGCTTATAATGCCCTTCCCTCATCTTTTTTTGCCTGACAAACTTACAGTGAGCTCTTTCTTAGCTATTCTATAAAAGAGGCAATGGTGTAGTTTTACCTTCAACAAAGAGCATAGCCTTTGTATTTTTCAGTTTACTCACTGGAAATATTATACTTACTTTAAAAAGATATTAGGAAGATTAAAGGAGTTAACGATTCAGCACTTCTTTCCCTCCTCATTGGCAGACCAAACTGCTACTTCTTAAAGTAACTCCCTAAGGAATTAAACATCAAGATTAGGTAGTTTATTTATTTTTTTAGTTGAAGACATCTGTTTACTTCCAAGGTTAGGTAATTTTTAAGGCACCTCACTGGATTTTCACTGCATTTCCTCTGATTGTCTCTCTCTCCCCCAAAAGAGATGTTGATGGCTCAATTAAAAAAGGAGGCCTAAAAAATAAAAAAGGAGACAAAAGTATTAAAAAGAGAAAAATCCTCTTCCTGGTTCTCTTAGGAAAAGATAGCTTTCTGAGGTGAATTGTGTTTCCACAGCTTTGAAACAGCAAAGTATGAGAAACAAAATGGTTAAAGTTCTATAACGAAAGATGAGAACTATTTGTTCACTTCCTTCTGTTTTTATAAAGCACCAGACCTATGGTACACACACAAAGTAAACTTCAGTTCCCTTTTGTTCTTCCTTTCTATTTTTTTTACTAAGGATTTTCCACATTCATAGCAAGACTTGAATCACCTGGTAGCTTCCAGTATAATACAATGGACATGCTAAGGTCAGAAATTTTAGTTTGCCTGTTTTCCCTGTCAAAGTTTAAATGTAGCATGTTAAAATTGTTCTTCAAAAATAATGGCAACTATTTTAAAATTATGTGTTGTTGTTGATTGCTGTCTAGTTGAGCACGACTCATAGAACCTTATGAACCAAAGGCCTGAAACCTTTCTATAACTATCGTCATTTCTCCAGATTCATAGTTTCCAGAGGCATGAGGTTTAGGAAGTGAATGCCACTCCTGCTTCCAAACCTGTCTTAAACTGGGAGCTCCACAAAACACTGTCCAACATGGGTAGCCATTATGGCATTTGATCCCCAATGACACAAAGTTCAGCTTCACAGCAAACCCAGATTACCACAGTATAGCAAACTGAGAGAAGAGTGCTCTCTGTGTGTGTGTGTGTATACACAACAACATATATGTACATACATACATATATACATACATATGTATATATAAGTATGTATGTATGTGTGTATATATGTATATATGTGTGTGTATATATATGTTGTTGTGTGCCGTCGAGTCACTTGTGACTCATAGCGACCCTATTTACAACAGGCCTATACTCTGCTTTGTCCTGTGCCAATCGTACTGTCTCTGATACCCCCATCCCATTTACCCCAGTCACTGTATCACTCCACCTCATAGAGGGCCTTCCCCTCCTG
>NW_006399751.1:41393022-41395604 GCF_000299155.1 Elephantulus edwardii
AGGCTATAGTCTTTGCAATTACATGCTATGCATCGGAGAGTTGGACAGTGAACAGGGATGAAAGAAAGAGAATTGATGTCTTTGAGTTGTAGTGCTGGAGACGAGTGTTGAATATACCATGGACTGCTAGGAGAACAAACAGGTTTGTCCTGGAGAGGGTGAAGACAGGATATTCCCTGGAGTCAAGAATTCTGAAGCTTCGTCTGACATACTTTGGGCATGTTGCAAGGAGGGACTCGTCCTTGGAGAGGGACATCATGTTTGGGAGAGTGGAGGGATGGCGCAGGAGAGGAAGACCCTCGATGAGATGGGTTGATTCTGTGAGTGGAGTGGTGGGAATGAATGTGTTTGAGACAGCGAGATTGGCATAGGATAGAACAGCGTTTAGGGCTCTTGTACATAGGGTCGCTATGAGTCACAAACGACTCGATGACACATAACAATTAACAACAACAAATATATTGTATATATATAGTATATATTGTATAAACACACACACACACACACACACACACACACACGGTTGAACAAAAGGCCAGAAGCCGTTCTTTAACTATCAAAGTATCATCATTTCCCCAAGTTTATAGACTTTCCAGAGGCATGTGCGTTTAGGAAGTAGATGCCACTTCTGCTTCCAACCTGAATCAACCTGAGAGCTCCACCAAACACTGCCCATGATGGGTAGCTAATTTAGGTGTTTGACCATCTATGGTACTGTTGTCCAGCCCTGTGGCAACTCTAAGTTATTTCAGTAGAGCAAATAGACCACTGCTGTACCACTCAAGTGTTCATCCAAAATCAATTAATGCCGTACAGCACTTTTAAATTTCAGCACACCCAAATGCTGATAGACTATGAGTCAGAGACTCCCAATTCCTTGGGCAAGTTCCATCTGCAGATACCCACTTGGAAAGAAACGAAAGCCCTAAGAGCCCAGAGTGTTCCATTTGTGTCCCTCCTCAAGACGCGAGAGGCCATCATATCATCCAGAATAGTCAGAACACTAAGCAATTAAATAAAATACAATAAAAACTATCATGAAAGAGGGTTATATATGTTGTTGTTATTGCTCTGTGTCATTGAGTCGCTTGTGACTCCTAGCGACAACAATTCTGAACCCTACTCTATCCTGGGCCAACCTCATTGTCTCTGATACACCTACCCCCATAACCCTAATCACTGAGTCAATCCACCTCATCCAGGGTCTTTCTCTCTTGAGCTGTCCCTCCACTCTTCCAAGCATGATGTCATTCTCCAAGGACTGGTCCGTCCTTGCAAGACGCCCAAATTATGTCAGGTGGACCTTCAGAATCCTTGCTTCCAAGGAGCAGCTTGGTTTCAACCTCTCCAGAGCCAACCTGTTTGTTCTCCTATCAGTCTGTAGAGCATAGGGTCGGTGGGAATGGAAGGAGATGCTGGTAGTGTGGGGAAAGATGCATGTGCCAAGGGCAGGGGAGCAACACCTAAGTTGTTGATTACTTCTATAATTGTGAAAGATTCATAGATTTTCCAGAGGCAAACTATTATAGAAGTGGATGCCACTCCTGCTTCCAAGCTTTTTTTAATTGGGCATACCAGGGTTACACGACCTAGAAGAATGTTTCACCAAAAACAATTAAAGGCAGGCCTGAGGGCCATGGAGTAGAGCCACCCACCTTTGACTTGGGACCATGACTTTCTGTCTGCTAGGCCAACTGATCTCTCTCTCTATGCTGTTGTTATTAAGTGCTGTCAGGCTATAGGTGACTCATAGCGACCCTATGAACTAAAGTCCTGGACACCTGTATAAGTTTCGTCCTTTCTCAGTCATAGTCACCTACAACTTGACGGCACTTAACAACAATGAGAGAAAGAGAGAGACAGAGAGATATAGATAGATAGAGCGAGTGTGCGCAGTTGGCCTAGCAGACAGTAAGTCATGCTCCTAAGCCAAAGGTGAGTGATTCTACTTCATGACCCTCAGGCCTGCCTTTAACTGTTTTTGGTAAAACACTCTTCTAGGTCGTGTATCCCTGGTATGCCTGACTAAAACAAGCTTGGAAGCAGGAGTGGGACCCACTTCCATAATAGCTTGCCTCTGAAAACCCTATGACCCTGGGGAAAGGATGAAAATTATAGTGTCCAGGACTTTCATTCATAGGGTCACTATGAGTTGTCTTCGACTCAATGGCACTTAACAACAACAAACAACAATAACTGAGAAATGATCTTCATGTGCTTCTTTCAGTAACATGCTTATCTGTCATACTGTTTTAAAACCAAGCATTCAAATTAAGACTAGACTAGGAAGAAGGATTGGCCATCCACTTCCAAAACAATAGGTCTTCTAAAACCTTATGTACAACAGAGGATTTTATATATGGGTAAAGTATGTCTATAACATAAAGTCTTCATTGCATGTTCCCCCGCTTACCTAGTGCATCTCTTCTAGCATCCCCCTCACACCCTCATTCAAGTGCCATTTGTTAGACTTCTCCTTTCTCAGTTGACTAATGTCCACTTTTGGGGATGTTTAAAATCTGAATCAGCTATTAAGTCTTGGTGTTCTAACTGGGCTCATGTATCGAGACCAACTAAAGGAG
>NW_006399751.1:41396135-41400905 GCF_000299155.1 Elephantulus edwardii
TAATGTCCTCCAGGGTCACCCACTTTGAATAATATTGCCTGAGTTCCTTGTTTTTCAATGCTGTGTAGTATTCCATTGTGTGGATATACCACAGCTTCTCTATCCATTCGTTTGTTGATGGGCCCTTAGGCTGCTTCCAACTCTTTGCTATTGTAAACAAAGCTGCAATAAACACGGGTGTTAAGGTGAGAGTTTTAAGATTGAAAACTTAAGTGTGTATTATTAATAGGCTGGAAATTAATGTCAACTAGCATTTAAAGCTTGCCACACACCCTGTAGGGTAGGCGTCCAACCATCAAGTAACCCTTTCTGACGTTTATCATTGATAAAAGCCTCAAAGTCTCCGGGGTGATAGGCTGTTTTCTCCATCGGCTTGTATGGGAACTGGCACAAAGCCCAGTATTAACGTGCTCTGTAGCCCGAAGGTTGACAGCTGACCTAGGACTCTAGAAGAACAACTTTCCAGACGCACTTTTTCTACCCGCAACTCCTCAACCTTTGCCTTTCCCACAGTAGGAGCGATTTAAGTGTTGGTGTTTTTCTTTCAGAGAGACTCTGCACGGCAGGCTTTAAAAGAGAAAGACAGGAAGACTAAGAATTTTGGGGTTGGTAAGAGCCATAATCAGCGGCAGGACACCTCCGAGAAGCGTCGAGGAACAGGCGGTATCAGTCACCGCAGACACAAACACGCTCACGCCAACCGCTCGGCTCGCCCGCCCCAACTGCCCGCCCTGGCCCCGACACGTGACGCGGAGCGGCGCGCTCCGGCCGCGGCTCTGATTGGTGGACGTGCCAGCGTGAGGTTTGATGGGAAGGAGTTGGCCCGGCCCGTCGCTCTGTCAGTGGCTGCGGCTGCCTGTTCGGGAGGCTGGCTGCGCGGTGGCTGCCGAGGCTGGCAGGGGGCACGTCAGCGCCGGGCATAGCCCGCTTCTCGCAGGTACAGTGCTCAGTTGGGAGGGTTTGGCGGGGGGGAGGCACCCTCAGCTTACTCCTGGGACACATGCTCCCAGTTCTCCTGTTTGCCTCTCCCGGGTACCCCGCCCCACAATCGAGTGGCCTAATAGCTTGTGGCGGCTGCTATTCAATTCCCGCGGTGGCCCGCGCTGATCCATCCACGCCGGCTCGTCGCTTTGATTTCCCAGCACAATGGGAGGATAGCCCTGGAGCTCTAGCGACCCTTCTTATCCTTCCTGGGTGGTGTTTTCCCAGCCCTGTCTTGGAGCTCCCTGAGACTGACTAGATTTGAGTTGAGCATCTGTGTCGAGGCGATGGGTAGGGAGATTCCTCACTAACAGATTCTATGCCATGTAGTCATCCTGGGTGCCCTAGACACTTCTTATTCAGAGTTATGCGTAGGCGCCACAAATTGGAAAGATCCAGAGGCACTGAAAACTGTCAGTGTCATGCTGCTCGCCTTTGGTGTGTGGGCGTGGATTAATGCTGGTTAGAGAAGTATTTCTGCAATTAATTTGAGGGAAAGTGAACAGTGTGAGGGGTGGAGAAAAAGGCAAGGATGTGTAGGTGTGGCAAGAAAGGAGCAAAAATTACGCTAGATAGTTCTTCAAGACGGTGGCAATGGAGAGTTGGGATTGGTGAACTCAATTTTGCTGTTGGTGTTCTTACAGTAGAAAGAGCTGTGACTCACTGTTGTTTGACTGCCTGTGGTTCCCAGTGTCTTGTTTCTTCTTTTTCTGGCCTGGGTGTTAACCATTGACAACACTGACCATGAACAGCAGCTTCAGGCGTGTGTTCAAACTGTTGGGGAGTGCTAATCCCTTGTCCTCAGCAGAACCCATAGTTCATTTCTTGGAGGACCAAGTTGATTTTGATCACATGTTCTTAAAGCAAGAGTCGTGCTTTTCCAGTTAGAATTGTAAAGTTTTCTGTCATCTATTGAAATCAGCCCAGTAATGTTTTAAAGTGTTGCTCTGTTATTGACTTGGAGATGAATATAAAGGAAGACGTCATATGACGATTAAACAGGCTTGGTTGTAAATAGGAATCTTAGTAAGTAGTATTTAGAGTAAAAATTTACAATTAATCAAGAACTTTATTTTTAGGCAATAAATGTGGTGGCTTGGGATAGTTAGGAATCATTCTTTTTCAATAAGAACATTTGAGAGTTTATAATAAATTACCTTTAATCTTGAGTGGTGTAATATGAATGTACTACTGTTGGTAATTGAATATTTTCCTCTTATGCTTCACGCTTGTCAAATTAAGCATATAATGAAACTTCTTTTGCTCTTTCCCCTCCAAAGCACACAAGTTTTCTTTTAGTTGATGACTCTATGTTTTATATTAGAGAAGATGAGAATAATGCCATTTCAATTAAACTATCAACTGTGATTTTACTTCTCAGTTTTAAAATTATGAAACAAGTGCTTTTTAAAAAGAGGTTGAAAGAGATGTGTTTTCCATAAGAAGCCTTTGTCTGTACTTAACCTGTGTCTTGTTCATAATAATACCAATAGCTATCATTTATCAGACATTTACTGATGGACCTGGCTAAGTAATGTATAATTTTATCTGTATTGTCATCATTTTGCAGATGTTGAAACTGTGGTTTAAAGTATTTAAGTAATGTGCCTAGATCAGGTATATGATGGAACCATACTTTGAATCCAAACCTATTTTACTCCAAAACCAGACTTTATTTGGCTGTTGTTTTAATGTGAACTGAATATTTATTTAAGAGTAATGGTCCCTGAGATTTTAAATTCTTATACTCAAACCGGAGCATGAATAACAGTTAATAGAAAACATTCAGATAACATAGTGGGCTTTTTTAGATGTACCCAGCTCTTAAGGTCATGGCAAATACCACTGTGATGTCAGAGTGGAAAGAGACTCTCACTTGTACATGCTCATAGAAGAGTTCTTGGGGACAAGCCACTTGATAGTGAGCCATCACTATACTCAAGGCCAAGCAAATTGTTCTGTGCTTTACAGAAGGAATGCTAGAGTGGTTTCTTGTATGCTTATCAGATGTTCAAAAAGAAGCAGAGATGAGTTGGAAAAAAAGATAATGACTTGTATTGAAGAATTATCTGTCAGTTGCTATGGTAAATACTCCAGAATACAGTGAGTCATTTAAGCCTTTCAACATGTAGAAGGTATTTTAACTCTTTTACAGATGAGGACATTGAATCACACAGGGGCTAAGTAACTTGTTTGCCCAAAATTTCATAATACATAGTGAGCCGTAGCACTTGGATGGAAAAAGAAGGAACTGTAGCTGAGCTTAGAAGATATATGCAGTTGAAAGGGTGGAGAAACAGTTGGTGTTACTTTGTTTTCATATCTGTTGCGAAGTACCACCCCATTATATATGTATTATAATGTAACACATACCAGAAATTGATGGAAAAACTATTACAACAGTGAGGGTTGGTTGTATTTTTATTATGACTCTGTAAACGTGGGTATAGTATTTTCCTAATTTCTCTAATCTTGCTATAGGGAACAGATTTGAAAGCATAATCTTTGACTTCAGGGATCTTAGAAGTAAACCATAGTTTGTTTCATTAACATCCAAACAGTTTTCCAAGTAAATACTTGATGTAAAAATTAGTATTATGATACTACATGTATACTTTGTTACTTTTAAAAGAAGTGACAGGCATTAAACCAGTAAAGGCAGTGCTTGTAGTGTTGTTATTGTTGTTGGGTGCCATAATGTCAGTGAGTATGACTCTTAGTGACCCCAGTAACAAATCTGAACACTGTCCTATCCTATACCATCCTCAACGTCTCTGACGAACTTGAGTGTATTGCCACAGTTGTTGTGCTAGTTCATGTGGTTGAGGGCCTTCCTCTTTATTGCTGACCCCCCAACCCCCTTTCCAAGCATGATGTCCCTTTCTAAGGATGTCCAGTGTATGTGAGAAGAAGCTTTACCATCCTTGCCTTTAAAGAACTGTAGTATACTCTGACTGTACTGAGAAAGTACTGGACAATAAATCAGTTCTAAATGAAAATGTAATCAAATGAGGAATTAAGTTATGTGGTACACTACAAGTACACCATCTCTTAGAAGTCTCTTTCTACTTTAGAAACTCCGTTTACCAACTCTTGGAGAATGTCATAGGTACTTTTGTATATTTTTACCTAAGTATTCCAATCTACTCTATATAAAGCAAATTTCTAATTTGTGTATTGTTGGGTATGACTGCTTGCTCTGCCTTTTTCTAGTCAAAGTTAAATGCTAAGCTTTAATTTGTTACTTTATATATTTGAGACCTTAGCAACTATTTCACTTCTAATTTAAGTTAATGGGAGATTTATGCTATTATATTGTATGTACTAATAAAATAAATGTAAAATGTTTGTATTAAGACTCCTTAGAAGTAAGTAGTATCTTTGTTATTAATTTGAAATACAAAGAATTATTTTTATAGTTATAGATATTATAGTTATATACTTGGAGAGAGAAAATTATCCAAACAAAATGTATAGCTCAGTTGTATACAAAATACTGTTCTAGAGTTCTTTTTCTTCTTACCTTTCTTGGTGATTTATTATCCTACAGATGTTTTCAGGTCTACTTAATGTCTTGGCTCATAGAAGTTTTTATTTTTATTAATTAAAATCCCTGGAGTCTGTATTTTAAAAATTTGATATTGACCAATATTGGAGCATTATTAATATTTAGTTTACAATGTAAATAAGACTTGAGATATTCACTATCTTTGGAAATGTAAGGATTTTTAAAAATAGCTCTCTCTCTCTCTCTGTATATGTTGTTGTTAAGTACCATTGAGTTGGAAC
>NW_006399751.1:41401005-41401564 GCF_000299155.1 Elephantulus edwardii
TACAATCTCAATCTCTTCACCATCCATCCTGATGCTGCCAAGTGGTCCAGTGGTGAGAATCTTTGTCTTCTTGACACTGAGCCTCAATCCATATTAAAGGATGCAGTCCTTGATCCTCTGTAGCAAGTGCTTCAGGTCCTCCTCAGTTTCAGCAAGCAGGGTTGTGTCATCTGCATAACGCAGACTGTTAAGAAATCTTCCACCAGTCTGACGCCACACTTTTCCTCATAGAGCCCAGCCTCCTGGATAATCTGTTTTGCATACAGGTTGAAAAGGTATGGAGACAGGATACACTACTGGCATACGTGCTTTCAAATTTTGAACCACACAGTGTTTCCTTGCTCTGTTCTGATGACTGCCTCTTGGTCCAAGTATAGGTTTCACATTAGCAAGGTTAAGTGTTCTGGGATTCCCTTTCTTCTCAATGCCAGCCACAGTTTGTTATGCCATTGCAAAGACAGAAAAGGAAGAAAAGACCAAAATGGATGTCAGAAGAAACTCTGAATATTGCACTGGAGCGCAGAGAAGCCAAAGCAGAAGGAAGAATTCAAGATACTAA
>NW_006399751.1:41401664-41406544 GCF_000299155.1 Elephantulus edwardii
ATAACACACATACACATATGGAATTTTGATTTGAGTGAAAGTTTGCAAAGTAAATTGGTTTTCCATTCAGCCACACATGACTTTTTTTATAATTGTAGTTACAATACCCATGATATAGTCACACTCTTCTCACTTGCTCTCCGTAATTTTTGTATCCATGATCCTTTTTCCCTCCCCCTTTCTGTCTTGAGGGCTATATCCTTGGGTAAGTTCTTTGGACCTTATATAGTTGGCTGTTCTAAGAGTGCTTCCTGTTGATACTGTGCCCCTTGTAGACCCATTTATTGTTTGTGGAAAGTGGAGATATGAGGTGAGTTGTTCTAACTTTGAAGGGTAGTTAATCTTGGGGGTTCTACCAGTTTCTATAGGGCCAGTTAACTAGACCTTTTTTATATATTTTGGGTTTGGGTCTATGTTTTCCCCACTCTATCAGTGATCTTCTTTTGTGATCCCTTATAATGAGCAGTGACAGTTGGACGTCCTCCAGTTCTTCTGGTCTCAAGGTTGTAGAAGTTGAGGTTTACATGGTCCATTAGCCTTTGGACTAGTTGTTTCTATACAGCTTTACTTTAGAGTATAGGTGCTGGGGGGAAACTAAGAAAAGAGGGGATAAATAATGTATATGACATTGAAACTATAACAATGAAATAACTTTTTTTCCAAAGAGAAAAGTGAACTGGGTGGGGGGAGGGAATAGGGGCAAGGGAGGATGATGTGCAACAATGAATGAATGGAAATCCAACTTCTTTATAAACTTAAAATATCAATTAAAAAATCACTTTAATAAGTGAAAATATTTTGCTTAGTCTCTTTGTTACTTTCCTAAACAAGTCCAGATATGTGTAATTTATGATAATTCCAATCCAATCCACAAATAATGTTTCAGAGTGGATGCACTTTTTTTGGTACTTGTATACTGTGATTTTTTAAAAAGTAGTATGCTTCTGTTTTTACATTAATGGTCTTACGCAGTATTTGTCCTTATGAACCTGAGTTCGTTCACCCCTTTTTGGGGCAGAGATGAAGTAGTTTCACACATAAAAATATAAGTTTATACATGTGTTTTTACCATTTCAACTTAAAAAAATTTATATAGTTGTTGACTGGATCCCTGGCAGTGCAGTACTTGAAGCATACAACTGAAAGATCATCTTTTCTTAGGAGAAGATGTGGCTGTCTTTTTCCTTAAAGTCTTACAGCCTTGGAAGTGTTACTGTATTCTACAGGCTCACTATGAGTAGGAATCAGCTTGACAGCATTGACTTTGGTTTGATTTTTGGTCGTTGATGTAATATGCCAACCCAAAACCGTGTGGTTAGAATCGACCAGCTTCTCTGCAGAAGAATGATGGGCAGTCTCTTCCTATGCAGTTTATAGCCTCTGAAAACCTGCTGGAGAATCAGCTGTGAGTTGATTTCCTGGTTGATATCACATAACAAGAAATCTATCATGAAAAAAAATTGAGCAAAATGGTTAAATGAAGGGGATGTGCAGGTTGCTCACACATTTACTTATTACTGTCGAATCAGAACCAACATCCATTGATTTTTCAAGGCAGTCAGTTGCATGAGAGGAGATTGCCTTTCTCCTTCAGATCCACTGGTATGTTTCAACTTCTTGAAAAGTGTGTCCCTTAGGTTAACAGCACAACTCTGATGATTAGGCCACTAGAGTCCCCAAAAGGTTACATGTAAGGTAATGTTACTTTGGACATTGTAAATGAAAACATTCCCAATTTCCGATAGATTGGTTGGGACATGACTAAATGATAGAAATGATTTATGTACATAGTAAAACTTTCATAAGAACTGTGAAGGGGATTTATGTGAAAGAGCAGAAAACCACAAAGTTGTGGGAATATATACTTTTAAAATACCCTGCCAATTTTTAAAAAGAAACTTTCTAGCTTGATTATCACTTTAAATTTTATCTTGGGTTTGAAGAAAGCATCTAAAAATGGTAGGTTCTACCACAATAATTGTCTTAATTCAAATATCACGTAAATAGACTCCAAAGAAATTAATACTTTATAGTTTTTATCAGGCAAGATTGCAACCTCTTAAATTTATAATGGGTTTCTGTGTGTTTTTTATATAAACTTTTAAAATACTTTATTTCTAGCTGAGAATTCCTCTGGACAGTTAATGGTGTTTATCATTGTGCCCCGTTTCTACAAATAAACTATGGGTGGATTATTTTCTCGATGGAGGGTAAGTTACTTTTCATTATTGCTAGTCTTTAAGTATAACATAAAAATGTCCCATAAAGCTATTTGTAAAAGTCTCCTTTGTAGTATGAACTTAAAGTAATTGTTTGATATTATCATCAACTCTATTTTTCATTCTTTGATTCTTTTTTGAATTGGTTTTTATTTTGACTTTAGTTTTTATAGTTTCATTTGTTATATAGCTGTCTAATGTCTCTGCTTGACAGAATTATTTCACTTAGGTATTAATTTTCTTTTTATATATTTCCATGTTTAAATGGTTATTTTCCCCCCTTGTTCTCATACTGTTTTTTATTTGCAAAGTGGTTGAAACTGTATCTTTTTACGTAAAGCTTTCCAGAAATATGTATGGAAGTAAAATAATAAGCATTTAGGAATTATAAGTTGGACAAATCTATATCACACTTCAGAGATAGAAATGCAGTTAGATTTTATTTGATAAACTTGTAGGGAAATGTCTCAAATGTAGAACTAGAAAATAAATTACAATGGTAAATTATTTTGGTTGTTTTTTGAATGCATATTACCTTGAGAGTGTAATGTAGCAATATTTGTCACATTATTTTGGATTGTGTCTGAACTATAACTGGATTCCTTAATTTTAGATTGACTTTATATTGACCACCTTTCCCTTCCCTCAAAACAGACATAAAACTCAAAACCACCAAGCCAGATAAAAACCCTACTTCTTCCTAAAGATCATATTTACTTATCTTCTTGGACCAGGAGGCAATCATCAGAACAGAGCAAGGAAACACGGCATGGTTCAAAATCCGGAAAGGTGTACATCCAAGATGTGTCCTATCTCTGTACCTTTTCAATCTATATGCAGAGCAGATTATTCGGGAGGCTGGGCTCTATGAGGAGAAATGTGGCATCAGGATTCGAGGAAGACTCATCAACAGTCTGTGTTATGCAGATGACCCAGCCTGCTTGCTGAAACTGAGGAGGACCTGAAGCACTTGCTGCAGAAGGTCAAGGACTGCAACCTTCAATATGAATTGAAGCTCAACATGAAAAAAAAACAAAGATTCTCACCTGTAGGCTGGATTGGTAGCATCATGATAGATGGTGAAGAGATTGAGATTGTTAATAGCTTCAGTTTGCTTGGCTCCTCAGTCAACACTCTTGGTACCAGCACTAGGAAATTAAAAGGTGAATTACATTGGGAAAGTCTGCTGTCAGAGACCTCTCCAAAGTACTGAAGAGCAACAGTGCCTGTCTGGAGACGTAAGATGTGACTGATCTGGGCCATAGTCGTTGCAATTAATTGTTATGCATCAGAGAGCTGGACAGTCGCTAGGGATGATAGGAGAATTGACGCCTTTGAGCTGTGGTGTTGGAGAAGGGAATTGAATGTATCATGGACTGCTAGGAGAACTTTATCCTAGAGAGGGTGAGATGAGGCTGAACTTTGGAAGCAAGGATTCTGAAGCTTCATCTGACATTTTTTGGACATATTGCAAGGAGGGATGGAAAGGGATGTCATGTTTTGAAGAATGGAAGAACAAAGCAAAAGAGGAAGACCTTGGACAAGATGGGTTGACAAAATAACTGGGATAATGAGGGTAGATGTGTCAGAGGTAGTGACATTGGCTCAGGATAGGGCAGGATTCAGAGCTATTGTGCATAAGGTCACTATGAGTCATAAGCAACTCTATGACACATAACTGCAATAACACTAAGATGTTATGTGCCGTTGAGTCACCTATGTGACCCTGTGTACAACAGCCCTAAACCCTGCTCTATCCTGTGCCAATCTTATTGTCTCTGACACACCTACCCCCATTACCCCAGTCACTGAATCAATCCATCTCATCAAGTGTTTTCCTCACTGGACTGATAGGCAACATCATGATAGATAAAGAAAAACATGAAATTATCAATGACTTTGTCTTACTTAGATTCACAATCAACATCTTTGATACAAGCAGTCAGAAGATCAGGAGACATAGTGCATTAGGAAAATCTGCAGTAAAGTCCTCTCCAAATTTTTGAGGAGCAGTGATGTCACTTTGAGGACTAAGGACATAGTCTTTCTATCACTTACCGTGCACTTGAGAGCTAGAATTAATGAATAAGGATGACAGAAGAAGAACTGATCTCTAAATATCCCATGGGCTGCCAAAAAGACAAACAGACATATCTTAGAGAAAGTACAGCCAGAGTGTGTGTTGGAGACAAAGCTTTGTCTCACTTAATTGGGCATATTAGGAGAGGCTATTCTAGGGAGACAGACAGCATGTTTGGAAAGGTGGAATGTCAGCAAAAGAGAGGAAGACCCTCATCCAGGTGGACTGAAACAGTGACTGCTACAAAGGACAGCATTATATATTAGAAATGATGAGAATGGCACAGGCTTCGGTCTGTTGGAGAGGATAAGATTGGCTTAAGATAGGGTAGAGTTCAGAGCTAATGTGCATGGGGTTGCTATGAGTCCCAGGTGACTTGATGGCATATAACAACAACCACAAGAACGACATAGTGAACTTGATACCCTTGTTGATTGGTAAAAGGGATTTGAATATAGTAGGTTAAGTATTAGGCTGCTGAAAGGATAGCTGTTTGAATGAACCTGCCAGCTGTTCAAATAAGGAGAAAGATGAGGCATTTTACTTCCTTAAAGATTTATAGCTTTCAGACTATTCTCTCC
>NW_006399751.1:41409703-41438752 GCF_000299155.1 Elephantulus edwardii
ATTTTAAAATGTTAATTTCTTTAATGACTATATAAAATGTTTCTTGAACATGAAACTATGTTTACAGTGACTTGAAAGTACCTTTACAGTGACTAATTTTAATATTTTATCTCATTTCTATTTCTTTTATAGACAAAACCTTCAACTGTGGAAGTTCTGGAAAATATAGATAAGGTAAATTATTTGACTGTGATAAATTTTAATTGATATTAGTGTTCAATATTTAGATATTTATATTTTATATATTTATGTATTAAGTTTTTTTGGAGACCCAGTCTGGTCTAGGAATTTAGAGATGATCTAGAGTAATCCCGAGAACTTCAATGTAACAAGATAGAAAAATGTAACAAGACAAAAAAAAAAAAGAAAAAAAAATTCACAGTCCACCAGGGAATTCTGGTGGCCTAGTGGCAAGAAGCTTCACTGCAATCCTGAAAGTACACAGTCCAAGGCCACCAGCTGCTCCAGAGAAGGATGAGTAATCACCTACCTTGCAATTAACTGCTTCTGAAAACCTTCGGAGGGTCCCCTATGGGTCAGTTCCAACTCTACAGGAAACAGCAACAACATCAGTGACTTAATGAGTCTCTATCAAGTAATACAGTCTCATAGAATGAAATTAGATCTATAGCCTGGTGTGTATCAATGTTACACATGTTATAGATAGAATAAACTAGAGTATAGGATAGTCTGCAGCAGTTTTATCAGTCTGCAAAATTTTCATGGCTCTTTATATTGGCTGTCATTGATATAGTGGCTTAAAAAATGGGTTCAAACACAGCAAGATTGTGAGGAAGTTGTAAGCGCAGGCAGTGTTCCTTTCTGTCATACATAGATTTACTATGAGTCAGAATCAACTCAACACCTAACACTGTCATTGTTAAAAAGAATTAATTTCTGGGAATAATGACACTGATGAAAGAAATGCAAACAATTTAGTATAGATCACTTTTAATTTTTATTCTTTTTATATTCACATATTTTTTTAGGCATCGTTAAAAAACTATTCTTGATTTCTTGATGATCACTGATGAAAAGAAAAAAAATGTTCTTTGTTCACTTGGCATGTATTATTTTCTGATGCCAATTTCATTATTTATTAGTATGATAGTTTAAACATGGTGCCTTAATTTTGTACTTAATTTTAAGTCAGTTGTGGGTTGTTTCTGACAGCAGTACAACAATAACAAGTGGTAAGTGGAGGGCAATTTGTAAGACTTGTTGTCAGATTAGACATTTTTACATGTTTTACCTTAATTTTCAGTTTCACTTTTTGTCTTATGTTAAGATATTAAGGCATTATTTTTCACTGAATATTAAGAGCTCTTTTTATATCGTCTTTCTGTCGTGTTATAAAGTTTAAGATTTAATAATATAGCACAGTTTTCTCTTAACAGGAAATTCAAGCATTAGAAGAATTCAGTGAAAAAAATCAGAGATTACAAAAATTATGGGTTGGAAGATTAATTCTCTATTCCTCAGTTCTCTACCTGTTTACATGCTTAATTGTGTATTTATGGTATCTTCCTGATGAGTTTACAGCAAGACTTGCCATGACACTACCATTTTTTGCTTTTCCACTGATGTAAGTAAATTGTTCTTTTTTGTTGACCTTACCCCTTACTGACCAGTTAACTGTGGTGTATTTAGTCTCTGTGTTTTGAAATAATAGTGACTGAGAAGATTGAATAAATTTATATCTTTTTTCTTCTTGTTTGAAAAATTTTTCCAAAAAGTAGGACACTTGTTTTAAACCTATATTTATAATACAAACATGTGTGAAAGATGTGACTTCGTGACATGAGTAATAATGACTCTATAGCATTGGTTTTATTTTTTAGATGGCTGTAGACATAGAGTAGATATTTTATTTTTTTTATACTAGTTTATTTACAAAATGTGAATAAATTGTTTTCGAGAACAGATTTCTTCCAATTTCTCTCACCCTGCCTACCCATCAAATTGTACAACTTCATGATTAACTCTCCCTCCCCCTGTACATCCTCATCCCTCTGCTTCCACCCTCCCCCACCCCCCTTGAATCCTCATACTCATTCTAAAATAAGGGTTTTATACAATATTTGTCCTTTAGAGTAGATATTTTAGATTGTGGGTAGTAGGGGAGTTCTGGTGGCCTAGTGGTAAGGAGCTAGCTATACTGTCAACCCAAAGAAAGGTACTGTTTGAATCCACCAGCTGCACCTTAGGAGAAACATGCAGAGTCTCCTCCTGTGTGATTCACTGCCTCTGAAAACCCTCTGGCAGGTCAGCTATGGGTTTGTTCTAATTTGACAGAAAATAACCACAACAATAACAGGTGGTAAGTGGAGGATAATTTGTATTATGAGAAGAAAAACTGCCTAAATATATTTCATCATTCTACCTTTTCCTTTCTTTTTAATCATTGCTATAGAACAATGACTTTTATTGCAGATATATTTTGTAATATAATACTCTACAAAGTATATATCATGCTTGAGAATTTGTAGAAACAATTTAATGGATACCAGGTGGTGAATAATAACAGAAAATCATAAGATCTCTGACTATATATTACTTAAACTATATATATATGAAATGAAAGAATAAGTATGATGAAAAAAATACATTTAACAAGGATCCCTAATCCAATCTGGGGTGGAGGTTAGGTCAGTATTAATTTTCTGATGCAGCTCTGAATTCGGTGGCATAAAGCAACACTCACTTAATGAAATCCAGTCAGGTTCAGATAGGTTCTTTGTTTAGGGTCTCACGAGGCAAAAGTCAAGCTATGTGCTGCCATGAGCACTTTCCTAGCATCTCTGGGAGAGAATGCACTTCAGGTTCTTTCAGACTTCTGCTGCATCTCTCTGACTGCATCTGCTCTTTGCTGGGGGAAAGCTCTACTTTTAAGGCCTCAGATGATTATTTTATGCCCACCAGGATAATCTATTTTAAAATCAACTAAATAATAACCTTAATTATATCTGCAAATTTTCTTTACAGTAGTACCTAGATTTGTGTTTGTTTGTATAGCAAGAAGATGGAAATCTTGGGGAAATATCTTTAGAATTTTGTCTACCACAGATTTCCAGAGAAGAAGATGGCTGAACTAGGACCTGAAGGATGAGTATCTGTATGTAAGGTGGTGTGACATGGTGTATAGAGTGTTTTAGGCAGAAGGATGAGTATACTTAAGGGTCTGAGAAGTGTTACAGGATAGTGGGTTAAGAGAATTTAAAGAAGGCCAAAGGCTGGATTATAGAAACATATTGGATAATGAGGCAAGGATAAGGTTTTTAGGCTTTTAAAAGAGTACTAGGAAGTCATTGTATGGATTGCTTCTCAATATCAAGAAAACAAAGATTTTTACCACTGGACCAATAGGCAATGTCATGATGGATGGAGAGGAGATTGAAACTGTCAACAGCATCATCTTGTTTGGATCCACAATTAACACCCTTGGTATGAGCAGTCACGAAATAAGGAGATGCATTGCGCTGGGAAAATCTGCAGTTAGAAACCTTTCCAAATTACTGATGAGTAGCTGATAACATTTTGAGGACTAAAGTGTGTCTGATTCAGGCCATAGTCTTTCTGATTATTAGCTATGCATCTGACACCTGGACAGTGAATAGGAATGACAGAAAATAATTGACGCCTTTGAGCTGTGGTGTTGGAGACGAGCACTGAACTTCCCATGGATGGCCAAGAGAATGAACATATAGGTCTTGGAGATGGTGCAGCCAGAGTGCTCTTTGGAGGCAAGAATGATGAGGCTTCACCTCACACACTTTGGACATGTTGCTAGGAGGTGCTATTCCTTGGAGAAGGACATGATGTTGGGAAGGGTGGAGGGTCTGCAAAGGAGAGGAAGATCCTCAACCAGGTGGATTGACATGGTGACTACTGCAGTGGGCTCTTGTGTGTCAGGAAGTATAAGGATGGTGCTGGATAGAACAGGGTTCTTTTGTTTATAGGTCCACTATGGGTTGTGCTTGACTCTACGGTACCTAACAACACAGCAACAACAGGAAGTTTTGAAAGTATCACTTAGACTACAGCATGGAGAAGAAATAATCAGAGATATGAATGTATTTGGAGGTCTCATTTAGTGCAGTGGCAACCGTGAGATGCAGTTTTCTTTCTTTAGCACTGGGACCTTCATTGAGTAACCATGTCCAAGGGCCTTGTGGTTGGCATTGATCCTGGCATCATCATCTACTATGTGAGGATCTTCCAGCATGAGAAAGTGGAGATGAGTGCAAATGATAAAAGCAACTGGACCATCCCAACCTGTGTCGCATTTACCAATATCAAATGATTGATGTGGCAAAGAATCAAGTTGCAATGAATCCCAGTAATAGATTATTTATGCCGAATGTCTCATTAAATCTACTCAGTCTACAAGCCTTGTATACTCATTCAGGTCTATGAAGGTAAGCATGCCATAATCAAAGATAATAACCTGCTTGATAAGTTTCAACTCACTGGGATACCATCTTCACCTTGTGGTATTCCTCAGACTAAAGTCACCTTTGATATTGATGTCTATGGTATCCTTAGTGTTTCTGCTGTTGACAAGAGCACTGGGAAAGAAAACAAGATTATCAATGATAGAGGTTGCCTGAGTAAAGAAGACATTGAATGGTATAAAGCCAAAGATGAGAAGAAAAGAGATGCCTTCTAAGAATTCCCTTGAGTCTTATGCATTTAATATGGAAGCAACAGTTGTAGATGAAAAGCTCCAAGGCAAGATCAATGGTGAGGACAAGCAGAAGATCCTTGACAAGTACAATGAAATTGTCAACTGCAGAAAAGGAGGAATTTGAGCATCAGCTAGGGAAGGTCTGCAACCCCATCATCACCAAGCTGTTCCAGAGTGCTGGAGGCATACCTGGAGGCATGCTCTGCGGCTTCCCTGGTGGTGGAGCTCCTCCATCTTGTGGGGCCTCTTTTGGACCCACAAGACATTGATCAAGCCAATCTGAATACTTTGACATTCATTGTCCTATAAGGACCCAAATTTATAGCGCACTGCAGTTTCAAAGTTTAAACTGCTAGACTAAATTTCTGGGGATCAGTACTTGATTATGGAATGTGTATAGGGAAAGGAAATAACATTGCACTGTATTATTACTGTGTTGTAAGTGGAAAATGCAATGTCTTAGATAATATCTATTTAATATTGGCCAAAAAAGGGGAAAATATTTGGAGTAACAAGTTAGAAAGTTATAGTTGTCTAGGAAAGAAATGATGGATGATGATTTACCCTCATGTGATAGTGATGGAATTAAAGAGGAATGGGAACAAGTAAAGAGGAATGAAATAGATTGAATAGAGACTTAGAAGATAGAATTGAGCTAACATAAAGAGATTTTTTAAGAAGGATTGCATGCATCAAGGATAAGACTTAAGTTTTGTCTTGGAAATTTACTTGATGGTAGTATTGCTTATCTAAATAGGAAGAAGCAACATAGGAGTAGGCTTATTGCCCAATTGAGACTAAAATACCTACCTGTTATCCAGGTGGAGTTGCCATGTAGATAGTTAAAATGGGAGTGTGACCCTCAAGGAGAGAAATTTAAGTGTGAGATATAAAGGTAGGATTTGGCATCTTATAAATGTTAATTGACACTACTATTTGTTTAGTCATTAAATATTTGGCACTTGTAATCTGTTAGGTTTTGGGCTAGACACTAGTGATGATGTAGTGACAAGATCATTGCCTTCATAGAACTTATATTTCACTGGTGTTCAACAAAATTGATAAGTAAGTAGGTAAATGTAGTTAATGTAGAGACAGTGCAATGAGCAAAGTAATAATAATGGTGGAGAAGAATAGGTTATTTAGCTTGATCCTGAAAGATCTCTTGAGATCTTTATTTTGTCAAGAACTGGATGTATAAGAAACAGCATAGAAATAGTTGGAACTTATGGAAGATTGTGAATATGTACAGTATATAATAGGGAAATAGATGAATAGAGCATAGCATTTACTGTACCAGTCATAGAGAACTACATGAAAGCATTATTTCTATGGGGTGATGGGATTTTAATGTGGTATCTCCACATTTTGTTACTATTTTAATATTTTACATTAATATATTCTTAAAATTCCCCACAAAAACAATGTAAATGTTGAAGGAAGATGTTTCCAAGGAGAAAACAGAGAATGTAAAGACCATGAAGTAGGAGAGTGAATAACTTATTTTTAGGATCAAAAAAGAGGAGTATAATTGTAATGTGCAGTAGAGAAAGAAAGTGATTGATAAGATGCTGGAGAAGCATGCAGGAACCAAATTGTGCAAGGTCTAGACTTATTTGAGTATGATGGGAAGGTGGCAAATGTTTTCTTGGAAGGATGGCACAATGTGGTTTAAGCCGGGCTTCAAACTGACTCATAATGGTTTAGTTATTGCTGTTGTAAGCAAGTGCTCTCTCTCTGTGTGTGTGTAGATATATGCATACACATTGCATACTAACCATATATATTGCTCAGAATTTTGACTTGAGTAGGAAGCAAACAACAGTGCCCATTAAAAAAATGGGGGCTGACTGAACAGCTCTGAATGTATGTTGCTGTCCAGAGTCCTGCTAGTAATACAGTCTCCCTCCTCAGGTTTCTCAGACTTTCAGGAGGAAGAATAGCTGTAGGACTTTTTTAAAAAAAAAATTTTATACTGGTTTACTTGTTTTCCACACTGGATCTTTCCCTTTTCCTTTACCCATCCCTCCCTCCCTCCACCCATCAAATTAATTATAATTAATTAAAATTAAACCCACCCTTTCCCCCTTTGGATCCTTGTGCTCATTCTACAACGATGGTTTTAGACAGTATTTGTCTTTATGAGACTGTGTTCACTTAGCATAATGCTCTCCAGTACCTCACGTTAGGTAGTAATTTACAAAATCATCGTGTCTGCAATAGGATTCATTGTGTGAGTGTACCAAAATTTTTCAATCCATTCCATTGTGTTTGGGCATTTGGGCTGTTTCCATGTTTTTGAGATGGTGAATAATGCTGCTATGAACATTGGTGTACAAGTCTCTGTTTGTGCCTCAGTTCTCATATCCTCAGGATATATTCCAAGCAGTGTAAGCTGGATCATATGGAAAGTCTGTGTTCAGCTTTTGCAGCAAGACTTTTAAAGAGCAACATTAGCAAGATTCTGCAGAGCTTTGTTCATAGCAGCACAGTCTGCTGCTATCTTTGAGGGTCATAGTTGTTTATTTCCTACTTGGATCAAAACACCACAGCTCCAAATCCCAGTAGTAACAGATTTGATTGCCATGCAATGCATAGCACCCTGTGCGTGATGGCAATTACCGTACCATTTTGAACTGATATGAAGCTTCACATTTAAGTTCAGATTTAAGGTCAGATCATGAGGAAGTTGAATAAGTGGAGGACAAGCATAGAGCAGAGAAGTTGGCTAAGTGGAGGACAAGGATAGAAGCAGGACACTTAACTCGAGTCATATTATACAGGTTCATTCTAAAAACTACAATAGATTGGACTACCCTGGTGGGTAAAGAGTTGTGCTACCAATGTAAAAACAGGTGGTTCAGCTACCAACTGCTCTGAGAAAAATGATCAGTCTCCTCCTGTGTATTTATAGCCTCTGAAAAACTAGCTGGACGAGGGTCAGCTATGAGTTGCTTTCAACTTGATAGCAATGAGAGTGAGTGACTCTAATAGAGTGGGAGAGAAATTATAACTTGTTTTGGACATAAAAAATGATACAATTTGATGGGAAGAAATGCTAAGTAAGGGGTGAAAGGAATTAAAGGTAGTGATTAAGTCTTTAGTTTGATATATGGTAGGGATAGGATCTCTTTCTTTATAACTTATAGCAAAGCCTTTGTTTGCAGGAGATATTTTAAAGTTGAAATACCTAAAGACCACATATTAACTTTGTAATTATGTAAGAACAGAAAATTTATTATGCAGTGCATGCATAATATTGCAAAACAATTTTCTGCTGATTTCTTTGTTTTTTTTTAAATGATTTGCGAAGTTTTTATCTCAGATGGTTTTATAATGCTTAGCTCCTTTTTTCTTGTTCCCCCTTTTTCATAAGAAGACTAGCTAAAAGAAATTATAAAAGAAATATATGTAAGATGCTTAGCTCATTTGAATGTTTCAAAAGCCCTACTTGACATCTTTATGCATATAAAATTTCATTTTTTGATTATAAAGTATTCCTATCTAGTTACAAAAGAATGCTTGATGGATAAGTCAGTAATGCTAATTTTAATAGATGATTCACAAATTGTGATCTACTGAATTTGCTATTGTGAATTGTAAAGCTTACCATGCCAAATTAATCATGTTAATTCCTGTTACGGTACATAACCTCAGGGATCCAGTGGAGTTAGAACTGACTCAAAGACAGTGAGTTTGTCAAGCATTAAGATAGAAAAATAAAACAGAAAACCTTAATTTCTTTAAGAATGTGTGTAGCTTCTGCTTCATCTCAGTCTTTCTGCTATTTTGAATATGAAGTTTTATTATCTTTTTGTATCTCTGAGTTTCTGTGTCCAGTATTTCTTGGCTTTTTAAGTGTTAGAACTCTTTGTCTCTTTGCCTTATTCACATTTGTGACCTGGTTCTCAACTGCTGCAGCTTTTATTTCAGAGAGAGCTTCACTGTTAGAAGTATATACCAGTTACCCAACAAAGAATAGAATTGTTCTTCTGATTGATGACAATCAAAACAGCATGAAATAAAATACAACAGTTTGAAAGTGGATACTGTTGTAAATAGGAAGAAGGCTTTCTCTTTTAGATGACTGTGGGCTATTTCCAAAGTTTATATGTAGACTTATTTCCTTAAGAAAGAAACACTTTAAGGGCAGACCAGGATTAACTTACAGAATTGATAGTAGAAAGAACAGTATTATATTTATTGCTTTGTTCATCACTCTATATTGACAATAAAGCTCAGAAATCTACGTGATATGTGCAACAAGTGATTATCTGGTTTAAAGTTTTTAATTTTTTAAAAAATTTATTGTAAAGAGAGGTCATGAATTTGGACTAAACACATTTTTAATAATAACATCTGTTCCAATATAGTTGTTACTTTTCCAAAATTGTAATGTTAGTCAATAGTGACTATACCAGGACTGCTAAAAGAACGAACAAATCTAACTTGGAAGCAGTGTGGCCAGAGTGTTCCTTAGTGAGCACTGTGATACTTTATTATTAGGATGGGCCAGTCCTCGTAGAAAGATGTGCTTGGAAAAGTGAAGGTTCAATGAATAAGATGACAGCATGGATTGACTCTGGCTGTATTGGGGCTTACAGCACAGTAACAATTGTGAGGATGACACAGGATCAGGCGGAATTGTTCTGCTGTACAATAGCCCCAAACCCTGCTCTGTCCTGTTCCAATCTTATTGTCTCTGACAAACTCATGCCAGTACCCCAGACACTGAATCAGTCCATCTGATCTAGGGTCTTCCTCTCCTGAGCTGTCCCTCCACCCTCCCAAGACTGGTCATTCCTTGCAACATGTCCAAAATATGCTGGACAAAGCTTCAGAATCCTTGCCTCCAAGGAGCAGCCTTGTTTAATCTTCTCTAGGGCAAACTTGTTCATTTTCTTAGCAGTCCATAGCATATTCAATACTTTTCTGCAACACGACAGCTCAAAGACATCACTTCTCTTTCTCTCATCTGTAGTCATTGTCCAGCTCTCTGATGCATAGCAAGTGATTGCAAAGACCATGGCCTGTATCAGGCATACCTTAGTCTCCAGACTGATGTCATTGCTCTTCAGCACTTTAGAGAGGTCTCTGACAGCAGACTTTCCCAATGCAATACATTTTTTAATTTCCTGGCTGCTGGTGCCAAGAATGTTGATTGTGGAGGCAAGCAAACTAAAACTTTTTACAATCTCAATCTCTTCACCATCCATCCTGAAGTGGTGAGAATTTTTGTTTTCTTGATGTTGAGCTTCAATCTATATTGAAGGCTGCAGTCCTTGACCTTCTGTAGCAAGTGCTTCAGGTCTTCCTCAGTTTCAACAAGCAGGGTTGTGTCATCTGCATAACGCAGACTGTGGAGTCTTTCTCCAGTCCTGATGCCACATTTTTCCTCATACAGCCCAGCAACCTGGATAATCTGTTCTGCCTATAAGTTGAAAAGGTATGGAGATAGGACATATCCTTAGTGTACACCCTTCCCTATTTTGAACCATGCAGTGTTCCCTTACTCTGTTCTGACGACTGCCTCATGGTTCAAGTATAGATTTCACATAAGTACGATCAGGTGTTCTGGGATTCCTATTCTTCTCAGAGTTAGCTGCAACTTGTTGTGGTCCACAGTCAAACACCTTTGCAAAGTCAATGAAGCACAGATAGACATTCCTCTGTTACTCTCAGCTTTCAGCCAAGATCCATCTAACAGCTGCAATATCCACGGTCTTTCTAAATCCAGCCTGCACTTCAGGCAGCTCTCTGTTGTTGTGCTGTTATAGTCATTTTTGGATAATCTTTAGCAGAATCTTGCTTGCAATACCACATATTAATGATATTGTTTGACAGTTTCCACATGGCCCTATTAATAATTAAATTGAGAACATTACTCTCTGAAAAGTATTACCTTTTTTACTTTTTTATAAAAGTATTACCTTGTAATAGTTAGCCTTTTGTAATTGACTATTTTCACTTAGAATAATATTCTCCAGATTAATCCATGGTGTAATGTGCTTTGTTGATTCATTATTATACCTATTGTTGTGTATTACGTTACTTTTGTATGCGTGATAAAAGCGATCTGTTCATTTGTGGACATCTAGATTATTTTCATCTTTTTTTTGTTGTTGTTAATAATGAAGTAATAAAAATGAAAGTGTTTGTGTCTATTTGTGTCACTGCTCTTATATCCCCAGGGTAATACCTAAAATTCTGATTGCTTGGTCACAGGGGAGTGCTATTTCTAGCTTTTTGAGAAAGTGCATACTGCTTTCCAGACTGGTCTAACTATTTTACAAGCCCACCCCAAATTCCAGTCTTGTAGATAACTTAATAACAAATGAAAACTTCCTAGAATTCTATTTTCTTTAAGATCATTTTAGACACCAATTTTAAGAGTTAGCTATACTCTCTTGGGGTTTTTGTTTCTTTAAATGGGGATATGAGAAAAATGTAAGAGACTGAAGAAGGTAACCATGTTTCAGTTTCTCATTTTGTTTTTCCTAATTATACTTATTTTGCTAGTTGTTTGAGAATAAGGCTTTGATCTTAAGCAATTTTTATGCATTGTCTAACTAGCACATATTAAATATTTCTTTTATCTAGCTAGAAGGTTGCCAAACTTAATTTGCATCTTTTTGAGGAAAGTTACATGTTTACTTCACTGTACTCTAATACCAATATGAAGTATCTTTCATTAATTAAGTTGACACTTATTGGAGGTGGTATCTGCTGAACCTCTTTTACTTACTCAAGGAGTTTTACTCTTAGTTTTGGTATATAAGAGAATCATATTACATTGATCTTTGCTAGACCTTTTTGAGGTAGAATTTTAGACTTCACAGATGTGTATTGTTAATAAAAACAATTGGTATTAAGAGACAGATCCTATTCTTTGGTAGAAATATGGGAAGTCTCCTCTTGTGCAATTTATTGCCTTTGAAAACCTGCTGGAGGGTAGAGGGCGGGGTGGGTAAAGGAAATGGGAACGATCCGGTGTGAAAGACAATGTATATGAACTTCATAAGCAAACCAATATATAATAAAAAAATTATTTTTAAAAAAACCCACAAGAAGGGAGCTCTGATGGCCTAGTGGCAAGAAGCTGTCCTGTAATCCCAGAGGCATGTGGTTCAAATCCACCAGATGCTCTGCTGGAGAAGGAGGGACAGTCTCCTCCTGTACCAGTCAGATCCGATTTGACAGTACACACACAAAATCATCATCATCGTCGTCATCATCATCATCATCATCATCACCCCAAAAAACATATCCACAAGAAACTGCTAGAGAGTCAGCAGTGAGTTTTTAATCCTGTTGTTAAACAGAAAGATTGTATCATAGTGATATCAATTCTCCACAAGTTAATATAAAAACCTGTGATGACAATAAAAATGCCAATGATAATTGAAAAACTCTGGGCATACTTTTCTATGATATTTAGTAGAAAAATAAACATAAAACAATAACCAGTAAAATTTTGTAGAAGGAGGGGAATAAGAAGCAGAAGTTTACCTGTAATAATATGCATTATAAAATTATTCATTAAAACAGTTTACTATAGCATATAAACACACAAGCCAAAGAAAGAGACTTCAGAATCCAGAAATAAAGTAAAATGAGAGTTGTATGTATGGTTAAAAGGGCTTTTCAAATAATGTTGCATCATATACAAAGTAAACAAAAAACATACTCTCCTTTAAAACTCAAAACTTGGTATTATTCTGTACACCTTAATAAATCATTATTAGTTCACCTAGCTGTTTGCATATGAAGATAATTCTTGTTCAAGCTTTCAATGGATAGGTAAATTGGGGGTAAAAAGTCAGTATAGTTCTTTAAAAAAGATTTTTATTTTTAGCTTTACATATTATATCAGATAACACATTTCATTAAATTGAAGACTGCTTATGTGATTGTTGAAAAGGGAATACACATGTTTGAAAAAGAGAAGACATAGTTTAAATAGTATTGGCATTTGTCTTTTTTTTTGTCTCTTACAGATTTAGTGGAATTCCCTTTGAAACCATTTGAGCTTGAAAATAGCTTGACAACTTTTTTTTTTAGATAATAACCTTTATTGGATATGGTTTTCCAGAAACAATTGAAATTATCCTTTCAAAGAACTCTAATGTATGAAATTTTAAAGAGAAGTCTAAGTAAAAGATAAAGGAAGACATAAATGGTTTTCAATTCTAATACTCAAATATTAGTATACCTCCCTTCTGTACATGATGTTTATATATCCTAGTCCATTTTCACGTAGTAGTGAAATCCCTTTTAGCAACTTAGAGTGTACAGCTGATATCCAAAAGAGAAAGGTGGGGGAGAGTAAAAACCACACTTGATTAATAATTTTGAGCTACACATATTTTAGACAATTCTGTTTTTCCAAAATTTAGCAATATATTAATAAATATAGGAGATACTGTATTTTTTCAGTGTTAAATAGAAAACCAAAGAGTACTGATAGTTTTTGTGTAATTATTGTATACAAGAAAAACACATCTCTAGGTTTCCTTGATTCAGCATTTTAAATATCATTATGTGCATTTGTTTTATGTTTACATTTATATATTACTGACTGTTTTGATTTTAATAGTGTTTGTTTTTAGAGTTTGTTAAGTTACATACACATACACACACAACCTTTCTATAGTATTAATATGTATTTGTAAAGCACAGGGAAGAATTTAAGATACTAAAGAGTTGAATAGAAGATTTCAAAAGGCAGCACGGGATGACAAAGCAAAATATTACAATGAAATGTACAAGGATCTGGAGTCAGAAAATCAAAAGGGACGAACTTGCTCAGTATTTCTTAAGCTCAGGAAACTGAAGAACAAACTCATACCTTGAGTTACTATAATCAAGGATGCTTTAGGCAGAATATTAAATGATCCAGGAAGTATTAAAAGAAGATGGAAAGAATATACTGAGTCACTGTATCAAAAGGAATTGGCAGACACAACACAGAAAAATATGAAACAACTTATGAGCAAGAGCCTATGGTGATGAAGGAAAAGTTCAAGCTGCTTTGAAGGAAATAGCAAAAAATAAGTCTCCAGGAATAGATGGTATACCAATTGACATATTTCAGCTAACAGTTGCTGCCCTGGATGTGCTCACCCAGTTGTGCCAAGAAATCTGGAGAACAACCACCTGGCCAACTGACTGGAAGAGATCTGTATTTGTTCCCATTCCAAAGAAAAGTGACCCAAAAGAGTGCAAAAGTTACAGAACAATATAATATCACACACAAGCAAGATTTTGCTGAACATTATCCAAAAATGGCTGGAACAGCATATCAACAGAGAACTGCCAAAAGTGCAGGCTGGATTTAGAAGGGTTAGTTCATGTTAGATGAATCTTGGCCGAAAGCAGGGAGTACCAGAAGAGTGTCTATTTGTGTTTCATTCATTATGCAAAGGCATTTGACTGTGTGGAGCATAACAAACTGTGGCTGATTCTGAGAAGAATGGGAATCCCCAAACACTTGATTGTGCTAATACAAAACCTTATACTTGGACCAGGAGGTAGTCATCAGAACAGAGCAAGGAAACACTGCATGGTTCAAAATTGGGAAGGGTGTATGCCAGGGATGCATCCTATCTCCATACCTTTTCAACCTGTATGCAGAACACATTATCCGGGAGTATGGGCTCTATGAGGAGAAATATGGCAGTAGGATTGGTGGAAGATTCATCAACAATATGCGTCATGCAGATGACAGAACCCTGCTTGCTGAAACTGAGGCTCAATGTCAAGAAGACAAAGATTCTCACCACTGGACCAATTGGCTGCATTAGGATGGATGGTGAAGAGATTGAGATTATTAACAGCTTTAGTTTGCTTGGCTCTACAGTCAGCACTCTTGGAACCAACAGCCAGGAAATTAAATGACGTATTGTGATGGGAAAGTCTGCTGTTAGGGATCTCTCCAAAGTACTGAAGAGCATTGACATTAGTCTGGAGACTGAGGTGTACCTGATACAGGCCATGGTCTTTGCAATCACTTGCTATGCATCAGCGAGCTGGGCAATGGCTTGGGAGGATCAAAGGAGAATTGATGCCTTTGAGCTGTGGTGCTGGAGAATAGTATTGAATATGCTATGGACTGCTAAGAAAATGAATAGGTTTGTCCTGGAGAGAGTTAAACCAAGCTGCTCCTTGGATTCAAGGATTTTGAAGCATTGTCTGACATACTTTGGATATGTTGCAAGGAGGGACCAGTTCTTGGAGAAGGACGTCATGCTTGGGAGGGTGGAAGGACAGTGCAGGAGAGGAAGGCCCTCTATGAGGTGGATTGATTCAGTGACTGGGGTAATGAGTGTTGGAGACAGTGAGATTGGCACAGGAGAGAGCAGGATTTAGAGCTGTTGTACATAAGATTGCTATGATTCACAGGCAATGCGACAGCACAAAACAGCAACAATATAGTAGTAATAGTAGTTAATGGTTTCTTATGATTATTTTACCTTTCTTTGTATCCTTTGTATCCATGATGATCATCCTCATCTATTTCATTTGCACATGATGATCATCCTCATCTATTTTGTTTGCTTTATTCACATACTCTCTCTTAAAAATTGTTCCTATGAACTTTTTACTTTTTTTAAAAAAACTGCTGTTTGGGCGAGCTCTCGTGGCCTAGTGGCAGAAAGCTGCACTGTGGTACCAGAGGTGTGTGGTTTGAGTCCACCAAATGCTCTGCTGGAGAAGGAGGGACACTCTCCTCCTGTACCAGTCAGATCTGATTTGACGGTACACACAAAAAATTAAAAGAGAAAAAGAAAAAAAACAACAACCCCAAACCCCTTGCTGTTTGTAAATTAAGGAACCCTAGTTGTGTAGTGAGGATGACACAGGATGGGCAAGGTACAGATTTATTTTTCTTGGGTTGCTGTGAGTTGCAATCAACTCAATGACACATAGAAATAACAACAGTGGTATAGTATGTAAGATACTGTGCTGCTAATAAAAAAGTTGGCAATTTGAACCTTCCAGGTGCTCCTTAGGTGCAAGATGGTCTGTCCTCTCCTATAAAGATTTATTACCTTGGAAATTGCTGGAGGGTCACGATGATTTGGAATCAACTCTATAGCAGTGGATTGGATTTTTTTTAAAGTTAAATTTTTATTTTATACTGGTTTACTTACAAAGTTTGTATACATTGTTTTTCACACCAGATCTTCCCCATTTCCTTTACTGACCCCTCCCTCCACCCATCAAATTGTCCAACCCTATGATTAAGCCTCCCCTCCCATCCTCACCCTTCAGTTGTCTCCCCGCCCCCCAACATTGGACAATTCCATGTTCTTGCAATGGTGAATAAATGCTGCTAGGAACATTTGGTGTACCAATCTCCATTTGTGCCTCAGTTCTAATTTTCTCGGGGTATCTTCCGAGCCGTGGAAAAGCTGGGTCATATGGAATTCCTATATTTAGCTTTTTGAGGAAATGCAGACAGCAGTGGATTGGATTTTTAATGAGTTCTTTTTTTGCCAAGAATATGCACTGAGTATATTTTGGTATAAAAAGCTAAATTTCATAATTTAACATCTGAATTTATATCCCAATACAATGCTTTTTTTTATTTTTAAAAGTGATAGACAATTTTTGTTTACTTATATCTGTCTTGTTTTGTGCAGAAGAGATACTTTGCTATATATTAATTATACTTAAAAAATGACCTTAATACATTTGTGATCAAAATATTTGTACTTCTTGAAATTCTTTCAATATCATTTGGCATTTTATTAATACAAGACCTAAAGAGCTTTGGTGGCCTAGTGGTAAGAAGATGTTTTGCAATCCCAAGGGCATGTGGTTTGAATTTACCAGATGCTGCAGAGGAGCAGGATGGGTAGTCTCCTCCTGTGTAATTTACTGTCTCTGAAATCCTACTGGAGGTTCAGTTATGTGTCAGTTTTGACTTAACTCATCAACAATAACATGGCCTACTCCACTGCAATGGAGGAAAAATCCCCTGCACCTCTATTGTTAAATAGTAGTGAAGGATCAACAACTTCTATTCATATGGTGCTCTGGGTCTGCAGTATGTGCTTTTCACTTTTGTATAGGAATAGACAAATTTTAGAATTGGTATTTACTTTGTAAAAAAAATATTGCTCTTAGCTTTTTGGTATTGTTCTTAACTTTTTTGGTGTCTTCATAGACCCTTTTGAGAATAATAAGAGCCATGAACTTCCAGAGAAACACACTTAGGTACACAAAGACAATTTTACATATAATTTAGTATGATCTTCAGAAGTTGAAAATTTTACCTTTTAAAATACACTTAGATTTCCGATGTAATCTTTAAGAGAAGAGCCCTTTTTAATTTTCAAAATATAAAAGAGAACAAAGTACTTTAATTGAAAATGTTTGTTTTTATTTTATAATAAAATAGAATGTCTCATAATTCACCTGTCCTAATAATGGCTTTTTGTTTCTCACTGTTGTTTCCTTTTTTAGAATATGGAGCATAAGAACAGTGCTTATTTTCTTCTTTTCCAAGAGAACGGAAAGAAATAGTAAGTTTAATATCTAAAGTTTTTATTTTGTATAACTTAGTTTCAGTTAAAATAACAATTTAATTGTGTTGATTTATACTTAAATGTCAGGCTGTGACCTGTGAGATAGGGAAATGGCAAAATTGTACATACTGGAGAGTTTTTCCACTGTAGAGCATAGGAAAGATTATGAATACTCATGATGCTTAGGTTTCTCCTTTTACTTTTCCTGTCTTGCTCTTTTAGGAGATTTTACACAAAACCAAACAGTTAAATTCTTTAGATAAAAAGAAAATATGTTTGTTTACAGAGCAAGGTGAATATTATCAGCATGTGAATTAGTCTTGATAATCAAAAGCTAAACCTAGTGCTTTCAAGTGAGTTTTGACTTATCATGACCCTTCATTGGGCTCTATTGCTGTAAATCTTAACAAGTGGACATGGTTCATCTTTTTCCCAGAGTGGCTTTTGGATTCAAACAACCTACCTTTCAGTTAACAACAGTCCAATATGTAACATGCTGCTCCACGGGGGCTTCTTAAATAAGTCTTTATAGAAAACATACTATCTTTTTTAAAAAAATGGAAATATACAAATTATTTATAAATGATCTTTCAGTGTTAATTACATTTAGACATAGATTTAAAAATTTTCAGGTCTTAAATTATAGGACATGATTAACAAGGAATATATATAAATTTCATTTTAAATGACCTTTACATAAATGGCTTTTTTATTTTCTGATTTTAACTTTTTGTGGAAAATTTAAAACATAAAACAAAAGTATACTCAATAGTAAACTTTTTACCCAACTAAATAGTTGCCAGTGTGTGATAAATTTGGTTCCACTTTATCCTTATCTACTTTCCTAACTTCTTCTATTATTTGGTAATATAGTCCAAATATATTGACAATAAACCATTGTCTTACAGGCTCATTGTGATTCTATAGGATAGAGTAGACCTGCTTCACATTGTTTCTAAGACTGTATGTAGTCTTTACAGGAGCAGATAGCTATGCCTATCTCTTTAACCATTGTGCCTCCAGGGTTCCTGTGTATTCCTCAAAATCAAACCAATTGCTTTTATGTCCTTTCCAACTAATAATGGCTCCACATTGGGTTTCTGAGCCAGTAAATCTTCACGAGAGGAGACTGCCTGAGTTTCTCCTGTGAAGCACTTGGTGTATTGTAATTGCTGTCAGTTAGCAGCACAACAAATAATGACTGTGCCACTAGAGCTTTTATAATTGGTTATTAAAAAGAAGGAAAAAAGTACACACACACACACACACATATTAGTATTAGTATAGTTAGTATTTTATAATGTTATACTTGTAACTATAGTTATAAATAGTAATTTATAACGCTAACATATCTAAAGATTCTTGCCCCTGCCTGCGGGTTTCTTCAAAAGTGACCTAAAGGAGGAGGAGTAGGGATTGAAGAGGGACAAGAGACGCAAGAAATGGAGGCAAGACAAGTTTTCCTGATCAAGCCTCGAATTTATTGAATTAAATCACAGCCTTAAATAGGGGAACTGCCTAGGTCTGTAACATAGGCGGGGTTGCTGCAGAAACCCAGCCCCAGGATATTAGTTTACAATAGGAAGGAGAGGCACGCCCCAAGGTATTGAATTACAGCCACTGATCTAGTGAGGTAAACAGTTTCCCAGAGATGGGCAGGTCGGCCTTATACTGAGCTCTGCCCACTGCTTGTCAGAAGTGAGTATATGAAATGAGGTCCACGGACAAAATAGAGTTGCTCGTGCCAGAGCCAAGACCCGGTCAGGTTGGCTTCCCACAGATTCTTTGTTATAAAATACTAGATACTGAAACTTCAAATTGTCTTGTGCTATACTTTTTTCTTTTGTAAGACAAAAATATCATGTGACACCTAGTAAAGATGTAAAATTTTTAAATGTACCTTCTTGTTTGTCAATGTTTATTTCTTCTACCTTGTTTAGTTTATTTGTTGAGTTCTCATTTATGGTCTTTCTTCTCTTCTACTCAGCTTAGGTCCTATGGTCTAGTCCAGAGATTATTTCCTTACAGTCACCTTTGACTTTTACCTTCTTTTTTCCTTCCTATTTGCCTGATGAATCCTGATCTATTTAAGTATAATTATATGCGTAATCTATGATTGCCAAAACCCTATCCTGGTTAAATACATTAGCATGCAAACTTGTCTGCATCAGAGCAGCCAGATTTGCTCAAGGAAAATTTTATAGCCTACTGAAGAGATTTATTTTAAAACTATGTTTACAAGTATCATGTATGAACTAATGTGGCTATATAATCCTGATACCCACTGCCGTTGAGTGGATTTTGATTCATAGAGACCCTATAGAACAGAGTATAACTGCCCTACAGGGTTTCTGAGGTTACAGATTTTTATGGGGAACAGGCATTATCTTTCTCTGGACTATCTGAAGGATTTAAACTATTGACCTTGGGTTGACCGGTCTCCTTGAAACAATTGAAGTGAGAATATTTTCAAAGAAGTTGGAAAAAACCCCACATATTCATTATAAGCTAAAGTGGAATATGTTAACATTTATTATAGTTGATGGTGGTAAAGTTATGTGTGAAACAGAAAACTTAAATTTACGAATTTGCAAATCTTGTGAAGGATAAATTTACAAATCTTGTGAAAATATGCGATGTTTAAATTCTATAGTTGTTACTGAACAGCAAGTACTTTCAGAAAATGTTTCAATTGGTAATTCTAGTTGAACTTGTAGTCTCAATGGTGAATATCTGGTGAATATCATTCATTTTTCATGAACTTAATCATTATCTCAGTGAACTTCTTCAGATATAAAAGCTTGACTTGGCCTACCATTCAGCAATTTGATGGGTTAGCATTGAAACTTTATTGTAAATGAGAAGAACTATATTATACCTCTATAATTTTTTTTCTGCAGACTTGATAATATTTCTTAATACATTTAACTTGAAATTGCTAGGCAAGATAGTATTTATATGCAAAACATATACTGTAGTAAAAGAATTTAAAAACAACATTACTTAATCGAGAAGTAACAAAAAAAAGTGATTTAAAAAGTACTGTGAAAATGGAAGCATGATCTCCATTTCCATTCAGATTTGAGCTCAAATAGCTTTTTATGGCAGAAGATAATTTGGTATTTCCAAATCCATTTATTTAACTATACAGTTGAAAAGGTGTGTGGAGTTAAGGGTTTATTCCAAGTGGCTTTCCTAGTAGTGACTTGACTTTGCCTTGGAGATGGGTGGGAATATGCAAATAGGGCGTGTTACCCTATCGACAAGGGGCTTATTAGTTATACCAATCCAAAAGGGGATTGGCTAGTCTTAACATTAAATTAAGCAGACCAAACACCAGGAGGAGAATGATCTTCCCCACTCGCAAGGAAACATCAAGAGAATGTAGCATATCATTCAGGCCTAGAAAGTCTTGCTCCAGCTGTACCTACACCTTGCAGCAGCCATGGCTGAACCAGAGAACCAACATAGTTATACGTTGAGACTGCTACCTCCAACAGACAGAACCAGAGCTAAGCTAAGACCCTTTGTCCACGTTTGTTAGACAGCAAGGGAAGGGGGAGCCAATATTGGCAGGAGTAAGAACTTTTAAACACTGGCTGAAAGCCATGAGGCTCAAGGCTGAGGTGCCTGTGACCACATTTAGAAGCCATTCTGACTGTATTCTGTTACTAATCTGATTTATAACTTCTTGACTTCTCTAACATGACTCTGCATGGTCTGTGAGTTATTGCTTTGGATTTCGTACCCAGCAAAACAGTAAGATTGGTGCTGAGATGAGTAGATAGGGGTATGTGAGTACAGTGGACATGTCTGTCCTCATGGGAATTGGTTTTGTGTTCATGCTATTAACATACTGTTCATGAAGTTGGTAAAGGTCAAATATGGCAGTTCCCACGTGGCCCTTGGTCTTTTTATAAGGTTCTATGCTACTGATGTCCCATTCAGAGTGACTAAGTTGCAATGTAATAGCTATTTGCAAATGCTTAAGTCCAAATACTAAGAGAAGAATATATAGAATTATATAAATGCCTTCTGAACAGTGAATATACTAAAAATCATGTACTCATGGATTGATGACAGTATTTAGTGTACATGTCAGTATCAAAAGCTATTATCAGACATCACATATATAACCTCTCATGACAAATCAGTAGTAATAGGTAATGTTAATTTATTAGAGTAACATTTGTAATCTTTTTGAAAATTTCCAAACCAAAACTAAACCCACTGTGTTTTAGTTGATTCTGAGTCACAGTAACCTTAAAGGACACGGTTGAAGAATCCCTCAGGGTTTCCAAAGCTGAAAACAGTTCATTTTTATTTATGATTTGATTGTAAGCTTGCAAAGCCACTCATACACAGTTTTTAAAATAACATTCATTACTATACCTACATTGTAATCACACTTTCCCCATTTTCTGCCTGTTACTCTCATCTCCATTAATTCTTCTCTCATCCTTTCCCTTTTTGACTTTTGGGTTTTGTCCTTGGGCAGATGCTGCTCTTTTGACCTTATGTGAGTGATTATTCTAAGGAGTGATTGCCTATGGATACTGTTGATTACCTTATAAGCCAGTACATTGTCTGACTGAAAAATGAGCCACAGATTTGAAGGTTCAAAACTATTGTGTTTGAAGAGTTACTAACAGTCATGGTCTGGGATGTTCCACTAGTCTCTGTTGGGTCAGCAAACCTGATCTTTTTTATATTTTGGAGTTTTGTTCCATGTTCCCCCCTCTTCTCAATATATTGTCTTTTACTGTGATCCCTTTTAGAATGGCCAGTAACTCTTCTGGCCTGAGTGTTGTAGAGGTTGAGCTGTGAAAATTTGTTTTTTGGACTAATTATTACAGTCCATCTTTGCTTTTCTTTGTGACCAAAGAAGAACAATTAGTTCTGAGAACCTTAGATGGTTGCCTGAAAGCTTTTAAGACCCCAGTAACTTATTCACCAAAGTAGGACCCAGAACATTGTCTTTGTCAACTATGGTATGCCAGTTGTGCTTGATGTTCTACAAGACTATAGTCTCAGCGCTCCAGAATGAACAATTCATTTCCTCAGGGTGATTGTTTATCATTAAGCAGCACTGTTCACCATCGCAAGAACATGGGAACAGCCCAGATATCCAACCACAGTCGAATGGATTAAGAAATTATGGTACATTCTCATGATGGAATTCTACTGAGAATGCAGGAGCAAATCACTACCTAACTTGGGAGGGACTGGAGAGTGTTATGCTAAGTGAACTAATCCAGTTCCATAAGGACAAATACTGTATAAGATCATAATTGTAGAAATACTTAACTAGTAAAATATGTATGAGGATCTAAGGGGAGGAGGGGTAAAGCAGAGGGGTGGGGATGGGTGTGGGACTAATCATGGAGTTGCGTGCTTTGATGGTTGGAGGGTAGGTAGGAGGGATCTGGTGTGAAGGGCAATGTATATAAACTTTGTAAGCAAGGAAAAAAATATATAAAACTGGGGAGGACCTGAAGCACTTGCTGCAGAGGGTCAAGGACTACAGCCTTCAATATGGATTGAGGCTAAATGTCAAGAAGACAAGTTGGCAGCATCAGGGTGGATGGTGAAGAGATTGAGATTGTTCACAGCTTTAGTTTGCTTGGCTCCATGGTCAACACTCTTGGCAACAGCAGCCAGAAAATTAAGACGTATTGTGATGAGAAAGTCTGCTGTTAGGGACCTTTCCAAAATTCTGAACAGCATTGGTGTCTCTCTGGAGACTAAGGTGCGTCTGATACAGGCAATGATCTTTGCAATCACTTGTTATGCATCAGAGAGTTGGACAATGACTAAGGAGGATAGAAGAAGAATTGATGCCTTTGAGCTGTGGTGCTAGAGAATATTGAATATGCTATGGACTGTTAAGAAAACAAACAGGTTCATCCTGGAGAAGGTTAAACTGGGCAGCTCCTTGGAGGCAAGGATTTGGAGGCTTTCTCTGACATACTTTGGACATATTGTAAGGAGGGACCGGTCCTTGGAGAGGTACATCATGCTTGGGAGGGGTGGAGGGACAGTACAGGAGAGGAAGGCCCTCTATGAGGTAGATTGATTCAGTGACTGGGGTAATCGGGA
Source organism: Elephantulus edwardii (assembly GCF_000299155.1). NCBI lineage: Eukaryota > Metazoa > Chordata > Mammalia > Macroscelidea > Macroscelididae > Elephantulus > Elephantulus edwardii. Next base: position 41,433,023 of record NW_006399751.1, read on the forward strand.
TGGGTGTATCGGAGACAGTGTGATTGGCACAGGACAGAGCAGGGTTTAAGGCTATTGTTGTCGCAAGTTACTCAAGGGCACATAGCAACAACAACAACAATAACGACAACATATATCCTTGTCCCTGTTGTCTCAACTATATACATGTATGTCCTTGCAGCATATGTTAGTAAAAATGTAGGCATCATTTACCAAATTTAGTTGACTTGATGGCACATGACAACATGCATGATCATAAGTGCTCTTTTCACTTGTCTGCCTATATACTGGCTGTTGACTGTATTTCTTGTATTCTTCCTTCTGTTTTCAATTTCTTGTTGTGTATTGCCTTGTCACCCATTTTAATATGTGCCTGTTGTGTACTAATTTTTATTCACTTTTCCCTAGAAACTACTAAAAAAGGGATTCTCTCTGTATGTAAACAGTGTTCTAGTTTTTTATAACAGTGGACTCATGCAATATTTAACTTTTCATGACTGACCTATTTTACCAAGCATAATGCTCTCTAGATTCATCCATGTTTATGTAGTAATTCAAGAATTTGTTGTTGCTTTTGAATGTTGATAGTACTTTACTCTGCCAAAAAGAATTGGCGAGAACAGAACCATTTCAGGAGGTAATGTACAATCAAGAACCAATGGAATCAAAAGCTAAAACTATATTGTAGGCATTAGCAAAACACAATGCTCTAGGAATTGATGGTACTATCAATTGACATGTTTCAGCAAACAGATACAGCCCTAGATGTGATTACTAAGCAATGCTGGGGAATTTGAAGGATAGCTTTCAGGGAAACCAATTGAAAGGGTTCCTTATTTGTTCCCATTTCCAAATAAGGTGATCCAAAAGAATGTAGAAATTAACAAATCAAATCCACAGGAACCAAAATTTGACCTTGAGTCTATCCCACTTGAATTTCAAAATCATCTCAGGAACAGGTTGGAGAACACTAATTGAGCGAAGACCACATGAGCTGTGGGAGAATATCAAGAATATAATCTATAAAGAATGCAAAAGGTCATTATAAAGACAGAGGAAGAATAAGATGATGGATGTCAGATGAGACTCTGAGAAGAAGAGCACTGAGAAGGCAAAGCAAAGGGAAGAAATAAGAAATTAAGGAGTTGAACAGAAGGGCAACACAGAAAGACAAAGCAAAATAATGAAATGTGCAAAGAGCTGGGGTCAGAATATCAAAAGGGATGAACTTACTTAGCATTTCTTGAATTGAAGAAACTGGAGAACAAACGCAAGACACAAATTGCAATATTTAAGGATGCTTTGGGCAGAATATTAAATGATCCAGGAAGCATTAAAAGAAGATGGAAGGAGTATACAGAGTCATCATACTAAATAGAATTGGCTGACACAGAAGAATTTAATGAAACAGCATATGAACAAGAGCCTGTGGTGATGAAGGAAGAATTTCGAGCTGCTCTGAAAGAATTGGCAAAAAACAAGTCCCCAGGCATTGGTTCCACCAATTGACACATTACATTTCAACAAACAGATGCTTTCCTGGATGTGCTCACCAAGTTGTGCCAAGAAATCTGGAGGACAACCACTTGGCCAACTGGAAGAGATCTATATTCATCCCCATTCCAAAGAAAGGTGACCCAACAGAGTGTGGAAGTTATCAGACAATATCATTAATATTATATGCAAGCAAGATTCTGCTGAATATTATCCAAAAACCACTGGAATAGAACATCAGCAGAGAACTGTCAGAAGTGCCAGCTGGGTTTAGAAGAGGTCGTGGTACTAAGGATATTGTAGTTAATATTAGATGGATCTTGGCTGAAAGCAGAGAGTACCAGAGGAATGTCTATATGTGTTTCATTGACTATGCAAAAGCATTTGACTGTGTGGATCACAACAAACTGTGGCTAACTCTGAAAAGAATGGGATTCCCAGACCAATTGATCATGCTTATGCGAAACCTGTACTTGGACTAGGAGGCATTCGTCAGAGGAAGGGTATATGCCAGGGATGTGTCCTATCTTCATAACTTTCAATCTGTATGTAGAATAGATTATCTGGGAGGCCCTTGAGCTCTGTAAGGAAGAATGTGGCATCAGGATTAGAGGAAGGTGCATCAACAACCTGCGTTATGCACATGACATAACCTAGCTGCTGAAACTGTGGAGGATATGAAGTTCTTGCTGAGGAAGACCAAGGACTACAGCTTTAAATATGTATTGAAGCTCAACATCAGAAAAACACGGATTGTCACCACAGGGCCAATCAGCAGCATCATAATAGACGATGAAGAGATTGAGGTTGTTAACAGTTTTAGTTTGCTTTGCTCCACAATCACCACTTTTAGTACCAGCAGCTAGGAAATCAAAAGGCGAATTGAGAAAGTCTGCTGTCAGGGACCTCTCCAGAGTACTAAAGAGCAGTGATGTCAGTCTGAAGACTTAAGGTGTGGCTGATCCAGGCCATAGTCTTCACAATTCCTTGCTATGCATCAGAAAGCTGGACAATGACTAGGGATGATAGAAAGAGATTGATGACTTGAGCTCTGGTGCTGGAGAAGAGTTGAATATACCATAGACTGCTAGGAGAACAAGCAGGTTCATCCTAGAGAGGGTGAAAACAGGCTGCTTCTTGCAGGCAAGAATTATGAAGCTTCATCAGAGATACTTTTGGAATGTTGCAGGGAGTGACCAGTCCTTGGAGAGGGATGTCATGCTTGGAAAGGTGGAGGAACAACTCAAGAGAGGAAGACCGCTGATGAGATGGATTTGATTCAGTAATTCACATAATGGGGGTAGGGTGTCAGGTACAATAAGATAGGTACAGGATAGAGCAGGGTTCAGTCAGAGCTGTTGTACGTACGGTTGCTATGAGTGGGATGTTACTTGATGGCACATAACAACGATTATTAATATCACATGTAAGTAAAATCTTTATCAAGATTATTAAAAAGTAGTTAGAACAGTGCATAGAGAACTGCTGTAAATTCAGGTTGGATTTAGAAGAATCTGTGGCATGAGAGATTATTGCTGATATCACATGAATCTTGGCTGAAAGCAGAGAGTACTAGAAGGATGTCTATTTGTGTTTTATTGACTTTGCTAAGACATTTGACTATGTGATCATAATAAATTATAGCTGACATTGAGAAGAGTGGAAATCCCATAACACTTAATTGTGCTCGTGTGAAACCTATACCTAGAGCATGAAACTGTTGTGTGAAGAGAGCAAGGGAACACTGCATTGTTTAAAATTGGGAAAATATGTGTCAGGGTTGTTTCCTTCCTCCATACCTATTAAATCTATTGGAGAACAAATTATTCAAGACGCTCAATTCTGTGAAGAAGAATGTGTCATCATGATTGGAAGAAAACTCATCAATAAACTTTGGTATACAGGTGACATAACCTTGCTTGCTGAAAATGAGGATGACTTGAAATGCTTGCTGCAGAGAATCAAAGAGCCTCTTACAGGGTTTACATTTCAACATAAAATACTCACCACTGGGCAAATTGTCAGTGATTTCATTTTACTTAGATTCACAGTCAACACTCTGGCACAAGCAGCTAGGAAGTCAAAAGATGTATTGCTTTAGGAAAGTCTACTGTTAGAGACTTCTCCAAAATGCTGAAGAGCAATTTTATGAGTTTGAAGACTATGGTGCACTTGAACCAAACCATAATCTTTTTTAAATTACTTGCTGTGCAACTGAAAGTTGGACAGTGAATAAGGATGACAGACATTCAATGCTTTGGAGTCGTGGTTTTGGAGAAGAGTGCTTAATATCCCATGGACTGACAAAAGGACAGACAAATAGGTCTTGGAAAAGGTGCAGCCAGGGTGCTTCTTGAAGGCAAGAATAGTAAAACTCCATCACACACACTTTGGGTGTGTTGTTAGGAGGGACCAGTCCTTGGAAAAGGACATCAAATTTGGAAAGGTGGGAAGGTCAACAAAGGAGGGGAAGCCCTCAGTAAGGTGGAGTGACATCGTGACTGTGAAGTGTCAGAGTTGGTGAGGATGGCACAGGATAAGGTAGAGTTCAGAGATTAATTGTTCGTAGGGTTGTTATGAGTCATAGTTGACTCACTGGCACTTATCACCCTCAACTACTTTTGTGTATACATGTCTCGTAGTTTTTTTATCCATTGGTGAACACTTGTGTTGTTTCCATCTCTATGCTATTGTAAATAATATTTCAGTGAGTGTGCATATGTCTGTGTCTCACCTCAATTATTTATTTACTATATATAAGTAGTAGTGGTACTGCTGATTAAATGATATTTCAACTTTTGAGGAATGAAGGCTGAAATCTTTATGGAGACTATCACATCTTTCTCAGAATGGCAGTGGATTCAGACTGCTGACTTTTTAATTAGCAATTTGAGCTTAACTACTTTGCCACTAGATCTCTGATTGTGTTTGATGATAACCTCAGTATCAAACTTGTTGCCTTCAAGTTGATTTGGACTTATGGTGACTTTCCATTAGGTTCCCAAGGTGGTGAATTAATTTTTTTTAAGGTGGTGAATTTTTAAGAGAAGTAATTGCCTCATTTTTCTCCTGGGAAGTGGCCAATAGACTCAAACTGCCAACCTCTACCAGTTGATAGCTGCAAACACTGCCAAAACAAAAGCAACCCAGACCTACTGCCTTCCAATCAATTTTCATGTATAGTGACCATCTGTTGGGTTTCTGAGGCTGCAAGTCTTTATGGGAGTGTTCTACCCATTTTTCTCCCTCAGAGCATGTAGTGGACTTTAATAACCTTTTTGTTAGCAACCTAACACCACATGCACTATGGCTCCTTACTGTGTTACCAGGGATCCTTTTTTAATGATAGAGAACATTAATGTTGAGCTTCAGTTAACCACAATGTTTTCTTGCCCCCAAATAAGTCAGTTTTTTAAATATGTAGAACACTATTACAAAAAGTTAAACTCCGTTATTTTATTTGAATTTTGTCAGCAGAAGATTTGTGGAAATTCTCTTGTTTTTATGTGTACCTGTCTTTAGGGAAGGGACCTCTGGTGATCTAGTCTGTGGGTACCTCTCCGGTGGTTTGAATTCATGTGGTTTGAATTCGTTACCGCAGCAACACTGCAGGTGAAAGGTGAACAGTCTCCTCCTATGTGATTTATGGCCTTCAGTCACCTACTGGAGGGTCATCTACGTGTTGGATCTGACTTGACAGCTTTAAATTTGAGTTTAGCTTTGGGGAGCTCTGACATAGTCCATAGCAAGTTGCACTGCTAATCCAAAGGCTTCACCTTTTAGATGACAGGAATTTACCAGCAGCTCTTGGCGAGAGAGATGGGCAGTTTCCTCTGGTTCTCAGAATCCAACTTAATGGCAGTGAATTGAGTTGTTGGGTATATGATATTCTTTTTCTTGCCTTTTGGTCTCTAAATTCTAATATATACTATCTTACCCTCTAAAGAAAAAGTTACTGTCCCCTGGATTAAAAAAAAATATGTTTAACTTGGTCTTCTATAGCTAAAGGTGACTGTTTCTCAGTCGGTAGACTTTTTTCACTCTTTGAGGACATATTAGAGACTACATGATCTGTTAGAGAAGAAGAGGATGGCACAAGACAGGGCAGGTTCAGATCAGCTGTTTATAGGGTCGTCATGAGTCATACTTGTTAACAACAGCGATGTATTTGAAACTTCTTTTGTTATAAAAACGTTTTTACGAGTTTGTGTTTCTTTATTTGTTTATGTAAACAATATACTTTGAAGTATTCAAATG
>NW_006399751.1:41447200-41451125 GCF_000299155.1 Elephantulus edwardii
GTGAGATAGTTATTTTAATTTTCATCTCTCTTAGAGCTAGGGATTTTGAACATTTCTTCATGTGCTTGTTGGCCATCTGAATGTCTTCTTTGGTGAAGTTTCTGTTCATATCCTGTGCCCATTTTTCAATTGGATTATTTACTTTTATCTTGTTGTGGTGCTCAAGTATTTTATAAATTCTGGATATAAGTCCCTTATCTGATATGTTATTCCCAAATACATTTTCCCAGTCTGTGGCTTCCCTTTTTACCCTGTTGGAGAAGTTTTTGGATGTGCATAGGCATTTGATTCTTAGAAGATCCCATTCATCTACTTTATCTTCTCCTGGTTGTAGGGTTTTCAGTATACTTGGAAGACCATTCTAGCCTTGTTCCTAGCTTTTCTGTAATGACGTTTATAGTCCTTGGTTTTAGTTCTATGAGCTCTTTAAGTTAATTTTGAAGTATTTTTCTACAACAGTGTTTGCATGTGACAGTTTCTTACATTTCTTAGTGAATTTGTGATTTTCTGAATCCTAATAAATGAGTTGAGAAACTGAGGGGGAAAAACTGTTGCACTTTTCTGCAAATTAAAATTCAGTAATCAACTGCAGGTGTTATTTTTTCACAGGGATCCTTTAATGCCCGTGGAAAATAAGTAAAAATGCCGAGATGCCAAGCTGTAGGTTAATACAGACATTTCTAGAAGCAGGGAGGGGGTCATGTAGAAAGGTTGTTATTGTTGTTTTTATGTGCTATTATAGTTTCAGCTATCACTAATAATGACCCTATGAAAAACGTCTCTGAACAGCACCCTGTTCTGACCCAATGTTACTGTCTCCAACACACCTGAACTCATTGCCACAATCATTGTGTCAATCCATCTCATCCAAGATTTTCCTCTTTTGCACTGACCTTCAACCCTTCCAAGCATGATGTCCTTCTTCAAGGATTGGTCCCTCTTGATAAAGGATTTTGAAACTCCATCAAGAGGGACCAATCCCTCCATGTGAGATGGAATTTCAAAATTCTTGTCTGCCAGAAGCAGCCTGGTTGCACCCTTTCCAGGACAGACTTATTTTTTCTCTTGGCAGTTTCTTGTATGTTCAACATTCTTCTCCAGCCACACAACTCAAAAGGCATTGATTCTTCTGCCATCCTTATTTATTGTCTAGCTCTCAGGTGCAGAGGTAGCAATTAAGAAGACCATGACTTGGATTAGGTGCTTCTTAGTCTTTAGACTGACATTGTTGCTTTTTAGCACTCTGAAGAGTTCCTTGACAGTAGATTTTTTTCCCCCATTGCAATGTATCTTTTGATTTTTTGACTCTCATGCCAAGGGTGTTGATTGTGGATCGAAGTAAGAGGAAATCATTAACACCCTCAATCTTTTCTCCATCTGTTGACCCAGTGGTGAAGATTTCTGTTTTCTCAATATTGAGATGCACTCCATATTGAAGGCTGTAGTCCTTGACCTTTTGCAGCAAGCACTTCAAGTTAACCTTAGTTTTGGCAAGCAAGGTTTGCATATCTGCATAGCACAGGTTGTTGATGAGTCTTCTTCCAATCCTGATGCTACATTCTACTTCATAAAATCCAGTCCCTCGAATGGTCTGTTCAGTATATAGATTGAAAAGGTATGGAGAAAGGCTACTTCTCTGATGCACTCCATTCTTTATTTTGAACCATGTGGTGTTCCCTTGCTCTGTTCACATAACAGCTTCTTGGTCTAGGTATAGGTTTTGCATTAGCACAATGAAATGTTCTGGGATTCTCATTTTTGTCAGCGTTAGCCATAGTTTGTTGTGCTCTATATAGTCGGATGCCTTTGCATAGTCGATAAAACACGTATAGATTACCTTCGGTACTCTGCTTTCACATCTGACATCAGCAATGATACCCATGGTGCTGTGACCGTTTCTAAAAGATGATCATGATCTAATCAGTCAGTTTTGCTTTTATGGCCATACTCAAATGTTTGTGTCTGTTTATACTTCTTACTAGTGGGTCAGTATTACCAAAAATATTATTACATTTATACATGTACTTTTATAAGAACACTATGAATGACTTTCTTAGAAATAACTCTTAGAAATGAAATAAATTCTTAAACTAATAAGTTCAGCATGTAAATCTGTGTAGGACTGTTAGCTTCAGTAGAAGATCTGGTTGTACCATTTTTATATTATCCAGTACATTTACCTGCATTTTTAAATGTTTAAGTTTTCAGTGTAGGCAACAGAATTTAGTAAATATGTTGTCGGAAGAAATGCAAAGAGAAAAGAATTTATTGTTAGTGGGAAAGACTACATATGAAATAAAAAGTCTTAATCTAAAATCGAGATAAATAGATATTTTTGCTTTTGTTGCAAAGGGATGAGCTTAAATCATGCTATTGTTCTGAAGATGCTTTTGAACAGTCTTAATAGTTTGACCAAAGTCAGTGTTATATGAAAGAAATTTTTCTGTAACTAGAACTTGTTATGTACCCTTGAGTGGGACCTGAGTCATAGTTGAGCTACTAGCAGGTTTTCAGAGGCAGTAAATCATACAAGAGGAGATTGCCCATCTTTCTCCTGTGGGGCTACTGTTGATTAGAACCTTATGCCTTTGGGCTGGCAGTGCAGCTTTTTACCTTTGAGCCACCAGAGCTTCCTGGACTAGTTAACTGGAACAGATACTATCATAAAACAAAGATTTAAATACAAGCTAGGGCATTGTGTGTTCGTGAATTTTTTCTCAAGTGATAAATATTTAAAGCATTATCTTTCAATTTAACAATTTTTTTTACATGTGTATTAATGCTAACTTGATCTTTTAATGATCAGATAGGTATCTATATCAGAAATAATTTTTTATTACTCAAATATATAATTTTGTATGTTGATTCATGTGTAAGTAGTTATGTTTATTACATCTTAAAATTGAAAAAAGATATTTTAAATATAAGTTATAGAAAAATGATTCACACTTTTAGTAACACATTATTATTTAAAATCTATAAACTGTTGTGAAAAATATTTTGGAGAATTTCAAGAATTCTAACTTATTGTTTTTGAGTCCTGAGATTAGTACTCACAAGAAGTCGTTTAAAAATATGACTGTTTTCAGACCCATTCTGATTAACTTAGGTGCCTTTAAAGATTTTTTTGTTTCTGTGTTAATCATTACTTTGTATTATTTTTCCTATATTATTTTAGTAAATGACATAGTAGTGCAATTTGTGATGACTGCAATAATATGGTGAAAGTATTCATATATATATTTTGTAGAAGGAGAAACTAAAGCAACACACTTGCTCAATTTTTTTTTTCTATTTAATAATGCAGATTTGCTAAGAATCTAGGTCTTTCTGAATTTACATTTTACAGCATTCATAATTTTTCCAAGAATTAGTTGGCTTCATTTAAAACGTTTTTCCCTCTAAACATATTGTATAGGTAAGTGTATTAAAACAACTTTTTTTTTGCCAGAAGTAAATGCACAAGGAAAAGAGACTAGATAGAAATTTAATTAATGTTTAAAAAAAATTGATATTTTACAGTATGTACATACATGAATACACACAGACACACACACATGGACCTCTGAATGATGTGCCAGGAATTGGAATAATTCAGCAAGGTAGCATTTAGATTTCAGTTTCTTGCCTTGATCACAGTTGTATTGAATCTTTTTTTAAATTTTATTTTATTAATTTTAATGAACATTTTCAGAGATTTTGGATTTCCATTCATTCATTGTTGCACTTTTCTCCCTGCACCCTCCCCACCCCCCAAATTCTCTCCTCTCTTTGAAAAGCAAAAGAAAAATTCCTTCTTCGGTATACAACCCCCCCGCACCCCTACCACTGCCCCAAGTACACTCCACTATGCAACCTTAATTCTGGACTCTTGTGATAACCACAATACCCTATCATATATCGCTTTTAAATTATTCTCTCCCTC
>NW_006399751.1:41451225-41458475 GCF_000299155.1 Elephantulus edwardii
ATCTGGTCTAATTTTTTTAAATAAAATGATTGTTGACTTATCTAATTAAAAATAACTCCTATAAGTAGTAGTTAAGTATGTCAAGGGAAAGACTAGAAGTCTAAAAGCAGTTTGTAAAGCATGCATTGGCATTCAAAGATTATATCCTTTGAAAATATTTTTCATGTGCAGCAATGAATGAAAAATCCAATTTTTCTGTAAACTTTCATTAACATCAATAAAAAATATTTTTAATGTCTCACCATGCAAATGTAAGTAAATGAGAGGCTTTTGGAAATATTTAATTTTGAAAATTTATTAGTATCCTATTACTTTTAAGATCCTTAAGCTATATTGCTGTAGATATGAAAAAACTTAATTTATATTATTTTCTGAAGTTCATCTAATTAAAAAAAATATAATACATACTTCTTTGCCTTTTTAGAAAAGATAATTTTTATTACTAATGTATTAAATTGGAAGCAGGAGTGGCACCCACTTCTTAAAACAACATGCCTCTATGAACTTTGATAAATGTCGATAGTTGTAGAGGGGCCTCAGGCCTTTTCTTCATAGGGTTGCTAAGAGTCATGTTCAACTTGCTGGCTATCAACAACAGCAACAACAATGTATTAAAAGAGATTAGGTCTTGAATTAAAAAAGTTATTTTATATTGGTTTGCTTACAAAGTTTGTATACATTGTTTCACATTATTCATTCACATTGTGTTTTGTACAATCATTTCCATGCATTGTTTTTATAAAATTACTTTAAAAATTAATATAGATGGGGTGTTGATAGGAAGAATAAATAATAGAAAGTAATATTTCTGAAAAGAGTCTCAAATTTATATTTTTAAATTTGGAACAGTGTTTTATATTATGTAATGCTCATTTTTTCGCTAAAAACCATGTGTATGTAGGCAAAAATGTGAAATTCATATGGATAAAGATGAAGATAATCTTTGTTTACATACATGATTAGTTAGCTTTAGAGAAAGCCTGAGGTGAGAAAGTGTTCTTGCAGCTTCTTAATATGTATTTGGCATGATTTTTTATTTTCATATCTGAGTTATCTTACTATCTAATTTATCCTTGATTTAAATCTTGTTTTCTAGATGAAGCATTGGATGACTTAAAATCCCAGAAGAAAAAAATAGTAAGTTAACTTTTATTTGAAGTTAATTCATATAAAACTAATAAGAACTGAATAATGAATATTTACATGTTGTAAATGAATGACTTTCTGAGAATCAAGTATGCTTTTAGACAGCATTTTAATGATGAAGTGAAATTGTGAATATTTTTGCTAGCTAATGATGATTGACAGGAAGAAGTAGTTTAGGTGTACTTTTGAGATGTTAGTTGGAGGCTGAGGAGTAAATAGATATTGGAAGATTAAATGAGGCAGAGAGGGTAAAAAGAAGCATGTCTAGACTGAGTGTCACAGCCGAAAAAGGACTGTTAGTTCTTTGGGTTTTCTTAACACTGTGTGACCAGGAGGGAGGAATGGAGAAGATTTTTTTTAAAAGTGAAATTCAACAAGAAAAAGACTGAAAAACATGGTTTACATATGGAGAGTTTTTTCCTTTAGTGTCGTCCACTTTCTTGCCAGCAATTTTGGACACGTGGATTTCAATTTTGAGATTGTTTAAATACATTCTTTATGTTGGAGACAGTAAGAGAAGGGCTCTAGATGTTAGAGGTTTGATATATTATTGGCAATAAGCAAATGAACTTGGCTTTTGATAGGCATTAACTTGTGGTTTTTAAAATGTGGTTATTTTTGAAGTGTGTAAGACTGTAGTTTCTTCAAAGCAATATCATATAGAAACTTATTTAATTAAATTTAATGAGTTGTCTAATATTTAACAAGTATGCTTGAAATGAATAAAATTTATGAAGGTTAGGATTAATGTTAATAATTGTTCTGTGAAAGACTTCATCTTCAAGGTTTTAAGTTACTGAAAAATAAAAGAACTTAAATTCTTGAAAGATTTCTTACCTCTTAGATGCTTATTTAATGTTCTGTGAGACATATAAAAATTGAATTAGCAATTTTTATAGTCCTAAATTGAAAGAAAGCAATATACTCATGGTATCTTAATTGTGTTCTTGGCATTCTGCACATTATAGAATAGCTAACAACTAACAACGAAGAAATACTGATATTCTTAATAGATATAGGTTGAGAGTAGGGTTGTTAGATGTTGTCCGCTTGACAAGTACAACAAAACTGATCCCTGTCCAGTTCTGTGCCATCCTCACAATCTTGGCTGTGCTTCGGGGCCATTGTTGCAGTTGATGTGTCAGTATATCTTTGTGGTACTTAGACCTATTGTTCTGATGCCCAAAGCATCAGTTCATATTGTTTAGGGTGTTTTTCTCTCCCATTCTGCTTTTCAGAGCATGATGTTCTTTTCTGAGGATTAGTTCCTTCTGATTATTGCTGTGTTATTAGGTGCTGTTGAGTTGAGTATGACCCATAGTGACACTGTGAATAACAAATCTGAACCCTGTCCTATCCTGTGCCAAATTCATATTTCCTGACACGCTAGGGCCCATTGCAACAGTCACCGTGTCAATCCACCTGGTTAAGGGTCTTCCTCTCTTTCACCAACCCTCTACCTTTCTGAACATCATATCCCAGGACTTAATAGGGCCTCGAAGCAACATACCCTACATATGTGAGGTGAAACTTTATCATTTTTGCCTCCAAAGAGCACTATGGCTGCACTTTCTCCAAGACATATTTCTTTGTTCTTTTGGCTGTCCATGAGATGTTCAGTACTCTTCTCCAACACCACAGATCAAAGGCATTCTTCTTCTGTCATCCTTATTCATTGTCCAGCTCTCAGACTGATAGCAAGTGATTGAAAAGAGCATGGCCTGACTTAGACATACCTTAGTTCTAAAACTGACATTACTGTTCAATAATTTGGAAGATTAAATGAGGCAGAGAGGGTAAAAAGAAGTGTGTCTAGATTGAGTGTCAGAGCCAAAGAAGGACTGTTAGTTTTTTAGGTTTTCTTAACATTGTGTGACCAGGAGGGAGGAATGGAGAAGATATTTTTTTTAAAAGTGAAATTCAACAAAAAGAATGAAAAGCTCCCAGTGCAATAAGTCTCCTGATTTCCTGACTGTTGATAATAAGGTTGTTGATTGTGGAGCCAAGTAACATGAAGTTATTGACAGTTTGAATCTTTTCTCTATCTATCATGATGTTGCCTATTAGACCAGTGGTAAGAATTTTTTGTTTTCTTGATGCTGAGATGCAATCCACATTGAAGGCTATGTTCTTTGATCTTTGGCAACAAGTGCTTCAAGGTCTTACCTTCAGTAAGTAAATTTGTCTAATCTGCAGGTTATTGATGAGTATTCCTCTAATCTTGATGCCACATTCTTCTTCATAGAGTTCAGCTTCTTGAATAATTTGCTCAACATACAGATTGAGTAGGTAGAGAGAATACAACCGTCCCACATTCCCTTCTTAATTTTAAACAATTTAGTGTTCCTTTGGTCTGTTCACACAGTAGCCTCTGGTCTAGGTGTAGGTTGGCATGAGCATACTTCAATGCTCTGGGATTCCCATTCTTCTCAGTATTAGCCATAACTTGTTATGATCCACACTGTCAAATGCCTTTGCATAGTCAATGAAACATAGACATTCTATTTATGGTTCCTTCTGATGTTGTTGTTATGTGCCGTTGAGTCACTGTGACTCATAGCAACCTTATATACAACAGCTCTGAACCCTGCTGTATCCTGAGGCAACCTTATCATCTCTGTGACACACCTACCCCTATTATGTCCTAGATGAGGTGGATTGACTTTTTCTGAGATAGCATGCCCAAATTATGTGAGGTGAAGTCTTATATCCACAAATTATGATATGACTGATTTGGTTTACTGATGAGAACAAGAGAATATCCAGTAATATTGATCAGAGCCAAACCCTACTTGAACCAAAATGGAGAAGAAACAGTGATTAAAGTAGAAAAGACAAGGAGGAAGACAATGTAATAAAATGAAAAATAAAAATATTTTAATTGATCAAAAGCAGACTTTTTTCCCCTTAGGAAAAACCTCTCTTAAAAAAAAAAAAACCAAAAAAAAATCTCTCTTGTTTATTTGATTAAACAGTAAGAAAATAAACTGCATAGGGACTATTTTAAAGTCCAAAGAGACACCAACTTTGTTTTAAGGCTTCAGTAGTGGATACATTTCTTTGCTACCTTCTCCAGCCTTTTTCATGGATCTCAGAGATACATTCAGAAGCCTGTTAGCCAACAAATGAGTTTTTGGAACACATTCTCTATTGATTCTTCACTTGCTCATTGAGGTGCCTACAGCTTGCAGTATAATATTTGCGATTTATAAGTCAAAACAAAACAAGATGAAAAATACCTCCAAACACACTTTTAGCCTCAGATTTGGACACCAAAAGCAGACTTAATGCCAACCTGATAACGAAATCTTGAAACATTCTCAGTAGAGGGAGAATAGTCTTGAAAAATTTCATGAAAGGGCAAGGTATCTATTTATTTCTTTAATAGTCCTTGAAGGAGTCACAGCATAAAACATGCCCCATCTAAGGCGACAGAAAATTCTGTTGAGGGTTCAGTGACTCTATATAGTTCATGAGACATTATTTGTTACTGAATAGTTTAACACAGTGTTTTTCATGTTTCTCTTGCAATATGATTAAATAAAAATAAATTGACTGTAGCTCACTTTATTAGTTGGGGAGCACAATATGCATTGACTTGACTGCTGGTTATAATACTGCTGCTGTTGGGAACTAGTTTCTTGTCTTTACTGCTCATGCCCTTAGCAGAGCTACTTTGTTTGAGTAACTATATATAACAAAATATATTTGTTTGGAATGGTGTTAAGGGTGAATTTGTAAGGAGTACAATACTACTTAGTAATTTTGCTATATGTGATGTTGAGTCCATTCTGAGTCACAGTGACCCTAACAGGACAGAGTAGAACTGTCCCATAGGATTTCCTAGACTGTAATCTTTAAGAGAACACATTGCTAAGGGTTTTGTTGCATAAGCTCCTGGTTGACATTTGGATTAGTGCTACCGAGGCTCCTCATAATACAGTTAACTAGAGAGAAAAGAAAGGACATTATTTTTTAGCAAAAATGAAATAAAAATTGATTTTGTTTAGTGATACATAGGTCTAAACTTTATAGTTTTAAGAATACTTTTATTCTTAAAATGATTTTAGGAAAAATAGTTTTATTTTTATTTTTTAAAATTATCCAACCCCTAACTCATTGGGGATGTTAAGTTCTTGGTTTCTGAGTGGAAGACTGGTTGTTTGAAACATGCTGAAAAGAAAGACATGCCATTCTGCTTCCTTAAAAATTGTTGTTAGATGCTGTTGAATCAGTTTCAACTTCTAGCAACCCTGTGTATCATAGAAAGAAAGATTATTTGGTCCTAAGGTGTGCCTTAGGCCAAGGTCTTTCAGTCACTTGTTATTCCGCTGAGATCTGGACAGTTATAAAGATGACAGGAAAAGAATTGATGCCTTTGAGCAGTGGTGTTAGAGAAGAGTACTGAATATCCCATAGATTGCCAAAAGAACAGATAATTCTTGGAGAAGGTACAGCCAGAGGCAAGGATGGCAAAGCTTCGTCTCACATTGTTTGACAGGTTGTTAGGGGAAGCTATTCCTTGGAGACAGGCATGATGCTTGGAAAGGTGAAGGGATGACGAAGGAGAAGAAGACCCTCAGCCACATGGATTGACACTGTGACTGCAGCATTGGGCTAACGTGTGCTAGAGCTTGTGATGATGGAACAGCTGGGATAGGATAGTAGCTGGGACAGTTCTACTCTGTCCTGTTAGGATCACTGTGACTCAGAATGGACTCAACAGCATATATAGCAAAATTACTAAGTAGTCATGTACTCTTAACTAAATCATCCTTAACACTGTTTCAAACAAATATATAGTTACTCAAACAAAGCAGCTCTGCTAAGGGCTTGAGCAGTGATGTGATGTGATGTGATGTGATGTGATGTGATGTGATGTGATGTGATGTGATTGATGTGAACAGCGGAATAGGACAAGCTTCAGATCTGTTGTTCCAAGGGTTGCTATGAGTTGTACTCAACTTGACACCTAACAATAACACTATCCTTAGTCATTGCTAAGTTTGAGCCCATTGTTACAGCCACTTTGTTCATGTTCTTGAGAATCTTCCTTTTTCATTGATGCTCTACTTTATTAAGCAAGATGTCCTCCAGGGACTGCTCCTTCCTATGATATATCTAAAGCACATGAGAAAGGAATCTTGTCATTCTTACTTCTGAGAAGCATTCTGACTGTACTTGTAGAAATTATCAAAAACCTGTGGGCCATTTCTACCATGTCCTGTGACATGGAATGAACTCGATAACAAAAGGTAACTCTTCCCTTTCACTAATGAAATGAATATAAATTATACTTAGTACTTGACGTTTTATCAAGAACAGATTCTTTTTCTCACTTGTGATACCTTTAATACAAATTCCTACCAATAAATATGTAAAGGCATGGCTGATTTTGCATTTTATCAAAGCACTTTGAGTTAAATATAAAACAGATTAAAAAGGTCTAAATTCCATGCATAAGATCCAAGAAGCACCTACACATTTGCAGGCAACCTTCTCTCTAATAAAAATTCTTTATTCTTCAGCTGCAGATGAGTTAGGACTCAATCTGTTGTAAAGAGGGTACTGTTGTAAAACCAGGATTATATTCTTAAATTAAGATCAAAGAATAGGTGTTAGGTCTGCATCTCTTTACCTGAAATAGTATAATTTGTCATTATGAACCTAAATTATCTGTTGTTAAAAAAATGAAGTAATTTATGGTTAATGAAGTAATCATGGTTTATGCTCTTAGAAAGGAAAGAAATTATATTTTATAATGTTTTCTATCTTAGGAGTACAAAGCAAGATAAATACTTGATTATTAAAATAATGTTAGGAAGTAATCTTTAGTCCAAGTCTGGGTCTGTACATTTTGCCATTCACATTTTGTATGACCCTTAGTAAAACCCAAACAACAAAACTATTAATTATTTTTTTAAAAGTAAATAATTGTGAAGTAGATACTCCCTCTTCATCCATAAGCAAACATTTTATAAAAATGGTTAAAAAGAAAAATACATTAAAATAGATGAGCTAGTATGAGCTCATAATTTTTTTACATTTTCTTTTTAAAAATTTTTATTAAATTTTATTAATTTTAATGAACATTTACAGAGATC
>NW_006399751.1:41465060-41468764 GCF_000299155.1 Elephantulus edwardii
GCTCAAGTATTTTATAAATTCTGGATATAAGTCCCTTATCTGATATGTTATTCCCAAATACTTTTTCCCAGTTGGTGGCTTCCTTTTTTACCCTGTTGGAGAAGTTTTTGGATGTGCATAGGGATTTGATTCTTAGAAGGTCCCATTTATCTATTTTATCTTCTCCTGGTTGTAGATCTTTTAGGATACTTGGAAGACTGTTTATGTTGTGGATTAGGACTACTAGAGTTCTTCCAAGCTTTTCTTTAATGAGTACTGAATCTTTTTAAAACTAGCAACACTTTAAATTTTGAGCTGTGCTGTCCAAATGAGTAGCTATTAGCCACATGTGGCTTCTTAAACTTAACAATATTTAAGATTAAATAAGATGAAAATTCAGTTCCTCTGTTACACAAACCACACAATTTAAGTGATACTTGACACATATGGCTTAGTTGCTACTGTATTGTAAACCATTCCCATATTTGAAGAGTTCTGTTGCAAAGCAAAGTTCTAAAATAAAAAAAAATCCGAGTTTTAAAGATCATTAATCTAGTTCTTTGTTCATGAATCATGAATCAAGTTGTTTGATCAAGAACAAGTTCTAGTTCTTATGTAGATTTTGTTGATTTGACTATATATTCTATCTTTCCCTCTCAATCCCCATACCCAATTCTAAAGTGACATCACAAGCATTTCATTTGCATTAGAAAATTAAATTTGCTTAATTTGAGAACATATCACTATTTTAGATAATTAGGAAACTATTTTAGTTTTATCAAACCAAGATTGATGAATCATTCGTCTTAGCCCTTACCCTCTTACATGTCCAATTGTGTATTTAATGAAGAAAACAAAAAAAATATATCAACAACTCTTGTGATTTCATGTTTTAAACTACATTTTTAACTTTGTAAAAGTGCTCTGGGTTGCAGTTAGAAAGAAAAGTTATTTAGAATAAATATGACGTTTAATGAATCTTAAGTCGCTGAGGAGGAAAAGGTCCTATTCCAATTTTTTCAAAAGCACTTTATTCATGTTGAACTTTAGCTATTTGCCAAAGCTTTGACTATCTTATACTTAAGTTAAACTTTTTCTGATGTTGGACCATAAGTGTTAAATGATACTTTACTAGTGATTACTTTTTAAATTAAGCTCATGTATTAAGCTATAAAGTGACTTGAGTGCATTGTAAATAAATCCTGTAATAATGAAGTGTTTTAATTACATTCCCTAGTGTGAGCATAGAACTCAGTAAAGTTTTTACTTAAATTCTTACTATGTTCAGGTTTTTCCTCTAAAGTTGAATCTAAGTGAAAAAAAAAAGGGGAGGGAGTTTTAGCTTTTAAAGTCATTTGAGCCAAATTCCATGGCTGTTTTCCCAGTTAGTGAGATTTCACTGCATTTGCAGCAAGCTAATTGCTTCTGCTAATAAATAATCTAAAATCGATGCTGACAGCAGTTAATTGGCACAGAGATTTTATTTTGTAAAGCTCTTGGCTAACGACCTTCTTTAAATTAATAGCATTAAGTGCTATGAGGAAATAAATCTGAGGAATTGCCTGTCATTTGCTTGTCATGTCTAATAACTTCCAATAATGATAGCTGATAGATTTTTGCACATTCCATTATTGAAGTTGGTGCATGTAATTATTCTCCTCATTATATGTAAACAATTAGCAATATTTGGTATTTCCTTGCAGTCAAGCCCTTAAATACAAATAACATATTAGAGATTAGAAGACATTTTAACATCTGAATTTTAATTATTTAATTGTAGGAAGTCTTTAATTTTATCTGGTGATATTATGTACTGTTTATTTTAAGTCTTAAAAACTTGTTTTTTAGTAGGATTTACAAGAAGTCTGGTTGTGTGTTTTTAAAATATGATAATTTATATAAATTTTTGTTTGTAGCTTGAAGAAGTGATGGAAAAAGAAACTTATAAGACGGCTAAATTAATTCTTGAGAGATTTGATCCGGACTCAAAGAAAACAAAGGTGAGGCTCTTATATCGCTACTATTTTATTATATATTGCGGGTTGTAATAGGTTACTGTAATAACATTATTATAATTGACAGGACTATGAGCCGCCATCTGCTGGAGCAGCTGTAACTGCAAGACCAGGACAAGGTAAATAACTTTGTAGAAACTGCTGCTGCTGTTGGAAAGATCCATATTTATCCAAGTGAGTTCAAAAGTGTGATGGAAGTGTGTAAAACCAATGTAGAATGCTTTTCTGTTAGTTTAAGGTTGATCATTTGGCATTTGACTTGGAGTAGGTGGCAATTATTGTATTTTAATATTATGGAAAAATGTTGCTCTGTAAGTATGTCAAAATACTGATTAAGGTGAAATAGAGAATTAGTTTTGATTTTTTGAAATTTAATTATTAAGACATCAATATTTTAAAATGTTTTTCTTTTTAAATAATCTCTAAATAGAATGTTGGTTATTATGAAAGTGTTTTTTTTTACTAGTAACTATCAAGGAATTAAATGAATACGTTTGTCAAATTTGAAATTGTTTCCAATGTAACACTTTATTTGGCTATAAAATAATTTAGAAAAAAGAAAACAGTTGTTGCTACATAATAATGTTAGCTCTTTCATTTTGAGGTTGCATTGCCAAATTATTATGGAGTCTGTCACTGTTGTATTATTAAATATAATTTATAAAAAGTGATAATTTTCAATGATTACACAAAATATTATCAAGACTGGCATTTGAAAAAATATTTGTGAATTTGCGTTGGCTACCTTTTTTGTTCTTCTCTCTTCTCTAGAATCTAATAAGGAAGATATGCTGTAATACAACATCTTCTTTTAAAAGAAAATTCAATTTTAATCTTATAAAACATCAGAACTCCTGCATGGCTTATCAAATTGGAATGATATTTGAAAGTATGAAGTGTGGTTGTCTCTCAGTATTTTTGAGAGTTCCAGAGCCCTCCAAGGATATTCACATCAATGTATACTCAAGTGCCTTATATAAAATGCCAGGAAAGTCTTCATATAACCAATGCACATCCTCTCATGCTTTAAATAATCTCTAGATTACTTAAAATATCTAAACATAAAATATAAATAGAACTATATTATCTTTCTTAGCCTTTAGGGCAATATTTGACCACTTAACTGCTTTTTAGAATCCATTCCCCCCCCCCCCCCCGCCACTTGAATATTTTGTGTCTATGATTAGTTGAATCTGAGCATGTAGAAAGGTTGACTGTAAATCCTTTCATAACTGTTCAAAAAGTTCATGGATACTAAAGAAATAATTATAGTTTAAGGTTTTCTAATCTATAAGGCGATGTGGAAAAGAGTTCCCTTGGTCTAGTTGTAAGGAGTTGCTCTGTGAATGCAAAGGCAAGTAATTCAAATTCACCAGCTGCTTCTCAGGAGAAAGATAGACAGTCTCCTCCTGGGAGATATATAGCCTCTGAAAACCCACTGGTGGTAAACTATGAGTTAGCTGTGACTCAGTGGCACATAACAACATGTAGAAAGAACCTTGACTTTTTTGGTATTCTCTTGATGCCCTCTTGTTCTGTAACATCAAGTTGGAACTGACTCCCAGGTTTTCAGAGGCTGTAAATCTCACACAAGGAGATTATCCATCTTTCTCTTGTGGTGCAGCTGATGGACAGCAGCACAGCTTCTTACTCAACTAGACCATCATAGCTCCCTTCCTTTAGTTTTCCATAAATAGGATTTTGGCCAAT
>NW_006399751.1:41469036-41471006 GCF_000299155.1 Elephantulus edwardii
CTTTTAAATTATTCTCTCCCTCATCTGTTTCAGTGCATTATAAACAATTTACCCAGTTCTTCTCAGTCTATAATTAGATTATATTTTTCTCTAATTTATACTTATTTCTAACATTATTAAAACAATTTTAAGATCTATAAGTCAACTTTCTATAATTTGTAAATGTTTGTATAATTGGTACTAAGTTTTCAAATGTACTTTTAAAATCACCTTAGTCTATGCATTTTTAACAGTACTTTCAGATATTTAAGGTGCATTTTTAAGGTATGTAATGACTTTATGACAATACAATGTAATTCATGCCCAAAACTTAGAATGAAACAGCTAAGAACTGATTATTCCTTTTGCAGGATAAGGAATCCTATCATGAGGGCGATACTTAATTCTCTAAGTATTGGAGTATTATAATATGCTGAACAACGTAAAATACTAGCTATTTTGTGACTTTTACTTTCCCTCTATTTTTGTTTTAACATTTTTTTTCTTCTAAGCCAAGCGAAGTGGAGAAGATCTATTTTATTGGAAATTTTTGTTTGGAATAGGATAGGCTAGCTTTGTGTTAAATTTCTTGAGGTTTTTCCATCTACTTTTTATAACTTTTGTCTATAAGAGTGTCTTCAGAAAAGCATTTTGGAAAATAGTTCACTTACTGAAGTGTTCTAGAACTAGCAAAACTATTTTTACCTGATACTGTTAACACTTCCATAGTTTTTTTAATTTCCTAATGTCTGACAATAGGAAAAGTTTTTTTGCCATAGATTTTCCATGTTGCTGCTTTTTCTTCTACATTGGTCCATACTCTTGTGTAAATACTGTGATTCTCTTTTTATTTCACTGCCCAACTCCAAATACTCCCTCCCAAGTTTGAGCAAGTGGTGACTGAGAGACAGAAATGTGAAAGAAATATAGATGCTAGAGCGATAGAGAGGAAAGCAATGCATGGTAGTGGGAGGGATGATGAGAATGTAAAATAAATGCTTGTGAAACCAGAAACTATCCATAGTTCCTTTTTGTCTGTAGTGATGATAAAAGTAATTTAAATATCTAATTATCCTGAAACTTATCTTTACCACCTAATGAGTACTCTGAATTACAGTGGAGATTGTTAGAGAGGATGTTGTTGTTGTTGTTTAATGCCGTCGAGTCATAGACGACTCATAGCGACCCTATGAATGAACAGCCTGAGCACTGTTCGTACGTAGAGTTTCCAGAAGCAAGCCATTTTGGAAGTGGATGCCGCTCCTGCTTCCAGGCTTGATTTAATCGGGAAGCTCCAGCCAACACTGTCCACCATGGGTGCCCATTACCAAGATTGGCACATCACTGTCACAGGCTTCAGCATCACAGCAACCACGAGTTACCTCTGTACAGTAACGCACAGACCAGTGCTATACCACCTAGAAGAATGTTTGACAGGAAGACAATTTGAACCTGTTGCATCTTCCTGCTGGAAAAGGGACGCTGTAGATTTCAGGGTGAAGATCTTCTCTCACTACTCTAATGGGCCCCTTTGACAATAGGAAACATGTAGACTATTGTGGAGATTGATTTTGGAGTTTACATGCACTGTTGTTTCCTTGGTATGTATTTGCAAGATCATGACATGGAATCATAGATTCATGAATATTTGGTTTATATGAGTAATTTTAAAGTCCCAAGGAATATATCAGTTATGAGTTTGAACATATTATTTTGTTGATAGATATAAAATACATGGCTAGTTTTTTAAAAGTCAATTTCTGGTTCCTTTTTTTCTATTCTTTCCTGTCCTACTAAAAGAAAAAAAATCCCCAGACACATGATCCCCTTTTTTTACTATATCCCCTTTATTGCTGTTTTAAAGCATTTGTTAATATTTAGGCCACTTGCATATAGTCATTACAAAGACAGAAGAGGAAGAAAAGACCAAAATGGATGTCAGAAGAAACTCTGAAGATTGCACTGGAGCGTAGAGAAGCCACAGCACAAGG
>NW_006399751.1:41472811-41494983 GCF_000299155.1 Elephantulus edwardii
ATTATTTCAAAAATCAAAGTTATTTTTTCTTTAGAAACTTTTAGAAGCAGCATTTAGCTTAAGAGCCCTGGTGTCTCAATGGTTTAGTACTTGGCTGCTAATTGAAAAGTTGTTGTTCAAACCCATGCAGTACTGTGCAGGTAAAATACCTGGCAATCTCCTTCCATAATGGAGATTAGAAAATCTATGGTCAGTTCTCCTCTGTCACAGAGTTGGTATAAGTAGACATAAAGTTGGTGGTACCTGACAGTAGCATTTGCTTCATATACATGTGAATGCTAGACAGTAAACAAAGAGAGTGAAGAAGAATTGATGCCTTTTAATTGTGGTATTGGTGGAGAATATTGAATATGTCTTAGATTACCAAAACAACTTCATCTTGGAAGAAGTACAGCTAAGGTGCTCCTTAGAAGTAAGGATAGTGAGATTTTATCTTATGTACTTTGGGTCTGTTATTAGTAGGGAGGATATCATGCTTGGAAGGGTAGAGGGTCACAGAAAGAGAAGAAAACCCTGAATGAACTAGATTGACTGACTGCAACAATGGGCTTAATTAAGTACAACAAAGATTGTAAAGATTGTCTAGTAGTAGACAAGGCTTCCTGCTGTTGTATTGTGGTCCGTGTGGTCACTATGAGTTGATGCCAAGCAAACATACTGATAAAATGGTGCAGGTAGCCAGGATTCCCATATCAAGACAGCAGCACAAGGTCTAGAATGCCTGAAGGTTGTCTGGCCTTTGTCACTGGCAAGCACGTCAAGTCTCTTCTGGTGAGAGGTCCCAAGACGAGGCCTTCTAATTAACCTCTAATATGATGGCTTACCTCCAGCCATACCCATTAATTACTTGGGTACTTCCCAATGAAGGTGGTACTCGAGGCCTCCTGTGTGGGCTCCCAGCATGTGTGCATTTGAGTGCTGCTCACCAACGAGGCTGTCTCTCTGGGCCTCTAGGGCTGACTCCAGTTCTGGGATGTGTCTGGGTGTTGTGCATACAGCTGGGTGCTGCTTGCTGGTGGAGCTTTGCTCTCAGCTTCCTAGCCCAGCTCCCAGCATGCATCTGGGTGCCCAAGGAATTGGCTGATACACAACCACTTCAGGAAGTAGCATATGATCAAGAACCAATGGTAATGGAAGAAGAAGTTCAAGCTACTTTGAAGGAATGGTGTGGGGGGAAGACCCCAAGAATTGATGGAATTCCAGCTGACATATTTCAGCCTGACAGATGGAGCCTTGGCTGGGCTCACTGAGTTGTGCCAAAAAGTTTGGAGTGCAGCTACCTGGCCAACTAATTGGAAGAGATCCATATTTATTCCCATTCCCGAAAAAGTTGATCAACAGAATGTGGAAAATGCCAAACAATGTCACTAATATTGCATGCAAGCAAAATCTTGCTAAAGATTATAAGAAAACGAGTAGACTAGTACATTGACAGTGAACTGTCAGAACTAAAAGCTGAGTTTATAAGAGGACTTTTCATAAGTAGTATCATTTCTGTTTGTCAGATGGATCATGGCTGCAAGTAGAAAGTACCAGAAGAATGTCTAATATTATTTTATTGACTATGCAAAGGTATTTGACTGTGTGGTTAACAACAAATTTTGGCTGACATTGAAAAGAATGGGAATCCCACAGCACTTGTTTGTACTCATGCAAAACCCATACTTCAACTGAGAAGTTGTTTTATGAACAGAGTAAGAAAGACTATATGGTTAAAAATCAAGAAAGGAGTGTGTCAGGATTGTATCCTTTCTCCATATTGTTTCAATCTATATACTGAACAGATCAGCTAAGAGTCTGGACTTTATGAAGAAGAATGTGGCATCATGATTGGAGAAAGACTCATGAACCTATGTTATGCAGATGACACAACCTTGCTTGCTGAAATTGAGGAGACCTTGAAGTATTTACTGCAGAAGATTAAAGACTACAGTCTTCAATATAGATTGCTTCTCAACATCAGGAAAACAGAAATCCTCACCACTGAGTCAATAGGCAGAATAATGATAGATATAAAAAAAGATTGAGGTTGTTTCATCTTACTTGGATCCACAAATAGCATTCTTAGAATCAATAGTCAGGAAATCAAAAGACTAGTTGCATTGAGAAAATATGCTGTCAAGGGCCTTTCCAAAGTGCTTAAGAGCAGTGATGTTGAGACTAAGGTGCACTTGATCCAGGCCATAGTCTTCTTCTTCTTTTTTTTTTTTTAATTTAAAAACAATTTTTTTAAATAATATTTTTGATTATTATTTTGTGTATGTGTGTACCGTCAAATCGAATCTGGTACAGGAGGAGATTGCCCCTCCTTCTCTAGCAGAGCATCTGGTGGATTTGAACTGCATACCTCTGGGATTGCAGTGTAGGTCTTCATTGTTTGTTGTTCATCTGAGAGCTGGACAATGACTAACAATGACAGAAGAAGAATCGATGCCTTTGAATTGTGGCACTGGAGAAGAGTATTGAACAAACTATGGACTGCTAAGAGAACAAACACATCTTTCCTGGAGAGGATGAAACCAGGTTACTCCTTAGAGCAAGGATTTTTGGGGCTCTGTCATATATATATATATTTTTTTTTTCTTCTCATTTTTTTTTATTGTGTTGTCTGTAGGGACCAGTGCTTGGAAAAGACCATTTTGCTTGGAAGAGTGGAGGGTTAGTACACTCTGGATGAGATAGATAGACACAGTCACTGTGACAATGGGATCATGTGTGTCAGGAGAGAGCAGGGTTAAGAGCCATTGTTCCTAGGGTCAGTATGAGTCATAGTTGACTCATTAGCACATAACAACAACAACAACAACAGCTATCATTGTAAGAAGTTTATAATTGTTTATTTTTTCAATAGATAAAAAAACCCAGCACCTATTATGGAGTGCCATATTCCAGTATTTCTACCTCTTCCAAGTGTATAATTAATTGCTGTTGGGAATTTTTCTTTTTTTAAAATTCTAAATTACATTGTATATTTTACTTAAAAACCTTTTCATTAATTTAATACTGTTAATTGCTATCATTTTAATATATGACTGTCATTGATCTTTTTAAGTTCTATTTCTTTGAGTATGGGTCTAATAATTGTTTCTTTATTGAACCACTGTTCTTTTGAATTTGGCTTAATTCTGAACATAAAGGGGGAAAAGCCGCTAAAGAGAGCATAAATGTGGGTGTGTATATGTATCTATATCTATATCTCTTGTGTAGCTCTCCAGATTGAATCTATTTTGTCTTTGTATTACTGAGTAGTCTTTTGCATGGTTGAAGAGCTCTGATGGCTTAGTGGTAGGCAGTTGTGCTGTCTGCTGAAAGGCATGCAATTCAAATCCACCAACTTCTTTGTGAGAGAAAGGTGGTTAGTTTCCAGTGCGATTTACTGCCTCTGAAAACCTGCTAGAGGGTTAGCTATGAGCTGGTTCCGACTCAATGGTATATAATAACAACTTGCATGTTTGTTGAACCAAAACTTTGATTCATATGATCAGAATGAATACATATATTTTTCTTTTTCCTTTATTACTTAATTTTTAGTGATGTATATTATGCTGAGGTTGATAATAAATTTCAAGGATGGTAGTCTTTGATTTGCTTAGATTTAGCATACTTGTAAAAAAGAGTGTAGGCAACATACACATAGCTGAGTATGATTTCTATTAATTCCACAAAGAGAAATAGTCCCCATCAACAATATCCATAGTATAAAACCAATTTCTGTAAGATCAGACATA
Organism: Elephantulus edwardii; assembly: GCF_000299155.1. Taxonomy (NCBI): domain Eukaryota; kingdom Metazoa; phylum Chordata; class Mammalia; order Macroscelidea; family Macroscelididae; genus Elephantulus; species Elephantulus edwardii. Next base: position 41,476,540 of record NW_006399751.1, read on the forward strand.
ATCTCCTATGCTCCTGTACCTACTTCTAATTCCAACACCACACTTAACTACTCTACTTGGTCCAAAATCTGTTACAATGACCACACAGATGTCATAGAAACATTCTCATGGTTATGGAGTTTATTAGGGAAGTTAAGAGATTACAATGCAGATTGGTAGTAGGCCCCAGTTCCTCAGTCTAGACAGCTTCGTAGGTATACAGTTCCTTAGTTTAGACAGCTTCTCAGGTATACAGTTCTTCGGTCCAGATAGCTCAACTGTGCTTGCAGGCCTTTTGACCTTTCATTTCAAGGCTTAGGTCAATGTTATGAAGTTCTCTTAGTCCTGCCAATTATGTGTCTTCCCTCGGTTCTGATTCTGGTAGATAGCAGTCCAAAGTCAGCTCTGTCTCATATTTGTCTCTGATTCTAAGGCTGCTGCTGCTTTTACATAGATGCCAGTCTGACTAACATAGAAATTTTTGGCCCCAAAATACATGAACCGTTTTTTCTTTTTGCTGCTGTGAGATTCCCACATTTGCTACTAAATTCACTCAGTTTAATTTAGTAGAATAGGAAAAAACGGACCACTTCTATAATGATTATTTTATGCACATTCTATTCCCACCCATGTGAAAGTCAAAGTTGATGGCTAGGAAATCCATTTTGAACAATAAACTCTTTATACTACACTTATAAATGGAAGTTTTAGGAATAGATGCCCAATCTTAGAAAATCAGAGTACTTATTTGCTGCAAAATAAGTAAAAATTAAAAAATGTGTGTGTGTGTGTATGTGTATGGCATTTTAAGTAGAATAATGCTACTTAGATATTTAGAATTTATTGTAATTCTGTAGAAATTCCTAACTGTGAGTTTGAAAATTTCTGTATCCCTAATATATTAAAAATAATCAAAGTTAGTTTTAAATGCATAGCTTTCCTAGAATTGAAAAAAAAATCCATATATTTGGGAATGATGAAGAATTGAATTTCTTTCTAGGGTTTTAATTACCATTTCCAAAGAACTAGATGTTTTCAATCTTATGAAAGCTATCCATTTATCAAGAGGGTCTAGACCCTGAAGAAAGACGTCATGCTTGGTAAAGTAGAGGGTTAGTGAAAAAGAGGAGGACATTCAGTGAGATGGATTGACACTGCCTCCAACAGTGGGCTGAAGCAGAGATCATGAGGGTGCACAGGGCAGGGTAGTGTTTTGTTCCGTTGTACATGCAGTTGCTGAGAGTTGGAGCCGACATCAAACACAAGAACACCTAACAGCAGCAACAACAACATCACTGTCAGCCAGATGCTATTTTAGGTCTATGAGAAGGCAACAATGACCAAAACAACCAAAATAAAAATCCCTCTCCCTTTGTAGAGGAGGAGATAGGTAAAGGAAAGAGGAAGAAAAATAGTTACAAGGCAAGGAAGGAGTGCCAGTAGGTAGATTCACTTTTCTCACCATTTTATTAGTACCCAAGCATAAATTGTGCCACCCGTGAACCTACAGAAGAATTAAACCCCCCTTTACTGTTGTTGATTCAGAACTGATTCTTAACTGACCCTTTAGCAAGGCTTTGGAGACCGTAAATTGCACAGGAAGAAATTGTCCATCTTTCTTCCTGTCAGAGAGGAATTGTCAGCGGGACTGTCAGACACATTTTATCTTTTTTGGGTTAGCAGCATGTAAATATATAATCTTGATATAATCTTAACACAAAACAATTTTAAGAACCAAAATGGAGGCAGGCATAAATTATAGAATAAATTTTAATCTAAGAACAAGGTTGGGCAAGTACTCTTTAGGTAAACAGGACTTCCTATATAAGACAAGGCAACTTTGGTAGAAAACTTCATGAAGTTTTGGTCTTTATCTTAAACGTATGTGGAAACCCACTATAGACTTTGCATCCTAGGTAGTTTGTATTTAAGAAAGAATACCCATTTTTTTTTTCTGTTTCCTAACGTGGGGAATGGATTCATTGGAGACAGCAAGGCTAAAGACATAGAGATCAATTATCATCCCAAAATCTACATCCGTCAGTTGATTCTCATTCATAGCAATCCTGTAAGACAGAGTTGAAATGCCCGTAAGGTTTCCTAGCTCAGTTGGCCTAGTGGACAGAAAGTGATGGTACCAAGCCAAAGGTGGGTCGTTTTAATCTACGACCCTCAGGACTGGTTTTAATTGTTTTGGTCAAACATTCTTCTAAGTGGTATATCACTGGTCTGTCCATTTGCTGTACAGAGGTAACTCATAGTTGTGACGCTGAACACTGTGACACTGATGTGTCAAATGTGATAATGGTAACCTGTGGTGGACAGTGTTTGGTGGCGTTCCCAATTAAAACAAACTCGGAAGCAGGAGTAGCATCCACTTCCACAGTGGTTTGCCTCTGGAAACCCTATGAACTTGGAGAAATGATGAAAGTTATATAGGTGTTAAGGTCTTTCGTTCGTAGGGTCGCTCTGAGTTGTCTACGACTTGACGGCATGTAACAACAACAACAACAACAGGCTTTATTGGAACAGATTACCAGTTCTTTACTCCTTCCAAGTAATGAGTGGATTTGACCAGCTGACCTTTTGATCACCAAATCAAGGAAAAATAAGAATTAGAATGGTAGGTATAAAAAGAGCAAAGGTCATGCGGGGACAGTCATATCTGACCTTTATCAACTTCACAAAGAGAAACTGTCCCCATCAACAGTATCAGCTATACAAAACCAGTTCCCATGAGGTCAGACATGTCGCCCATGCTCCTGTGTCTCTTTCTAGTCATCTAAACATGAATCTTATTGCTTTATCGCATCCAAAATCTGATGTGATAGCTCACAGACAGTGTAGACCATATTGGGAAAGTCAAAAGGTTATATTCCAGGTTAGTAGCAGAACAGTCAGGACAACTTAAAAAATGTGCTCGCAGGCACCACAGCGTTGAGCCTCATGGTTTTAGGCCAGTATTAAAAAGTTCTTAGTTCTGCCAGTTATGGCTCTTCCCTCTCCAGTCGTCTGGCAAACTTCAGCAAAAGCACCCTGGTGTAGCAGTCCCAAGTTCCCATCTTATGTGAACTCTCTGGTTCTCCTCTGCGGCTGCTCTGACTGCTGCTCCTGTCGGCCCTCCTAGTCAGTCTGGCATCTTGAAAGACAAGTTGCATTTGTGTTCTCTGGTTCTCTGTTTGTGGAAGATCTTCCTTCTGCTGCCGGATCAGCTCAATTTCTTGGTGAGGCTAGCCAGTTCCTATGTAGACTGGTGAGATTAATCAGTCCCTCTGTGGATTGATGAGCCAATCCCCCTGTGCATAGGCTAACATGCCCTTTTCACATATTCCTGCCCATCTATATGTCAAAGTCAAGGAATGACTAAGAAGTCCATTTTGAATAAACTCTTTACTCCACTGTAGGTTTGTGTAAAATTAATGAATTGACTTTGAATCCTTTAAGCCAGAATCATATTCAGATAGTTCAAATCCACCAGCTGCCAGCTGCTGTGTGGAAGAAGGATGGGGAGTCTCCTCCTGTGTGATTTAACTACCTCTGAAAACCCACTGGAGGGTCAGCTCTCCCTTGGTTCTGACTAAAAAGTGCACAACAGCAACAGCAGTGAAGTTCATAGGTAATTGATTATTTCATGTGACACAAAGGAAAAAGGCTGAAGCTATAGATACAGATTAGGAATCATTGGAAAATATTTGTGACTGGTATCCAAGTCATGGGATTGATTAAAATTGCCCAGGGAAAGTGAGTGTAATAGGATATGAGGACCTGTAGCAGAACACCATGGGACATTAACATTTAAGGGTATAATCAGAAGAATGATCAGAGTTAAAAGCAAATCTAGATTGGCACTTTGAAAGGTGAAGGTAGTGTATTAGGGTTACAGCGTATGTCATATTCTATAAAGGGGCAAGTAAGCAAATGCTAAAAGGAGACCTTTAAATGTGACAAGTTATAGAAAAGAAAATGGGCATTGTCATACAAACTGGAGTTTGCATCTTGGCTTTTTATTGTATGATGAAACTTTTTTACTTTCTCTGAGTTTTAGTTCTTTTTTAAAAGTAGGATAAGAGCAATCAAAAAATATTGTTCTAAATAGCAAATTAATTCAGTAAGTTTGTGTAAAGTGCCTAATGTTGTTCCCAGGGAGCTCTGGTCACTTAGTAATAAGAAGCTGCACTGCCAGCCCAGAGTTTGAATATACCGGCTGCTCTGAGGGAGGAGAATGGGCAGTCTCTCCTCATGACATTAACTGCCTCTGAAAATCCAAAATGGGTCAGCTGTAAGTTGATTCTGACTCAATGGAAAACAGCAACAGTGTAGTTCCTGGCTAATAACAGAAATCTGCTGAAGAGTAATAATAATAATGGTAGTAATGGTAGCATAAATTTGTTGATACTTTCTCAGTAGTGGTGGGGTGATAAATAATGTGGTAGCTAAAGTCTGTTGTTTTATTTTTATCTTTTTTTCAAGAAGCTTCAAAGCAAAGACAAAACTTAATTTTAATGTAAAAAGCCATTGAACTGTTGAGAGCAATATTTGTTGAGAAAAAGGACAGAAGCTGAGTATAAATGTGAGTAGGGTATGAAGGTAATGTCAACTTAATAATATTTTAAAAGTGAAAAAGGTAGAGATACCATATGCATCGTCTTTATTCATTTGGTTATCTAAAGGAACCATACAATACATCCATTCAGTGAGCTAGCCAGTCCAAGTCATCATCATCAAGTTAGAATCAACTTATACCTGACTCTTTAGTGGGTTTTTTGAGCCTGAAAATTGCACCAGAGGACATTGTCTGCTTTCTCCTTGCATCTGGTGGTAGATTTGAACCTCCCGAGAGGTATCATATTTCAGTTAACACTGCAACTCTCTGCAAACTACACAACCAGGGCTCCCATTCAAACAATATAGACCTGGGGGAAAAATAGAAACTCCTCTTAAGATAAATGTCTATGGCCCACCCATCTCCATCCTCTCTACATTTAAGTCTCCAAATCTACATATGTCAGTTATTCATAGGTCTAAAACTTCTTCATGAATAAAATCCTAGTTACTGAATTTTTTTTAACATGAGGCTTAGAGTTGAACACAGTAGTCCAGAATGCCTCTGTCCAGTAGGAAAATTCTCTTTGTAGTTCTGCCAACACGCTCATTTTACAGATGTTTGAAACTCAAGTCATGAGTAAAACTTCATGCGTTCACAGTGGGAACTGGTGGAGTCACCTATGAGGAAACTATAGGCCTGCTAGCTATTGTATGGAGTTCTTTCTGTTACAAAAAATAAAGACGAACTCTTCCACCAATATATAAAGAATCAGCACTTAAAACTCTGATAAACTAAGAAATGATTATTTGTGTTAAAGAATGTTTGTCTCAAGAATTACTAGAAAGCTAGACTTAAACGTGTTTATAAATATTTTAGAACATATTTAATATATAAGTAGATATCTGTATTTTTTGGTAATAATGACTTTAAAATTCTAAATTTCCTAGCTTTTGATTTATTGTAATCAGAAACCTAACTTACTACTAACTTAACGTAGCCTTACTGCTTAGTAGCTCAACTTTGCTTACTGAAAGTGAGGGGGACTTGAAGCACTTGTTGCAAAAGATCAATGAATGTAGCCTTCAATATAAATTGCATCTCAACTTCAAGGAGACAAACATTCATACCATTGGACCTATAAGCAACATCATGATAGATGGAGAAAAGATTGAAACTGTCAACCACTTCCTCTTATTTGGTTCCACAATTAACACCCTTGGTACCAGGAAATCAGAGACTATTGCACTGGGAAATTTTGCAGTTAGGGACTTCTCCAAAGTTTTGAGGAGTAATAATGTCAGTTTGAAGACTAAGGTGCATCTGATGCAGGCCATGGTCTTTCTGATCACTTGCTATGCATCTGAGAGCTGGACAATGAGTAAGGACAACAGAAGAAAAATTAATGTATTTTTCGCTGTAATGTTAGAGTGTTGACCATCCCATGGAAGGCCAAGAGACCAAACATGTCTAGGAGAGAGTACAGCTAAAGTTCTCTTTGGAGGCAAAGAGGATGCTTCACCTCACATAGTTCAGGCATGTTGCTAGGAGGGGCTATTCCTTGAAGAAGGACATGATGCTTTTAAAGGCAGAGGGTTGGTGAAGAAGAGGAAGACCCTCGACCAGGTAGATTGACACAGTGACTGCCGCAGTGGGCTCTAATGTGTCAGGAAGTGTAAGGATGGCACAGGATAGGTCAGGGTTCAGATCTGTTGTTGATGGTTGATATGGGTTGTACTTGACTCGATAGCACCTAATAACAACAACAAAAACTTAGTAGCTATTGGCTTATTAAGTGTTTTTCTGTGCACTGGCTAACTCTTTTATTATCTCATTTAATCTTAATAACTACCACAATTTTCATTGTGAAGAAGCAGAGCTAAAACATATCAACTTGGCCAAGGAAAATTATCAATTAAAAAATTATTGGTTAACTTTCTTCCCCTCCCCCCTTTGGGGTACTGTAATGTATTGGTTGTTAGCTCATTTTGGTTCTCTTTGCTTTAATTGTGAATTAAAACCCAATGTAGACATGTCTTCATACTTGATGAAGATATTATCTGTTGAACTGTAGATTGATCACTAATAGGAATCTCTAGTTGAGAACTGACCCTTATGGAATGAACATGCCTTACGATATTTTAGCAGACTGAGGTAGTAGATAGCTTGTTTTGGGAAAGCTCTCTTGGGAATAGTATTTTATATTTAAATGTTAGAAATGTTGAATATCACAAATATGAGTACTTTGTTGAGCACTGGAAAATTTTGGGGCAGTAAATAAGAAAACATTTGTTTGTGAAGGGCAAGTAGCTAAAAGTAGGTAAATCTTAAATATTTTATATTGAGCCTAAGCATCATGTGTCATAACATTTTACCAAATCAAGATTTGCTACTGTTTCATTGACTCTTGAAAACTGCTGAGGGTACTGTAATCCCCAATTACTTGATTTTCTTTTTAATGTGATGAAATTCTGTTTTCTCCTTTTTTATAACATTACTATGATACTTTTCATCTTTGTCTAAATGTAAATTGAGAGTATTAAGCTAAATTTCTTTCATGGACTGTGAGATATGGTGTGCTTTCGTGGTTGAGTTACTAACTTCACCTTTCAGTAGTAGTACATAGGTTATATTGAAAGGTTCATTAAATTTTCACAGGTTACTGTACATTCAAGTCTCCGTGAGTTAGGGCTTGCTAAGAACTGGTTTGATTTTGGTTTTAATGCATGGTCAGAGGATGCAGTCCTAGTCTTTGATCAAGAAGTGAAAGCTCTCAACTTCTCATGAAAAATTTGAGCTGTCAAATAGAGGCCAAATTTAAAGTATGTTGCTTCTGGCATAATATACCATTTTACAGTTTTATAGAAAGCTAAAACGGTGACTTTAGTTTTAGCTCATTAATTTAGGTTTTTTGATAACTTAATATGATGTGATAAATTTAAAAAATGACCTTTTTTTTTTTTAGATTTTGCCACTGTCTTTTAAGTAGTATATAGGTTGGTGGTTGTTATTATATACCATAGAGTCAGAACTGACCCATAGGTTTTCAGAGGCAGTTAATCACATGGAAGGAGATTGCCCATCCTTCTCCCATAGAATAGCTGGTGACCTTGAACCACTTGCCTTTAGGATTGCAACGCAGCTTCTTGCCACTAGGCCACCAGAGCTTCCTAGTACATAGGTAGGCAGGGAGGAACTGATAGAATGTAATTTTGTTATTATGTGGAGATCGTGAAATTCTTTCTGTAAAGAGCCAGATACTAAATATGGTAAATGGCATTGAGGGCCATATGATCTTTGTTGTAGATACTGGATTGCCATATGTAAATGAATGATTACAACTATAGCACAATTTAGAAAGCAGATACTGGATTGCCATATGTAAATGAATGATTACAACTATAGCATAATTTAGAAAACAGTTTAAACACAGGCAGCTGTATATATTTTAGATGTTTGTTAACTTTTGTTATTAAAATATCTTCTAATTTCAGAAACTCAAAGATGAGATTTATTTATGATGATACATTGAATACATGGAAAGGTGTTTTTAAAAACAACATAATAGAGAATGGCAATGGTACATATTACTAAAAATAGTTTTTCAGCATTTTTATGTCTACATAGATTAAGTAATAACTTTTTAATTATGTAAATACTAGTTATATGAATATTATCTTTACTTATTTCTGAAAAACTAGGGTTTTTTTAACTTGAAAGCAAATCTGCAACTTGAGATTTCCATTAATTATGATGAACTTTTTTTCCTTTGTCATAAGTAAGGAATGTTTACTGTAAAAGACATGACATAATTGAATGGTAATTTATTAAATTTATTTTGAAAAGAATTGGACATCAGTAGATTGACTTGAATAATAGTTTGTGAAAATATGCAGCAGAATCTGGGTTATAGTTTTCAGTGTTAACATTTTATAAATTACTTGCTACAAGCAGTTTTGATGCTATAATGCTGTATGGTGCCACATAATTTTAGTTTAAGTCATTTGTAGTATTACCTAATGTGTATAGATTAAATCTAATATATTCCTTTCAGAGATTCGTCAGCGAACTGTAGCCCAAAGAAGCCTTTCCCCAGCACCAGCAACTGCTAATCAGGGCCCTCCTCCACAAGTTCCCGTGTCTCCTGGACCACCAAAGGACACTTCTGCCCCTGGTGGGCCCCCAGAAAGAACTGTTAGTCCAGCTCTACCATCAAATGTGTTACCAAGACGTCTTGGATCCCCTGCTACTTCAGTACCTGGAATGGGTAAACAGAACACTTAATGTTATTTACAGTTTATATTGTTTTCTCTGGTTACCAATAAAATGGGCCATTTTCAGACAGTATGGAAATGACATTTCATTTGAAAATAGCAGAGCAGTTATCTGATTAAGCAGGAGTTCCATATTCAATTAGCCATAACTCTTTACAGCTGCCACCTTGTGATACTGAAACCTATTTCTTGAGCTCATTTAACTGTTATGGCTTCTTTGTTTAAATGGCAATAAAACTTTGTAGTATTCTGTAGTCAACAGTATAGCATATCTTTTTATATTCAACTTTAGAATGGCTCCAGATTTATATAAATTGGAGATAGAAGAATGTACTACACCCTGAATATATATATATTTAAACATAAAAATCATTTAACATATTTCAAGAATATTTCTGTGTGCATACAACTACTTTTGTAGATATTAGCTGGTAGATACTTCTTTTTTTAAAGTCATAGACCGTTGGTATTTCCTGGTCAATACTTTAGTATGACTCTCTATCATTTTAGTATACTATTTTTACTACTATCTTATTTCTTTGATTATCTCTCCTCTGCCTCTCCTCCCCCCCTCCTCCTTTTGCCCCTCATTTCCCAATATGGTAGATCTCTAGTGGAAGTTGTCATTTGAAATTTTCTTATAGAGCTTGACTGGGACATGGAAAGCCCACTTCTTTAGCAGACCGTATTATTACTTAGATTTCCATGTCATATTATTAAATATTAGTATTCAGTCATATGGTATGGAAATATTATTGATATTAATTATTACTAAGATATAACTTAGAATGGCTGTTAGGCTAGATAGTAAGTAGGTATTATTTAATCAGGATATTTTTGGAATAAAATTAATGAGTCACTTATTACCATAGGTTTTTTCCCCTACCATTTTTCTCTCCAAAATAGCACTGGAAGATTTTTAGAAAACTAAATTTACAAACTAAGAAAGTTGACTACAAATGAAATGTACACGTATTTTATGATGACATTGTCACTGGAAGATAGCCATGTATTTTGTGAAATTAAGAATACTATCATTAGGTTGATTTGAGCTATTTAAGATTTCTAAACTAATGTTTCTAATTATTTAGTAAAAAAGCTTGTGAGAATATGTGATTATGTACACTTTGGTATATAACTAGTTTTAAAGAAATAAAAGGTTAGCAATTTATATGTATATTGTACATATAAGGATAGGGTTATATGAAGAAGTTCCCTCGTCATATAAACATACATATTCTGCTAAAGTTACTAATTTCTGTATAAAAGACTGACACTTGAAACTGTTTTAAGTTCTATATTGCCAAAAATGTGAATAAGCAAAGTAATTTCTTATGTAGAAGATTAAGAATTCATTTTTTCATTATATGGTCTTTATGGAAGAGAATCAATTTAATGTGTTTTACCACAGGGCACCCATATGTTTGAAAATTAATAACCAGCAGGTACTTGATAGTTTGCCAACCTTTATAAAAATGACCAGTATTCCTACAATGATTACTTTTGATGTTTATATTTAATTACTGTTGTCTGTAATAACAGCATGATTCTGAAGAAGTGTGATTTAAAAACATAATAATATACAAGGTATTTAAGATATTGTTATAAAATTTTTTATGTTTCATATGTCCAGATTCCTTTAGGGATATTTAAAGTACAAAGATGTTGAAGTAAAAATATTTGAACAAAGATAAGTTTGCATCAGATGCTCTCAGTATCCACTTTGTCATATTTTTCAAGTTGAACATTTGATAATGATGACACCTAGTATCACTGTTCACCTTAATTTTTTTAATATTATAATTGTATAATGTGATTAACAAGTTTACTAGTAAGTTATCTGAAGAAACCTTGAAAATATACTTGATTTGTAATACTAAAGGTTTGCTCTAGAACCATAATTTCATAGATATAATTTTGATATCACTTGCCCCTTTTTTAAGGTGTCCATGGTGTCTAAATTTGTAATTATTTACAAAGCACATTTTAATGCAGTATTGCTGCCCCAAAGCACGTGACTTGAATCCACTGATTACTAAGAGGGAGAAGGAGGAACAATCTCTTCCCATACTATTTACTTCTGAAAACCCACTGGAGGCTCAGCTATGAGTTGGTTCCAAGTAGATGGCAAACAACAACCACAGTCCCCCAAAGCCAGTCTTATTTTGTTTCAAGCATTCTGTAAGATTTCTATGCCAATCTCTATTGCTGTTTTCTGTGTTATATTCATTTACCTTATTTACAATGGCAGATATTACATTTCTTTTATCTCAGTTTGTTCTTGATATCTTCATCTAGGGGGTGTCTCATTTCAGAGTGTTTCCCACAAATAATTCTCTTTGAGTTTTCAGATATTTTGACAGTATTGTTAAAATATGAATCTCTTTTTTGCATTGATACTGCTTTTGTATAATACAAATAATTATATAAATTCTGTGATTTATTCTGTAACTCCACATGCCCCATTACCCTTTTCTGATATCGTCTAGTGAGTATAAATAAGAGTATTTCTTCATTGTTGCTGCTAGTTGCTGTCAAGTTGCTTCCAACTCTTGGCGACTCAGTGTAGAGCAGAAAAAACATTTCTCGATCCTTTGCCATCTTCATGATCTTTTTCAAGTCCATTATTGTGGCCACTGTGAATTTTGAATGCCTTTCAACCTCATGAGTCTTATCTTCTAGCACTGTATTAGACAATGCTCTTCTACAGTCTATGGGGTTTTTATTGACAGATTTTTAGAATTAGGTATCAGACCTTCCCTCCCAGTGTATCCTAGTTTGGAAGCTCTACTGAAATGTGTTTTTCATGAATGACACTACCTAAAATGCAAAGAAACCCTCATTGCCATTGAGTTGGAATCAGCTCATAGCTGACCTTCCACTGAGTTTCTGAAGCTGCACAAATCTGCAAGATGAATTGTTGTTATGTGCCATTGAGTTGACTACAACTCATAGCAACCCTGAGAAAACAACTCTGAACCTTGCTGTATCCTGAGCCAACATCACAATCTCTGACACAATTGCTGTGTCATTCCATCTTGTTGAAGGTCTTCTTCTCTTGCTCTCGTCTCCAACCCTTCAAAACATGGTGTCCTTCTCTAAGGACTGGCCTTTTCTGAAACATGCCTAAAATATGTGAGCCAGAGTTTCAACATCTTGATTTTACTTTCTCCAGGACAGACCTGTTTGTTCTCTTAGCAGTCCATAGTATGTTTAGTACTCTGCTCTAGCAACACAGCTTAATGGCATTAGTTCCTCTCCTGTTGTCCTTACTCATTGTACAGCTTTCAGATGCATAGCAAGCAATTGAGAAGACCATAGCAAGAATCAGATGCACCTTAGTCTTTAGATGGACACTATTGCTCATTAGTACTCTCAAGAGGGCCCAGAAAACAGATTTTCCCAGTGCAGCTCATCTTTTGATTTCCTGACTGCAGGTCTCATGGGTGTTGATTGTGAATCTGAGCAAGATTAAATTATTAACAAATTATTAACAACTTCAGCCCTTTCTCCATCTATCTGATACTGTTTATTGGCCCTGTGGTAAGGATTTTTGTTTTCTTAATGGGAAATGTAACCCATACTGAAGGCTGTAGTCCTTTTTTTTCCCTTTTTATTGTTAAATTTTATTAGTTTTAATGAACATTTACAGAGATTTTGGGTTTTCATTCCTTCATTGCTGCACCGTTCTCTCTACCCCCCTCCCCAGTTTGTTCTTCTTCCCCCGCCCTCCGAATGTCTGTTTTAATTGTCCAATTGCCACAGTGCTTGTCAAAGCCAGTTCTGATTAATCTCCTTTGTCAGTGTGTCCTTTGCCATTCCCTATCACTCCTCCCTGAGAGAAACTTCACCCTGATTCATAAGGAAAAGGGGATGGCTTATTCTCTTAGCTACTTCCTGCTGAAAAGGGACGCTGTGGGTTTCAGGGTGAAGAGCTTCTCTCACTACTCTAAAGGGCCCCTTTGGCAGTAGGAAACACATAGACTATTATGGAGATTGATTTTGGAATTTAGATGCACTCTTATTGATTGTGCTTAGCCGTACATGTTCATATCCTTGAAGATGTATCATGGAGGTGTTGCAACCTAGAAGACACAAATTTAACTAACAAGTTAAAAGTACATGAGTCAAAAGTGAGCTTTAAAGTTGTGTCATCTGCATAACACAGATTATTGATGAGTCTGATGTCACATTCTTCCTCTGATTTTTTATCCTGCAGAGTTATTGATGATATCAAACTACTATGCAGAGTTATTGGTAGTATCAGACTACTAAAGAGGGGCTGCCTTTAGACTAGCAGCACAGCTCCCTCCTGACTATGCTACCAGAACTCTTCCCATCTAAACATAAAGATAATTGTTTTTCCTTTCCTCTCTGAATGCCTTTTGTTTCTTATTCTTACCCTACTGTTTTCTAACATTACAACTGATCAGTGCCGTTTATCACAATGTCTCCACAAATCCTCCCCTGTACCTTGTTCCCTTCCCATCCTTTACCTGTCTGCCCACTAAACTTTGCTGACCCAGCATTTTTTATTTTTCTTTTTTTAAATTTCTTCTTCTCTCATGCTCCTTTGTCTTTTTTCCATTGCTCCTTCCCAGTTGATCTATTAGGCATGTCTTGTTCCAAATTGTTAATTGCAAAGCATATATCATCTATCTGTTTCAAGTCATTTATCCCTCTTGAAAAGAGTTTAGTCTGTAGGAAGGGGTGCTGCTAACTTAAAGGCAACACCTCTCTGGTACTCTGTCTGAATCCAGAAGTGGTTCTGTGGAGTAAGATGAACAGTCTCTTTCTATCCTGTTTACAGTTTTGGAAGCTGAGTGAAGCTATGAGTTGTTTCTGACTTTGCGGCAATGACTTTGAGTTAAATGTCAATTAGTTCACATTGGTAGTAGATAGTGTTCTTAAAGTTTCTATGTTTTTACTGGTTTTCTGTTTGCCTGTTTTTGAGACAATGTTGAAAGTTCCAAATAAAATTATGTATTTGTCTTTTTTTTCCTTAAAGTTCTTTCAATATTTATTTCATGATTTTGAAGCTCTGTGGTCATGTACATCGTTGCTCTTTAGCAATTTAAAAAGGTTCCTTTTGAGGGATTTGCCCGATGCTATATATTGTTTGATTTCTTGATGGCTACTTTCATGGGTGTTGATTTTATACCCATGTAAAGTGAAATCCTTAACAACTTCAAACTTACTCTGTTTGTTTTTATGATGTTGTTTATGGTATAGGTGTATTTTTGTTTTCTTATGAAAATGTATAATCCAAAATGAAGGTTGTGTAGTCTTTGATACTCTTTTAGTAAATGCTTTTATTCCCTTATAATCGTATGCTTAAATTTCTCCTGGCCTGGCCCTTATGCTCTTGTCATACTTTTTATATATGCTGTAAAATCTTCAATAAATTGTTATTTTGGTATCTTTAAGCCATCTTTTAAAGAGATTATCTTTTAAAGATATTTACATAATAAATAATATAATTATCTTTTAAAGATACTTAAATACTAAAAGACTTTTCAATTTACCTACCATGGTAACTAGTTCCAGTGCTCTTTGTTCTTTCATAGAGAGTTAGTGTTCTGTCTGGTGTCTTTTTATTGATTTCCCCCCTCTTGAGTGACTTCTTTTATTAAAGAAAGATTTTTGTTTTAAACTGGTTTATTTACAAAGTTCATATACATTGCTTTTCACATCAGATTTTTCCCGTTTCCTTCCCTCCACCCATCAAATTGTGCGACCCTACAATTAATGCCTCTCCCCTCCTCACCCCTCTGCTCCTGCCTTGAGGGACTTCTTTTGACTGTAAACTTTTAATATTTCCTTGAAGTTCACTTCTGCAGCTGCTGCTGCTGCATTGTTGTAGCATTTTTACTTGAAGAACCTTCATTTTGTCCTTAATTTAAAGAAATATATTTTCACTGTACTCAGAATTGTAGTTTAGCAGTATTTTCTTTCAGAATTTTAAAAGACTTTGTTCCACTGCCTTCTAGCTTTTTCTTCGTTGATAAGAAATCTGCTGTCATTCTTATTTAATGTTTCCTTTTCTGACTGCTTTGAAGGCTTTTTTTATTTGTAACTAATTTTAAGGAACATGGTCATGATCTGCCTTAAGGCAGTTATTTGTTCTGAGAGTTTGTTGAGATTCTTGGATCTTTAAATTGATGGCTTTTATAAAATTTAGAATGTTATTTTGCATTATTTCTTTAAATTATTTTCTTTTCCCTGAGATTTATGGATTCCAATTTTACATATATCAGCCTGCTTGAGAATATTTGTCTACCTCTACATTTCTGTGTATATTGCTGTTGTTGTTATGTGCTGTTGAGTTGCCTGTGACTTATAGCGACCCTATGTACAACAGTCCTAAACCCTGCTCTCTCTTGTGCCAATCTTATTGTCTCCAACACACCTACCCCCTTTCACCCAGTCACTGAATCAATCCACCTCATAGAGGGTCTTCCTTTCCTGTGCTGTCTCTCTACCTTCCCAAGCATGACGTCCTTCTCCAAGGACTGGTTGCTCCTTGCAGCATGTCCAAAGTATGTCAGATGAAGCTTCAGAATCCTTGCCTCCAAGGAACAGCCTGATTTCACCCTCTCTAGGACAAACCTGTTTGTTTTCTTATCAGTCCATGGTATATTCAATACTCTTCTCCAACACCACAGCTCAAAGGCATCAATTCTACTTCTGCCATCCTTAGTCATTGTCCAGCTTCCTGATGCATAGCAAGTGATTTCAAAGACAGTGTGTGTGAATTCCATGATTATCTCTTCAAATTCACTAATCTTTGATTTTTTTAGTTTTATAATTTCTAGACAACTCTTATTGTAAGAGTTATATTTTCCTGTTTAATTGCATGATGGTGATTTTTTTGATCCAGTGCTAGACATTGTGAATTTTACCTTACTGAGTGATGGGTAATGGTTTCTGATGGCAAAGTGGATTAAGCATTGAGGTGCTAATGAAAAGGTTGAAAGATGAACTGTTCTGCTTCTGTAAATATTTATAGCCTTAGGAACTGTGGAAGACTAGTTCTACTCTGTCAGAGGATTGTTGTGAGTTAGAGTTCATTTGATGGCACTGGTTTTACATGCCTGGATATTTTTATATTTGTCTAAATATTCTTGAGTTTTCCTTTTGAGAAGCAGTTAGATGTATTGAAGAAAAACTGATCTTCTCAGGACTTGATTTTAAACTTTGTAGGGAAGGATCAGAGCAGTGTTTTGTTGTTGGTTTAGGTACTGCTGAGTCAGCTATAACTCAGGCTTTAGAGTAGGGCTATTGAGGCAAAACTGCCCTGAATATCCTACCCACTGAATGACCTTTAACATATGAGATTTTCTACTTTGGTGGGAGCAGATTAGATTCTAGCCATTGTGTGAACAAGTTCTCTTAACAATATTGTGTGAACAATATTTCTCTTAATCCCTTTGGGTGAGTTTCCTTACACATGCAAGCCTAATCAGTGTTCTGCTGAATTCTTTACGGACCCTCTATATATCTTTGGTGTTGCTTTTCTCTGCATTCTGCCCTCTCTGGTACTATTTCTCTAAACCCTAGTTGTCTTGAACTTCCCAGAGTCAGCCCAGTCGCTTCAATTCAGCAAGACAACTATGTTTCACCAGGTTCAACCTTCCTCTGCCACTGCTTGAAATCTCTTCAGACAGTAAGCTGGGTATTAATAGGGCTCATTTTACTTGTTTTTCATCTCTCAGTAGTTGTTATTCTAATATACTTAAAACCATGGCTTCATATATTTGCCTACTTATTTAGTTGTTTCTGGAAAAAGTGTAAATATGGCCATAGTAACTCTGTTGAGATTTAAAGAGGCAAGTCCCTTAACTTACTATTTTTTAAGTAAATTCTTAAACTCAGTGAATTTTTAGAGTTTTGTAAAGAACCCAACATAGTTTCACTTTCTAATAGATTATGGTGGTAGTTCTGAGGTAGTACATAAACTTATTTTGTAATAAAGCATTTCTAATGTAAATCTGAATACTTTTAAAGATTTTTAGAAATGAATAATGTTATTTGGAAAAAATATTTTAGGATTATAAGCATAGATCTTTCTTTGTCACTGAATTACTTTTTAGAGTTTTATTATTTATTTGGCAGGTCTTCATCCTCCAGGTCCACCTTTAGCAAGGCCCATTCTCCCTCGAGAACGAGGTGCTCTGGATAGAATTGTTGAATATTTAGTTGGTGATGGTCCACAGAACAGGTAAGTTTTACTAGTATGTTCTATGTTTGAAAATTAAGAATATGCTCATTGGTGAAGGGGTGTGTGTGTGTGTGTGTGTGTGTGTGTGTGTGTGTGTGTTTTGGATTTCTTATAATTTTATGGCTCCTGGTTCCTAATTTTAGAATTTCATGAAGTATATTATAGCCTTGGAAAAACATCATCTTCAACTGTTGTTTAGTAGGAGTCTTGATCAGATAATCTATATGAAATGTATTTTGAAAAACATTAATATCAGCTCTACTATAAGCATAATTAAAGAAATTGAATAATTTCATTGACACCTTTAAGCTTAAAGAGCATAAAAACTAGTAGAATGTAAGAAATATAATTTTATAAATGTTAGCACTGAACTGGATGTTGTGAGGATTTTAAAAATAATGGTGGTTATTTATATGCATGTATTTACAAAATTTTTCCCAAGTATTATTTGATATTGCTAATAACTCTGAGAAGATAAACGTGATATAAACAAAGCTACTGACATAGTACTGACTTTTAAAACTGTGTTTAATAGTAGATACTCATTATTATTTGATCAAGAAGCCAGAATGTAATGTTACTATAATAAATTGTATAATATATAAAGCAATTAGAATAAAGATTGGTATTATTATTTGGTAAGTACCTACAGAAAGAACAGATAAAGTGTATAAATTGAACATGAGCAAGATATTTAAGTATAACTGGAAAAGGTATTAGAATCCTGATGTATAAACTCTTGGGCTAGACTAAACAAAATTGGTTCAAGCTTCCCTGAAGGCACTGGCAAAAAAATAAGACCCTGGGAATCAATGAGATAAATATTGACATGTTTTCACCAACAGAAGCAGCTTTGGATGTGCTCACCAGTCTATGGAAAGAAACTTGGAGGACAGGTGGTTGTTATGTGCCATCGAGTTGTCTGCAACTCATACTACTCCTATATACAATAGCTCTGAACTCTGGCTTATCTGAGCCAATTTAACTGTCTCTGACACACCTGCCCGTATTACCCCAGTCACTGTAGTAATCCATCTCATCTGGGATCTTCCTTTTCTGAATTTTCTGCATCATCCCTCTACCCTTCAAAGTGTGATGTCTTCTCCAGGGACTAGTCCATCCTGGAAACATGCCCAAAGTATTTGAGATGGAGCTTCAAAATCCTTGCCTCCAATGAGCAACTTGGTTTCACCCTATCCAGGATGGACATGTTTGTTCTTTTGGCAGTCCATAGTATTTTCAATGCTCTTTTCTAACATGACAACTCAAAGGCATCGATTCTTCTGTCCTCTTTAGTTATTGTCCAGTCTTTTTTTTTAAATATTTTTTTTATTGGGAAAAACATATTGGGGGTACAAGGAGGTGAGGGTTGGGGGCAGAAGGGTGAGGATGGGCCAGGATGCAGTTGCAGAGCTGCACAGTTTGGT
>NW_006399751.1:41495968-41504614 GCF_000299155.1 Elephantulus edwardii
CCCCCCCAGGTGCCTGTCGGGGCCTGGGTTTCAGCTGTGCACACCACAGCAGTGGGCAATGAGCTTAAAGCCCCTGATGGCTCTGGACACTGACTCTCACCAGTGATTGTCCAGTCTTTGATGCATAGCAAGTAATTGCGAAGACCATGACCTGGATCAAGCACACCTTTGTCTATAGACAGACATCTTTGCATTTCAGTGTTCTGGAGAGGTCTCTGATAGCAAACTTTCCTAATCCAATTCATTTTTTCATTTCCTGGCTGTTGGTCCCAAGAGTGTTGATTGTGGACCCAAGCAAGCTGAAATTGTTAACCATCCCAGTCTCTTCTCCGTCTCTCATGGTGCTGCTAATTGGCTCAGCAGTGAAAATCTTTGTTTTCTTTCTCTTGAGCTTCAATCCTTATTAAAGACTGCAGTCCTTGACCTTCTGCAGGTCCTTTAGGTCCTCCTCAGTTTCAGTGAGCAAGTTTGTGTCATCCTCATAATGGAAGTTGTTGATGAGTCTTCCTTAAATTCTGATGCCACATTTCTCCTCATAAAGACTAGCCACTTGAATGATCTGTTCCACATATAGATTGAAAAGATGTGGAGGCTCATCAACACACACATTTCCTGATTTTGGACCATACAGTGTTTTATTGCTCTGTTCTGATTACTGTCCAAATATAGATTTCGCATGAGCACACTCAGGTGTTCTGGGATTCCCATTCTTCTCAAGGTTAGACACAATTTATTGTGATCCACACAATCAAATGCCTTTGCATAGTTAATGAAACACAGATAAACACTCCACTGCTACTTGCTGCTTTCAGCCAAGATCCCTCTGACATTGGCAATGAGGTCGTCAGTGCTATGGCCTTTTCTAAACCCAGCCTGTACTTCTGGTAGTTCTCTATTGGTTGTACTGTTCTAGTCATTTTGGGATAATCTTCAGGATTTTGCTTGCGTGTGATATTAGTAATATTGTTTGATAATTTCCACAGTCTTTCAGATCACCCTTTTTTGGAATGGGAATAAATATGGATCTTTGCCATCCAGTTGGCCAGGTAACTGTCCTCCAGATTTCTTGATACAACTTGGTAAGCACTAGTTGTTGCTGTTGTTGATTGCTGTCGAGTCAAGCAGGACTCACAGTGACCCTATGAACAAAAAGATCTGAACTTTTTCTATAACTATTGTCATTTCTCTAAGTTCATAGAGTTTCCAGAGGCATGTAAAGAGCCATATTTATTCCCATTCCAAGAAAGATGATTCAGTAGAATGTGGAAACTGTAGAACAATATCATTAATATCACATGCAAGCAAAATACTGATGAAGATCACTAAAAAATGGCTAGAAAAATACATAGACAAGAGAACTGCCAGAAATTCAAGCTGGATTTAGAAGGGTCCATAGGACCATGGACATCATTGCTGATGTCAAAGGGATTCTTGCTGAAATCAAAGAGTACCAGAAGAATGTCTGTTTATGCTTTATTGACTCTGCAAAGGCATTTGACTGTATGAATCATGAAAAAATTATGGCTTACATTGAGAAGAATGGGAATCCCAGAACACCTAATTGTGCTCATTCAAGACCTATACCTACACAAAGAATCTGTTGTTTGAACAGAGCAAGAGAAGTCTACATGGTTTAAAATTAAGAAAGGTGTGCATCATGATTGTAATGATTGTATCCTTTCTCCTTACCTGTTCAGTCTGTATGCAAGTTAGATTATTCCATATTCTGGACTCTATGAACAAGAATGTGGCATCAAAATCAGAGGAGACTCATCAGTAACCTATATTATGTAAATGACATACCTTGCTTGGTAAAGTGAGGAAGACTTGAAATGCTTGCTGCAGAGGATAAAAGATTAACCTTCAATATGGATTGCATGTCAACATCAAGAAAATAAAAATTCTGTTAAACCAATAGACAACAGCAGAATAGATGGAGAAATGATTGAAACTGTCAATGACTTCATCTTACTTGTATTCACAGTCAACACCCTTGATATCACCAGTCAGGAAATCTGAAATTGCACTGGAAAGTCTGTAGTCAGGGACCTCTCCGAATTATTGAGGGGCATTGATGTCAGTTTGAGGACTAAGGTTCACCAGATTCAGGTCATAGTTTTTTTGAACACTTGCGGTGCTACTGAGAGCTGGACAAAGAATTCAATGGCTGAAAAAAAAAATTGAATGGCTGAAGAAACGATGCTTTTGAACTATGCTGTTAGAGAAGTGTGCTGAACACACCCTGGATTCCTAAAGAAAACACAGAAATGAAATGTCTTGGAGAAGGTGCAGCCAGAATGTTCATTGGAGGCATAGGTGATAAAACTTCATCTCACATACTTTGGGCATGTTGTTAGGAGAGGCTTTTCTGTAGGGTTATCATGCTTGGAAAGATGGAGAGTCAGAAAGAGACAACAACCCTCAATGAGATGTATTGACACCGACTGTGGCAGTGGACTTGAGATATCAGATAGTGTGAAGATGGCCTAGGATAAGACAGGTTTCAGATCTGTTGTTCATAGGCTCGCTATGAGTCATACTTGACCTAATAACAACAACAACCACAACCAAAATTCTATTTCTTTACTTCAAGACATCTGAGAGGCTTTAATTATCTCTTTTAAGGACTTTTTATTAGCCTGGGGGCTACCATCCCAAGAAATATACTTTGACAAACACTGAAATTTAAATCTGTTATCAAATTGACTGGCTTAATAAATAAATAAAAATTGACTGTATATTCATTTACCTGTTAATAGTTTATTTTTAATCTGATACATAAGTTGAATTTTAATATTATTTGCTTTTCAAAACTAGGTCTTAAGAGTATTGTTTATGGTTTACCATGTACATCTAATTTGATAAATCATGTTTGACTATGTTAATATATTAGACATGATGCCTAAAACAGCTTCTCTCTGTACTTGTAACTTGACTATTTCATTTTTCCTTTTTGTGTAGGTATGCCCTTATATGTCAGCAGTGTTTTTCTCATAATGGAATGGCTTTGAAGGAAGAATTTGAATACATTGGTAAGAATTACTAGGCAGTTTGATTTAAAATATTTTATTCTTAAATAAATTATCCTATGCCACTTTCCCTTGTATTGCCAATTTATTACAGTAACCAGTGGGGAGACAACAAAACTTTTTCTCTTACAGTATAGTCTCTAGTCCAGTTGTTCTTAAGGCTCATTATCTCTTAGAATTACCTCAAGATGTTTTATAAATTATACTAATGACTTACATATAGTGTGATTTCATTAATTTGGGGCATTGTCCAAGTAATATAAATTTTTTTTCAGTTCCAGAGATAATTCTCATGTGCAGCTACTATTAAAAACTATTGTATTAAAGTTATTCTGTGTCTGAGATTTAATATCTTATTTTTTACTTTGATATAAGCAAGGATCTAGGTATTTAATATATCTGATATAATATTGTTGACTGGAACATTATTAATAGTGCTTTGCTTTTAATTAGTCTGCATTGTAACTGTTTAAAGCCTTTTCTGCTTTAAACTTGGTATTCTAAAAAGAGAAAATATACTTTAAAATTAGCTTTAGGTAGACCAAGTTTTGTAATAATATTAGAACACCTCTGACTTTCACAAGAATTTAATAACTTTTGAAGGGTTCTTTGGCAATTGACACAATAATCTTGCATGTTATCTAATTAGTTCTTAAGCTCTATTTTTTTTAATTTATTTTTTTAAGCAACATATATTTTTTACAGCATATTCTTCCCATTTAATTTTTCCCCCATTCATTCATTGTTGCACATTTTCTTCTCTGCCCATCCCCCCCCTCAGTTCGCTTTTCTCTTTGAAAAGAAAAAAAAATTCTTTCATTGTTATACAATCTTCCCCAAGTCCATAGTCCACTTTACTATGCATTTCTTTTTCTGAAATTTTGTCATGAAAATAATACCTAGTCATTTTGATTTGTGGTTTTGTTTATTTTAAAAACTTCTTGCAGCCTTTCGATGTGCCTACTGTTTTTTCTTGAATCCTGCAAGAAAAACTCGACCCCAGGCTCCAAGACTTCCAGAGTTTAGTTTTGAGAAGAGGCAGACAATAGAAAGCTCTATTTCAAGTGGTCCATTGCCATCAGGAAATGTGCATCCATCAGAAAGCCAAGTCAGTGAAGGTATGAATATATTAATTGGAGTGTTTTGTCCCTTATTAATGTGTGCCATTTAACAATGAAGCATAGCATTTTTGTTTATGTAGAATGGATTAGATGACCTGATTTTGCTGCATGCTTATATCAGCTATTGCTCTGATACTGTAGTCTTCTTTGTGATTGTTATCATATGTTTCACTTTTAAAATGGAAGTTTCATTGTGTTAAGCAAGATCTAATAATGGTTTGACCTCTTGGATATTTGACTAGGAATGTGTTCCTTAAATCTTTTTTTCATGTTATCTCAATAAAGCAGAATGAGGATTATGCAACATTGCTTTTAAGGGTAGCATTCTTTTTATTATTTTTTAAAATTTTATATTGGTTTGCATACAAAATTCATATATATTGCATTTCACACTTTCTTGTGTTTCAGACAGTCATTTCTATGCACTGTGTTTTATAAATTAATCACCATTGATATATGCCCATCATTATAAGATTTGTGATATACATTGATAAGATAGGTTTGTATCTCTCTATTACATGAGCTAGAAGAAGTTACCAGGAAGCAGAAAACTTTGCAAATAGAAAGTTATGCTTACATAAAACTTTAGCTCTTTTGAAGCTAATAGTTTATAGAGACCTATGGAAGTAATATTAGTGATGCTTGAGGTACATATCTTTGATGTAAAATCCCACTTATTGTAGAGAAACAGAATTTATTGGAGTTTATAGATATTAGAATTAATCTTGTAATTGTTTTATTAATTCTTGTGGCAGTGACATGTAAAGTTGAAATCTGATAAGTAATTGCCAACTATATTATGCAATTTATATCACTTTAGGAGTGTTTTGTTATACCTATAGTACTATTTATTAAGCAATTCTGAATTACAGAGATTGTTAAAATTATGGCATAGGGCATGATATTTTGTGCTTACTCCAGTGTATATTCTTTGTTTACCCACTCATTAGTAGAAATCTCTTCAGTTTCTCAGATTATAATTTACTACATATATTTCATTTTTTATAAATGCATGGAACAAAAATTATTTTAACCAGGAAGAACTTGCTGACATCAGAAGTTTAGTGTGAGAATTTGAGAGTTTTAAGAATTACTGTTTTGAAGAATTAACCTTAAATATGTGTGTTGAATTGGGCTTGGCTTTTGGCTTACTAACAAATATCAAAATGGGTTGAAATACAGGTAGTCATGACCAAGGCTTGTATACTTCCAACACTGAATTCATCTTCTCCAAGTCCACAGCCTCAACTCCAAACACAGTGTCAAAGATTTCCTATTGCTTGAGTCATGCTCTGAGCTGCATGCTATCACACGCAACTGTCTGCCTTGCCAAAGCAGCCTCTTGGAACTGAAAATTAAAGACTTTTCATGCTGAAGATGCCTAGAGGAAAAAAATGAAGTCCATCTCATGAATAGCCTTACTTTTGAAAGCTAAAGTG
Source organism: Elephantulus edwardii (assembly GCF_000299155.1). Lineage (NCBI taxonomy): Eukaryota > Metazoa > Chordata > Mammalia > Macroscelidea > Macroscelididae > Elephantulus > Elephantulus edwardii. The sequence continues at coordinate 41,501,558 of NW_006399751.1, forward strand.
AATAGTTGAAAGCCTATAGTGGTTGGGACCAAAAAACCAAATAAAACAACCAGCAAAATAAAAAATAAAAAATTGATAGTGAATCCCATGCTTTCTACCTTCTGCTAAAGTCGAGATGGACAGTTAGCAAACAACACCCAGCTCTACCTTTCCTTCTCATCTAATCTAGGAGGAGCAATGCCCCAGATGTCTCATTTTCTGTCTGAAATCTCCGGAATGAAGTCTAAGTGGCTCAAACTCAACCCCAATAAGGTAATGTTAATAGGGAAAGAAAAAACTTGAGTCAGAATCTGATCACTCCATAGTATTAGGAACTGAAGGATCAAGTCCATTTGGTTAAGATAGTCTCTAGAGTAGTCAGCTTCTCATACTTCTCTTTGGACTCATCAAAAATGCCTTTGAGCACCATATTTCTTCTTTGCCTTTCCAGAAGACTGAAACGTTCCTTCGAGACTCCGATCTCAACACTATGATAAACAGTTAATCAGTTCCAAGCTGGATTCTCTTAGTAAATGACTGGAAGCATTTCTGATGAACAGATAAAGGCTGAATTTGCTTTGAATGTCAGTGGCATTTGTGCTAAGATTAAATTGAACTATTAAGTAACATATCATCTCAATTACCTACTCTTTGTCTCAGTAGCCAGTATAATTGAGGGCTTAGTTTTTTAAGTTCTAAATTCTTGAATGATCAAGAAACTTGATATCTGAGGAAAAAAGTTCTCACTTTAATTTTAATACTTTAAAAAATATTAAAACAGCTTCTTAATAACTATAGGAACTGCAGAGTTTGATACAGTTGAATTAATAGATGGAAAAGTGGTAACTTTCTTCCATCTAAACATTTTTTCAGTGACTATTTATGTGAATAATCTAAACTTAATAAAAACAATATTTTTTCCAATCTTAAGTTTTGTCTGGATTCTTATACTGGAAGATTTTGCATTTAGGAGGAAGTACAAGATTTTTAAAAATTTTGGACTGGTCTGTAGAAAAACATTTGGAATCTTGGAACGTTTTCATCAAAGAAGGAAACCTAGAAGAATTTGTCATATTAATTGCTTACTTGAATTCCTAGAATATTTTCTAGGATTGTATATCCAGATGTTTTGGTAGTAGAATATTAGAGAAACATAAGAGAATAGAGAGATAGATTATCTTTTTTCTGAGCACATTAGTAGATGGAGTGTGCCAAAATAATGAATTGCTTTTAGGATTCTCAATTCCCTTTATAGTGAAGTAAATAGTACAGTAATAGTTGAATTTCTGCTTGTTCACATTATGCTAATTTATCATCATTGTTTTCCTTAAAAAAGTATAGCTCATGAGATATATCACACAAGGGAGTTTGTGTTAGATATTGCAGCCACAGTATGAAGTTTATGCATTGCGAGTACACCAACACAGTGATTTTTGCTTAGCATGTTTAAAAGACTTTAATAACTCATTTATTGAGTATAGGTCTCATGTGCATTTTAGTAGTAAAAAAGTTCTTATTCTGTTGGAAGTAACTTGCTAATAATAAAACTCAAGATTCATTTATTTATGTAAATTATATGATTTTTTACCTTACCAAATAAGATATAGTTATCATTAGGTTATTGAACTAGGGAAAATTCCTTACTCCAAGAAGTTGTATTTTATGATAATGTAAGTTTTGTTGAATTCTGTGTATTTATCAGGTCCACACATCTTTATTTATATTAAACTATACACAGCATACCTTAAATATAAGGTCATTTGTAGTATTTTTTTATATATTTGTTTTAGATGCAGAGCTCCTTTTCTGAAATACCTTCTTCACTTAATAATTTCTAGATAATTGCTTAACAATAAAGACCTAACCTTAGACCCCTTTATAAATCCGTATGAACACAAGGGCTAGTTTGTTTTTTTTTTAAATTGTTTTATTGTTTTCTAATTGATTTGTCAAAACTCTTATAAATTATAGCATTCTGTGTATTGACTACTAGCTATTTTCTTATAAATGGTTAGAATTTAATTTTTAAAAACTTCTTGAGCCTTTGTCTTGACTTGTGAAATTCATCCAGTTAGTCCTTGAATATAAATTAACCATTTTTCTTAAGACATTAAAATCTTGTAAAAATGACTTTCATTAAGACCTTTTAGTTCAAAGACAAATTGCCAATTTTGTCTTAATCAAGTTTCTATGGGTAAGTTTTATAGTTTGTACATATAGTGAGTACTGTGTAATGCATTAAGCAAGACAACTTTTTGGTTATTATAAAAAGAAAGAAAATTAAGTATCTGAATGAATTCACCAATACATGAAGGGTTTTTTTTTAAGGCTCTATCTGTCTATCTAACTATTAACCTAACTTCCCTGTGAAAATATATGACGTTGTTTTTCTAGACTGTTGTTAATTTTCTCAGGAAATTATTTATTCAAGGGATAGAATAAAAGCCTAAAGGTAAGATAATGTTGATACATGCTTTTCGCATGTGTGTGGTTTATAGGCAGTGGTTTCATTATACAATTACACTCGGTTTTATGAATTTGAGCTGTCTAGCTGAGGCTTATCCCCCAGACAACTAGAAGCCAGTTGTTACTATCTGGTAGAAAGAAGCATTTCCCAAGAATATTGGGATAGGAAAAAAACCCAAATTCCTTGTATCATTTTTGTTTTATTATGATGCAATGTTTCTTTGTTGGTATTAAAACTGCCAGGGTAGATTTTTAAAAGATTTTTATTACAGATGAAACTAGGTCATTCAGGTAACTTTGTTTCATATCTTAATCTTTAACTGGTGCTATATGGAAAAGATTAGACCCCTTTATAAATTGATATGAACACAAGGGCTAGTTTTTCTTTTATTGTTTTATATTCATATGTTAGCATCTTCATAAGTGTATTTTATGCCACCAAGTTATTTTAAACTACAGCTACACTGAAATAATGTACAATTTTTATTGTTGTTGTTTTTTGTTGTTATGTGCCATCGAGTCGCCTGCGACTCATATCGACCCTATGTACAACAGCCCTAAACTCCGCTCTGTCCTGTGCCAATCGCACTGTCTCTGACACTCCCATCCCAA
>NW_006399751.1:41506276-41542144 GCF_000299155.1 Elephantulus edwardii
TGAATTCTTCCCTGTGCTTTGGCTTCTCTGCGCTCCAGTGCAATTTTCAGAGTCTCTTCTGACATCCATTTTGGTCTTTTCTTCCTCTTCTGTCAATTTTTATTAGAATAGATAAATTATGATATCTCATGGAAATAAAACAAGTACTTTTAGAATATATTAAAGAATTTAATTGTAAAGCTCTATGATATAGTTATTGTGGAAATATAATTCTCTTTAATCTTGCACACCTATCTTATTTAGACTTTATTTGGATGACTTTTTCCAAAATGGCGTTGCACTCACATACCTATATAATTTTGACTAGCAGAAGTACATTGAAGACATGTCAGTTATCAATTGTTTGTTACTGCTCTTAAGATTTACTTCCTGTAGGATAAATAGTAGTCATTAATTGCTTGATTATTTTAAGTCTTATCCATTATGTTTTTTTACTCTTCCATATGTTTTCTAAAATATAGTGCAATATTGACATATTCTCTTACAAGATTTGTGAATGTTGTGACTTTTTAATTATAATAGTACAAAATTCACAGGAATTTTTTCTTTTCTTTTTTTTTTTTAAATTTTATTATTTTGTGTGCGTGTACCGTCAAATCAGATCTGACTGGTACAGGAGGATATTGCGCCTCCTTCTCCGGCAGAGCATCTGGTGGATTCGAACTGTGTTCCTCTGGGATTGCAGTGCAGCTTCTTGCCACTAGGCCAAAAGAGCTCCCCTTAGGAATTTTTTCTTTTAAAGTTAATATAGACACTTCAGCTTTTTGGCAGTTAGTTCTTCTTATTTATTAACAAGAAGATTATGTACCCCAGAATTACTGAATTAAATAAGCTTTGTCTAGTAATGTGTATTTCATAAAATATCTCCACAAAGCTTTGCTGTAATAAGCCTTAAACTTTGAAATCTCTCTTCTTTCAGTACTGAGGCAATCTTTAAGAATATGACAAACTATGTTCTCCAAAACAATCTTTTTGATGAGTTGAATCTTGGTTTCTCAGTTTTTCATCTTTTGTACCTTTACTGGCTTACGAAATTACAGTAAATTACAAGGTATTTGGTAACTAAGTGTTGCGCTGTGGCCAGAGAATTGTGGAACACCAAGACTGAAACTTATCTGGAGAAAGGGTAGGCTTATAATTTGCTAGTGGCTCCTGAAGTATTTCACTGAAGAACTCACTCATGCTTGCAGGAGAAATAATTTGCACATATTGATAGATTTTACTTGTACTCGCTGCTTTATTTTGTGTACTGGGACATGCAACCATCACAAACTTGAATGACCCTATGCCCTTATCTCGCCTGGGCTTTTATACGATACAAAACATTGTAACAATGGCATCTTGTGTTCCATAGTCTTATACAAGTAAAATTTTCATGATTTAACAAAAGTGTCATGATTGGTGCATAGTCCGATTTTCATATGTTAAAACTCAGATGTCCCCACTAGTGGAACTTGGGTCTTTCATTTTATATAGGAAAAGAGGAAGATACTTCTAATTAATTTTTAAATCAGAATCCAAGATGTCTGCTTAAGGAAACTATTTTAAAATATTTATAAGACATTGTTAATAGAATTTGTGCTTTATAAAGAATTTGTGTTTATTAAAGTTACATGGTAAAATTCTGAGTTTGTATGACTTTATGTTAATGTATGTAAACATGTATTTTTTTGCAAAACATATATATTTCTCCAAAAATTCTGGTCTGTACTATTATATAATATACAAGGCACTTAATGAAAGCTTAATTTAAATGTGGACTGAAGAGTTTTTGAGTCAATAATATTTGCAGTCATAATGAATACAATAAGGAATCTTAAGTGGGAAAATCCTATTTTAGCTGATAAAGTTTAACCATATTTTCTTCTATCAAGAATATTAATTGCTATTTATTACCAAAACAAAACAACCCAGAAACTAGACTTTAAATATTTGTCTGTTCATGTAATCCTCCCATCTTTAAAGAATCAAAGGAAATTGTTTATATAATTGACATTATTGTTGTTGTGTGCCTTTGAATCAGAACCGACCCATAGCTGACCCTCCAGCGGGTTTCCAGAGGCAGTTAATCACATGAGAGGAGATTTCCCGCCCTCCTCCTACATAATTGAGGTTATTAAATGATAATTAAGGGAGTTAATTTAAACTGAGAGTTAAGGGAGTTAATTTAAACTCAGAGTTAAAGAATAAAACTTAGAAGGGTAAATTCCCAGGTAGGAACTAAGACCCTTCCACTGTATAAATGGGGATAAAGATACTTACCTTTCTCTCCCTAAAGTTCTAAATAGGTAGTGTGTTTTGACCTAATGGTTTAAAGGCCAAGAACTTGCCTTACAGAGGAGAAGGAGGGAAACTATCATGTTTTCAGGAAAATGTGGATTTTATTGCTCCAGTCCATGTATATTTCATTTGTGTATATGAAATTCTTGGGCTCAAGGGGCACAGTTTTTTTAGGGAGTGTAACACAGAGTGAAAGAATACATGTGCTTTGTTTGCTGGGATATTTGTCTTATAATACAGTATTATGTTGGAAATGTGATTTCTGAACATTCAATTTTCAGATGTATTTTAGTAACTTTTGTATGAAAATAAGAGGCTCCAGGTAAAAATACATTTAAGGATTTGTTCCCCCAAATGGCTTGGTTTTTCTCTGCCTTTTCATGCATCCCATCTCATGTATGGAAGTTAATTACATATTTGAAAAGATTTTAAGAATAATATTAGACCCGTCTGCTCTTAGCCTGTGTGTGTTGTGTGTTTTTAATCCTTTGTCCACCTTAGCCATTTGGACATTTGGATTTTTCTAAACTCCTGAACCTTTATCTTTGCAGAATCTTTAGAAGAACAAGATGTTCTTGATAATGGTACAGAGGAAGTAGGTGAAGAAATATCAGCTACAGAGCAGACAGACCAAGTGATTGAAAAAGCATCTGGCCTGGAGCAGCCAGAGGAGAAACCAGAAGAGATCGAGAGTGAGGAAACCTCAATGAATGAAGCCAAATCAACATTTCCCAGTGTTGATTCTCTTTCTAGTCTTGAACTAAGTGGGGAATCTTTGATGACAAAGGAGTAAAAGTTTCCATGTGCCTTCAACTGGGTGTTTGTAGTCTTGTTGATGTTAATGTTTTTCAGGCGATGTGTTCCCCCCCCCCCATTTCTCCTTCCCTCCTTCCCTTCATGATACGCTTCCTATCATTTGGTTCTAGATTGCCTAGCTCTTTGAGTGTCAAGAGGTATTTCTACTGGGTATCAAAGTTAAAAGCAAGTGCTATCAGCATAGTAATGTCCTTTGCAGAAAAATGTTTGATATCGTTTGTCCATTTTAAAAGTAAACAAATGTGATAGCATCACTGTTTGTTTTTTTTTTAAATATGTATGCCCTGTAAATTGTATCCATTTTGACATACAAAAAACTTTGATTAGGAATAAGTCCTCTACTAGTGTTTGATTTAAGGAATGAAACTCAATTAAGATTTTGAATACTTCACCAAAATGCATAGAGTTTTAACATGAGTTTTTTGCCAGGGTGGGGTTGGTAGGGTATGGGTAGGGGACATGTCTATTTAGGCATTTACATTAAGCAGTATGAAAGTTTTGACTGTAACTATATAGGCCTTGGTACGAATTTTCAGTAAGAATGCAACTGAACAGTCAAGTGCAGTGTTTCTTTTTGATGTTACTTATTTTGCAGCTGGGCCAAAGGCACATGATGTATATAAATTAGCTTATGTTTACATATTAACAAATAGGAAATATCTCTGCACTTGACTGTACTTGAATTCTGAGCATTATTTATACTTGTAAAATAATGATGATACATAAGTGAATTTTGTGCTCTTGTCTGTATTTTGTTAAGGAAAATAAAGATGATCTTGCAGCAGTTTATTTTTGTTAAATATCTAGACTTTTAAAATATCTTGGTGTATGACTTGACTACTTGAAAATGATCTTAGGAGGAAGAGTGCGCAGCACAGCAAATCTGTAGGTTCTGCCTAGAGCGTATTACAATGCTTATATTCAGATTTGTTGTCTGTCAAATTAATATAAATAGTGATATTTTAGAGGTTGTAGTCAGACCTTAGAGGATTTTTTTCAGTCACTTTGGACCATTTGCAATTTTAAATCTTGAGATGCAAAAATGTTTCGTTAGATAGTTAGGAACTGGTAGTTCACTCAATATAATATGTGTTCTAAGATCATCTGGGAAATATTTTGGCCCAGAATAGTAATCCTTAAACATCAAATGCAGTGTGATTATTTTTTACAACTTTGTTTTCTGTGAAGAAAAAAATAAAAAGAGCAGTTTATTATGACAAAGGATAGAGCGTGTATGAATACTGTGTGACTGTTTTTAAGTTGTACAGTAACTGCCATTGAGTTGATGCCAACTCATAGTAGAGCCCTGTGGTGCAGTGACTCAAGTGACTGGCTGCCAATTAAAAAGTCAGTCAGTGGTTCAAACCCACAAGTCATTTTGCTGGAGAAAGATGTGGCAATCTGGTTTTGTAAGATTGTATCTTGTACTTGACCAATATTTTTAAGAAATCCAATCTCTTCATTGTCTCAGACATCATGACAGTGACTAGAATTTTAGAGCATGCACAATTGGGCCCGTTTATGGCTTTATGTCTAGTTCTTACTCAAGCCATTTAGTTTCTCTGAAATGGACTGGTTTTCCCTCTGCAAAATGGGAAGATGAAAAATTACTTTTCAGGAGTATGAGAAGTTAAAAAATGATTTACACCAACTACCTAGTTCACTCCCTGATATCAAGTAGATAGATATTTTTGTTGTTGGTAGCTTTATGAAGTTTGAGAGGGCCACATCATCTTCTACTTGAAGATAAAGTTAAAAATAATGTGTGCATATAATTGAGCTGCTCAAAATTAAGCCAAAGTTTTGACACCAATTTACAGTGTACACTGGGAGCTTTTCACTGTCACATATATGTGTATGTAAATACCTAGATAAAAGAAATACAGAATTGAAACTCTTGGAGAATATAATTTTACTTATGAGTTTCACCAGTTATTTTTGTACTATTATTGTCCCATAGATATTTTATTTATAGGAAACATTCAGATTTAGATGTACATTGCTTGAAAATGAGGACTATCTTAGAGAACTATAGTTTAGTGATCAGATCAAGAAAATATTATGAGAAATAAAAATAATTTTTGAGAGAAATGTGGAAGAGGTCAAAAGGGATTAGTAAAATTAATTCAACAGGTTGCACATTATGTGCTGTAATGGTACAGAGTCCTTTAAAATGGAAAATTTTATTTTGATACTATTGTAATACACCATGCTTTAAAGAGGTGTAGAATGCCTCATTTCTGATTATTAAGACTAGTATGAAAAAGGAAAATCAACCAATTAAATACTGTTATACAGAGTGGTCTTTATTTCCCCTCTTACTAATACTCAGAGGACCACCAGCTAAATGATTCTCACTCTGCCCCCTGTGTAATCTACAAATATAGTCTACCTCCTGTCCCTCCATCTCTCCTGCATCGTTGTACATAGGACTGCAGCTATATAGCTTTAAATTCCTGGCTGTGCAAAGCCCTTTTCTGCCTTAGTTTTCAACTTAAATTTTCCCAGAAGAGATTCCCTCCACATCTCATCTGAACTTGGCTTCCTCCTTTTATTCTTTACTGTGTCAGTCTATCTCTACTCATGGCCTTATATTAATTTCTGGGTACTTATTGTTTTACCTCTGTGATTCCATTGTGTGGCACCATATCTGACTCCTTTTTATAATGTGCATAAATAACTTTCTCATTAAATCCAGTGAACTGTTCAGTTCCTAATTTACTACTTGACTGTGTTGACATTGTTGAACACACTTCATTTTGAAGCTATTCTTCAAAGACCTTGCCTTTTCTCTTCCCTTCAGTGTTCTTTGCAGTCTTCTGTTACTCATCCTTCAGATGTTGGGTTCTACCCAGTGTCATCATTTCTGTACTCTACTAATCTGCCTCTAAAGGGGAATGATCTCATTAGCCCTTTAGAGTTCATTACCATCCATGCTACCAGTTATCAAGTCTTCAGCCTTCATGTGTTTCTGTCACTCCAGAGCTCTCTCTGCTCATGTACTGGATTGGTCCCTCACAATCAGTATATCCAAGAGTGAATATTATCTTGAAATCTTCTCTTTTTTTCATTTCATTAAAAACACTACTATATAAGCAAAAACTGGTATGATTCCTTTACCCATTTTTCTGTGTTCAATCCTGTCAATTCCTATCTCCCAAGTATCTTTCAGTTAATTTCTCCATCCCATTATCACTATATTAATAATGACAGTAAATATTAGTATTCTTATTCTGTGTCAGACATCCCTGTTTTATTTTTTAAAATTTTATACTGATTTATTTACAAAGTTTGAATAGATTGCTTTTCTCAAAAGATCCTTCCCTCCTCACCCATCAAATTGTGCAACCCTATGATTAACACCCCACCCCTCCGCCCATCCACACGCCTCTGCTTCCACTCTCCCCCACTCCCCCCACTCTTTGGTCCTCATACTACAATAATGGTTTTATACAGTATTTGTCCTTGTGGGACTGTCTTCACTCAGCATAATGCTCTCCAGTCATGCTGTTGTTATTATTGTGTATTATTTTGTTCCTTGGCAAGACTCCTGTGAAGATTTTAATCTCTGTATTATACGAAAGATGTAGAGAGAGTAGTCTCTTTGTCCATAATTAATACATGTCTGGTGAGTGGAAAACCTGGCATTTGATTCAAGCAAATGACTTTAGAAGCCTTGTTGTTGTGTACTGTCAAGACAGAACTGACCTATAGCTGACCCTCGAGCAGGTTTTAGGGTAGTAAAATGACACAGGAGGGAGCAGCTAGTGGATTCAAACTATATACTTTTGTGTTGACAGTGCACTTTCTTACCAGTTAGCCACCAGAGCTTCCTGTAACAGGGATAGGAGAGGCTATTCCTTGTAGAGAGCCATCATGGTTGGAAAACATGCTTGTAGGGCCAGTGAAAGAGAGGAATAACCCCCAATAAGGAGGATGACAGTGACTCCAGCAGTGGGCTTCTGTGCATCAGAGATAATGAGGATGGTGCAGGGTTCAGGTCTGTTCATTGGATCACTGAGTTGTCCTTGATTCCATTGCATCTGTTATTAACAACCAGGCCTTTTATAATTTTGCTTCTAGTCCTGTTAGCATCTTTTCTCTCTGCAGCTACGTGTCATCCCTACCACCTCTACTTTTAATGTAGCTATAATAGTGTTTTTCAGGGCTTGAAATATGAGTGTTCTTCCTAATTTCTGATTCTTTCCTTTGCCTGATTAGAACACCATTCCACTCACCTAGGTGTGGAACACACACAGTAAGTAGTTGATAAAAAGAAATGAGTGCAGTGTTAAAACTTTAATACTAAGGTTTTCCTCTCATTGCTGTTGAGGTGGAACCAACTCATAGCTGATCCTCCCGCAGGTTTTTACAGACTGTAGATTGTGCAGAGGAGATTACTCATTTTCCTCCCAAGAAGCCGCTAGTAAATTCAAATGGGCCTGCCTTTGGGTTGGCACCTTAATCCTTACCCGCTAGGCCACCAGAGCTCCCTAAGCTAAGTACTAAATTTGTAATTACTCATTTCTTTCAACATAATTTCCTTCCTCCTCAGAAACTACTCTGCTTTTTTTTTTTAAGAAATATTTTACATAAAAAGCCTTTTGAAAATTTCTGCATTTGCTAGATAGTAAATTACCCCAAATTGCCCTTTATCCATTTGCTTTTGTATGAAGCTTAAACTCTATTTTCTGTTCTTTGACTTCCGGAGGTGCTGCTGTTATGTGCAGTTTCATTTCAATTTCTTACAGATGTTAGAAAAATAAAAACATTATCTCCTTCTATATAGTTTTGTATTAATATTTTCTAAAACCTAGATGTTCTGCTTTATGCATTTCTCTTAAGTATTTATGCCTTCTATTTTTCCTTTGGCAGCAAAATTGATAGAAGAATGGAAGTACTTTCAGAAGATTAAAAAGTGCTCTAAGAAATCTCCCCCATAAATTAGACTTTTAAGTTCCTTTTCCAGGATTTTATGAGAATAGACTATATTTCCAGCTTCCAAAGACTTTTACCAGATCCTTGGCACTCAATTTAGGAAAACTCCAGGAAAATAATTTATTTAGGTGAAAATAATTTTTTCTCTCAGTATGATCTTGAAGGTTAAAAAGTGGGGGATCAAATGAACATTTTTTGAATACCTATTCTCTCTCAGGCACTGTGATCTCAGTACTGTGAACCATTTTCTTAAACAGCCACAGGAGAGGATAGAATCCTATCAAGCAAGAATTAATTCCCTAAGACCACATAGTTTATGGATATTGTGAATGGAATTTGTAGCGAGGATCTCACTGCTCTTTTTCCTATCAAGGCCTCTTTCATTCTTTGGTAGCTGAAAGAAATGCATTAATGCTGCTTTGATTACTTTTATATTTTTCTGATAACTCAATGGTACATTGCCAGAGCTGTCTCTTCCCCTGAGTGTCAGACTATTATTTACAGATCCTTCCCCTGAAATTCTTTCATAATGTTTCACAAATGAGATTGTACTCATTGTTATAGAACCATATCTGTTTTTGCTCATTATTTTATTCCCAGTTCTGGCACATAGAAGGTAATTAGTATTTATCAAATAGGTAACATACTCATAAACTAAGAATGGGGAAAATTGATGTCCTTGGTATAGTATTTGTAATGTAAAGATTTGTGCATAAATCAAACTTTTTTGAGTTGGTATGTAGGGAATGGGTTGGATAACTTACTCCTTACAATGTAGGCAAATTGCACCCAGCTTTTCTGCTTTTGTGCCATCCTTCATCCACATCATTGTTGAACCTTAATAAAATAGTAGTATTTAAAAATATTTGGAATTTCATTTATGTCTAGCAGACTCCTTCAGTGAATTGCGAGGCTGACCTTTAGAATTGAAATAGCTTTCCAACCTCATCTCTCACTATTCCTCTGTGCCCCAGCTCCAGCTGAGTATTCTGTGCTTCTGAGAAGTGTCATGCCCCGCTCTTACATTATGCTGTTCTTGTTAAACTCTTACTTTTCTAAGACTCAGCTACATCTGCAGTCTTCTTCAGGTCTCCCAACAATTAATTGCTTTTAGTTCCCATTGTACTCTCTCTCTATATAATGTCATTTATAATTTCTTGATCTCTTTATTTGTTGTGCATGCTTCTTATATCTGACTAAACAGTGGAGATAGACTATGTTTCTCAATTTGCTTCCTTCCTCTTGCTCTCCTAAAAACAAAATAATGAAAACCTGGTGTGTCTGCTGCATGTATGAAGGAGATAGGTTTATAGAACTAGTTGCAGGAGGCTCTTGTTCTTTATAGAGAGAGCGGAGTTTGTCAGAAGCTGTGTTTAGTGCACTACTTCTATCTGAAACTCCTACAGAAAAAGAATTTGAGTTAGAGAATTAGAAGAACTTGCTCAAGATACAGGAATATGGAAACTGAGCATATTGAAGGTGGGAGTAACTCATTTTACTCCCAGTGCCTGGTATAGGAGATGCTCAATAGCCATCAGTGAAATGAACTAGCGTTCACCTAACAGCCCGTATCCTAAGGTGGAATTACAGTGAAGCAACTCTTCCCTCATTCACATGAATCAAAATTGTACTTACCTGAATTTATTTAACAAACTTCAGTTTTAAAGATCCTGACTGTATCTTAATCACCTATGGGATAGGTATTTAAGATTTTTTTTGCTTTGTTTTATGTTGGTTTTTATTTATTACCTTTTCTTTGATAGATATAATGTTATAACTAACTCACTTTAAGTTAGGAATTTGCTGGATTAAGTTACTCCTTTTTTCGATATCTATATCTGATATGGCCTGGGAAACACCCCCTCCCCCACACACACACACTTTAAGACTATCTTTCAGTATATAAGCAACAGGCTTTAAAAGTGAGTACTTGGCTTCAAAAACCACTTAAAGAAAACATATTGTACATGGCACAACTATAATTAAAAGTTACTTTAGTGTGGTATGTTTTACAAATTATAGTCAAATGAGATATTCATTGTTTATTTTTAAACATGAAACTGGCCACGTGTGCCTTATTGTCTGTAGCAAGAATTCTAAAGACTTTGCCTACTTGCCAAGAATTGATACATTTAATGAAAGTACAGTGGTTTCTTTTAAAAAAATTCCCCCTGGTAACAAAAAGGAATTGAATATATTTGGGTTGAACTTGTAATCTCAATTAAGAGTGTTCACATAGCCAAAGTATACATAGGTTTTCAGAATGGGATGCTGTGAATTTTATAAAATGAACTGAGTACAGGCTGAAATAAAATGTATATGTTTGAAACTGCTTTTGGGTGGCTGTTGTGGGTCCTTATGTTCCTTTTCCAGCATGTTTTCTCATTTGTTTTTGAAGACCTGGCTTCCTTTTTGCACATTTGTGTCATCTTCTCTTCAATAAACTATCTCTTGTAATTGGGCTTGATGAAATGAAATTGCATTGTATTAATTTTAAACAACTGGAGTCACTGGAAGAAAGATGGGGATTTTCTTTCCTGCTCCTCCCCCACAACCCTTGGCTCAAAAGGGAGGGAGCACAGCTGTTCAGGTTTCAGTAGTGTCTGACAACACCATTTATCCACCCCGAAGACAGTTGTGAGCACGAGTTTGAAGAAAGCCTGTCCAGCACTCCTTTGGGTCAGGATGGCACAAAACTACAAAATTGTGTGCTAGGACAGTAGTGCTATGAATCCGAAGCTGCAGGAGGAGCAATGAATGGGAAGCAGATGACTTGCCTTCTAATAAACTAAATCTAGCCTTGCTGCATTCCAGATTAGTAACAAGATAATGTCATTGACACTTACGTTTTTAACTCTGCCTTCAATAGATACGAGCAATTCAATTTGTACATTATAGGTTTTATTGTCTCTAAGAGTGATTTATGCCCTTATTTATGTCTGAGGGTCCATGCTATCTGGTTTATTAGACCTTTGCCTTTATTAGTACAGCTTGTGATCATTTTACTGGACCCATTGATAAGCTAAGGCCCAATGAGATGCATAGTGCTGGCATCTAACTTTGCCACTGGCTTACTGACTTTTCTGCTTTGTGCTTCCAAAACATGGGTTCATTTTGTTATATTTTTTTTTAAACATAAGGTAGAACTTCATCCATTTTTCATACACATTGTGGGCAGTTTAAAGGTTGGTTGGAATCAAATACTCTGCTTTCAAATTGATAATGTATGAGTATGGAAGGATGACCTTTGCTACATAGCCATATATCAACATGACATGAGCATTAAGTGCAACAATTACCTTTACTACATTGAAATGGGGCTTTAGTGTTCATCTTCAAAACAATTATTGCAAAACCAAAAAGGATATACATTAGAGTTAGAAAATTTGTAGAATTCAATATCTTTAGAAGCAGGCCTAATTTATTTTCCACATGAAAATGTGCTGTATTTACATCTCTATAATATACCACAGTTTGCTGACAAAAGAAGTTACATACTGTCCTGATTATATTAGGCATATTCATGTGAAGTCACTTAGGTTTTATTGGTAGATTATGTTTTAAGAATATTAAACACTGTTTCAGTACAAAACAGTTTTGGAATGTATATTCTAAAATACAGCCCGTGTCCAATGGTCACATACAGCTTTGTGTAGCTTCAGCTACACAATTATTATGTGGAATAATTGCCCTAGCTGTTTTTATGTACATGTATTCATTCACTTCTCCTTTAATGAGTATCTTTTATATGCTGGGCACCAGAGATAAAGTAGTTAGAACCCTGTTGTAGTAAATAATACAGTAGAATAGTTTGTAGGGTTTTTTTTACATACTATGGAGTCAGAACCAAGTCATAGCTGACCCTCCATTGGTTTTTTAGAGGCAGTAAACCACACGGGGAGACTGGCCATCTTTCTCCAGCAGAGCAGCTGGTAGATTTGAGCCACATGCTTTTGAGTTGGCAGTGCAACTCCTTACCTTGAAGCCACCCGAGTTCCCACTTCTATCTCAGAAAGACCTGAGAAGAAGATGCAAAAAATAAGTTTGTTTAGCAAGCCCCATGTGGAAAGGTCTACAGGATTTCCAAGTCAGGAGATGACGTTTACATTTTGGCTGTGATGACACCAGTGTGACTTTGTGGGATGACTTTAAGTCTCTTCTATAATGTGTGGGGCACAGATCTGCTATAAAATGTAAATAAATTATAAGGAAACTTGAGGCTCAAATCTGGTTCAGAGTGAAACTTCCTTTCTACTTCCCATAGAATCTCTCTCTACACCTCTCACTCAACCACATTTTCTCTGTAAATTCCAAGGGCTTTCTGCAAATTTCTGCTGTATTTTGTATGAGTCCATGACATTTTCCAGGAATGGAATACAAAGCTCTCAACTAGTTTTCAAAGACTCTTTGAATCACGGGAGCAGGGATCCCCATGGCCAGAAGCCAAGATACCATATAAAAAGCAATGAGATGCTAGAGGCACAATCATTGCCTTGGTCTTCTGAACTTTTAGACTTCAAACAGTTCAATCAGTGATCATGAGAATAGGTTAAAATTTGTTAACATTTTTTTGTGAATACGATTTTTTTTTGTTTCTGAGAATATACATTTTCTCCACAACAATGTGAGTTTTGAAAATAAGATGGCATTGTAAGGAATTATAAGGCATCATTTGGGGTATATCAGCATTATACTGGTTATATAAGATATATAAACAATGTATTTCTGTCACATCCTGCCCCCCAATGTCTTTAATTTTCACCCCTCCATCAGCAGCCTGCCCCCACTCATGTAGTGATGTCATAAAATTAGGTTCATTTTTTTTCCACAAATACTTTTGTTGATTTCCCCTTTTGTTTAGAAAAAGTGAAAACTAGAAAGTGAAAACACAGGAAGAGTATCCTAAAAAAGAAGCCAATTTCACCACCTTTTAAATTTATCACATTCTAATACAGTCAGGAAATCAAAAAGCATATTGTGATGGGAAAGTCTGCTGTTAGGGACCTCTCAAAGGTACTCAGGAGCAACAGTGTCTCTATAGAGACTAAGGTGCGCCTGATACAGGCCATGGTCTTTGCAATCGCTTGTTATGCACCAGAGAGTTGGACAATGACTAGGGAGGACAGGAGAGTGGATGCCTTTGAGCTGTGGTGCTGGAGAAGGGTACTGAATGTACCATGGACTGCCAGGAAAACAAACAGATTCATCTTGGAGAGGATTAAACCAAGCTACTCCTTGGAGGCAAGGATTCTGGGGCTTCGTCTGACATACTTTGGACATGTTGCCAGGAGGGACGGGTCCTTGGAGAGGGACATCATGCTTGGGAGGATGGAGGGACAGCGCAGGAGGGGAAGACCCTCTATGAGATGGATTGATTCAGTGACTGGGGTAATCAGGATGGGTGTGTCAGAGGCGGTGCGGTTGGAGCAGGATAGAGCAGGGTTTAGGGCTGTTGTGCATAGGGTCGCTATGAGTCAGAAACGACTCGACAGCACGTAACAACAACAACAATACATGAATTGGTTTCTCTTCCTGAGGTTTTTTAACACACTTTATAAAGTATTTTTAAGCAAAAACTCTGATTGCCTCTATTGTACCTCAGGAATTATCCTGATCAAGCTCATAATTTTTGACCACCCTGCATTGTTCTGAAATGTGTGGACATCTGGCCTTTGGGAAGAGGTTGGTAGCCTATAACTTGTATTTTACAGACCACTAAGTAACTGTTGAATGGTAATGACTCCCCCCACCCAATAGTCAAATGCAGGCTGAAAACTTGGGTACCTATTCTCAACCTTCCCTTAATACCACCTCTTCTTCCTTCAAAGTGCTCTGAAAGAATTAGCAATAAACAAGGTCCCAGGAATTGACAGTAAACCAATTTATAAATCTCGGCAAACAGATGCTACCCTATATGTGCTCACCAGATTGTGCCAAGAAATGTGAAGGACAACCACCTGGCCAAATGATTTGAAGAGATCTATATTTGTTCCCATTTCAAAGAAAGGTGATCCAACAGAGTGTGGAAATTATCAAACTATATCATTAATATCACATGCAAGCAAGATTCAGCTGAAGATTATCCAAAACCAACTTGAAATAGCATATGTGTGGTCATTAGAAAACAAAATTTCAAACAGTTGGGAGTTAAAATTTGTAAAACATATAATATAGTGCCAGTTACGTTGTAAGAGATTTATGCTAAAAAATGAAATTCATACAACAAAAAGATGTTAAGCCATTGTAAAAAAAAAAAGCCCCACCTCTTCCATATCTTCCTCATAATGTATTTTATTTGAATTTATGTATTTGCTCTGTAGGCCAAAACTGCTGGCATTATTAAATGAAGTTTATCACAGTTATGAAAGTGACATAACAACAACAACATGAAAGTGAAAAATTTCCCTCTTCCTCCTCCCTTCCCCCTCCCCGTCGCCATCTAGTCGATTCCAACTCAAGCGAACAAGTGCACATCAGCATCAGACTATTTGCTTCCTGGGATCTTCAGTGGGTGATTTTTCAGAAGTAATTTGCCAAGTCTTGCTTCTAGGGCAAATGTGGACTTGAACTGACAATCTTCCACTTAGCAACTGAATGTGTCACCAATAAGGAAAAAAAATAAATTCTCAAAATGATCAGAGATAGGGATATTTAAACAGTACATTTAAAACATTTTTAATAATGGAAGTAAATACTCATGATTTAATGTTGTTGTTGTTGATTGCTTTTGGTCGAGCATGACTCCTAGTGACCCTATGAACAAAAGGCCTGAAGCCCCTCTATAACTATTGTCATTTATCAAAATTCATGAAGTTTCCAGAGGCATGTTGTTTAGGAAATGGATGCCACTCCTGCTTCCAACATGATTTAATATTAAAAAAATATATTACATAGCATATACAGTATGGTTCTGTAAATGAGAATATGCACATCCACAGACACACCTATTCACACATGTTCATATACATGGTTATATAAAGAGACTACAAAGAAATACAACCAAGGTTAGCATTATATCTGGGTTGTGGGATGTGGGTTACTTTTTCCTCTCCTGTGTTTTCCAAATTGAATACAGAAATTGAATTTTAGCAGTTCTAATTTTTGAAGTAAAAAAAAAATCTAGTATGATAATATAAAACAAATCACTTGTGTTACTACAAAAATATAAATAAAGTTAATTATTTCTGAAATGTTCTTGGAATATGAAGTCTTTGGGGAAGTAGTTTAAGTTTAGTTTCAGATTTGGAAAAAAAGTATTGGTTTATATGAGTACAAAAATTACAGGAGCCTTTCCAACCTTGCGAATAGAGAAAAGAAATGAACAGGAGCTTAAAAACAAGATGGAATCTAAAAAGTGCAGATATGTTTTTTATTTCCTGTAGTGTAAGTACTATTGCAGTTTGTAGAGTGGTTTGAAAGCTGTTTCACGCATTTACAACCTTCCTGCTTCCCTCTATATGCCATATATATATACACACACACATATACAGCTTACTCATTCCTTTAATAGGAATGAGTCAAGGGTTTTTTCTTCTAATAAGTAGTTGCTTTGTTGTGCTCAGTATGGTACCATCATCTTTCATCTTCTCATACTACGTGTGTTTTTAGAGTAGTTTAGTAAAATGTGTAGGAGGAGATTGCCCATCTTTCTCCCTTGGAGCAGCAGATAGGAATTTCATGCCATTGGTTTGGCAGTGCAGCTTCTTTCCACAAGGCCACCAGAGCTCCTTAAACTATGATAGAGACTTTTTATTAATGTAAATAATGTTATGACTAATTTAGAAATCATCACAATTGATTGATTGTATGCAGTGAGGCAAGTCTCCATGAAATATAGTCTAGTGTTGTGACAGGTAACTCTGGTGGGCTAGTTGTAGGGAGCTATGCTACCAGCTCAAAGGAATATTGTTCGAATCCGCTGACTGTTCTGCAGGAGAACAATGGGCCATCTCCTCCAGTGCGATTTACTGTCTCTTGCAAGCCCACTGCAGGGTCAACTATGAGCTGGTTCCAAATTGATGGTACACAAGAAAAACAACAACAATGCTGTAATAGCAATTATACCAAAATCCAACCCAATTTTACAAACTGAGAATTTGTAACAAGCCATGGTATTTTCAGTTTCCTCATTGCCTGAGAAAGCTGAATAATGAATACGGAAAACTGAAAAGGAAGCGATGCATTATGTTGTTGGCAGAGAACACTGAATATGCCATGAGAAAATGACACAGGCCTGCATAGCATTTCTTTCTGTTGTACACAGGGTAGGACAGAATGAGCATTGATTTGACAGCACATTTTATGATAGAAAGTAGAATGAATATCATTATGTAGAAGATTAGAACATAGATACATTTAGAGTATATGTAAAGGTTTATAGAAGTATTTAACAGGTAGTTGTTTTACATGTCTCTGTAGTGCAGTTAAGTCGAGACCATTATTTACAGCTAGCTTCACGTTCTCATGTGCTGATTTTTATGGGGGAGTACCATATAATTATATACTCATGTATACATGTATACTCACTATGAGACATTTTACATACCTGGAACCATTTGATCCTCTGAAGGATCCTTTGAAATAGATGATTTTCATCTCCAGCCTGTTGTCATGTGCCATCAAGTTGACTGTGATCAAATGTTTGCTGGTCTTACTGTTTCTGATACATCTGCCCCCATTATCACAATTACTGTGTCACTCCATCTCATCTAGAGTCTTCCTCTCCTATGCTGTCCTTCCATCCTCCCACGCATGATGTCCTTCTTCAAGGACTAATCCCTCCTGGCAACATGCCCAAAGTATGTAAGACAGAGCTTCAAAATCCTTGCCAACAAAGAGCAATTTGGTTACACCTTCTCCAGCACAGATGTTTGTTCTCTTGGCAGTCTATGGTATGTTCAATACTCTTCTTCAGCACACATCACAAACTCAAAGACACCGATTCTTCTCCAACCTGTAGATAAGGGAAATGAAGTTCAAAGAAGTTAGGTAGGTCATCTGAGGTAACACAGCTAGTAAGTGACAAAGGCAAGATTTGAATCTGATCAATAAGCCCTTGTGTTCATTATGCCATGCCACTGATATTCTTATCTGTTTGTTACATCGAACTCTTTCCCAGCAACACTTCTTTTTTTTCTTTATATACATTAAAGTGGTTAAAGTTTTCTGTAAAAATTCCAAGTGTTGATACCCAGCTTTAATCTTTCTTTGGTTTAAGGCACTAGTCCGAGGAGAGAACCCATGAAAGCTATTGTCTAGCTCTTCCCTGATTTGTACAGCTTTTCTAAACTTGAACTCACCATGCACCTGTTTCCCTAATCTGTCACACATCTTTCATCTGAGTTGAGAATTAGTCTAACCTTCTCCTTACCCCTTTATGGCCTCTCTATGTAGTTTTCATGATGCCTGTGATTCACATATCATGTTGGTTTTAGTCATAAATGCCATGCATTTTACAAACTTTTACATATGGGCTATGACATGTTATTGTTGTGCATTTGGGATGATAGGAAAGCAGATATTTCAGGGCTGTGAGACTCAAGCCCCCTTTGGAAAGACAAGAGGAGAATGGTGATGTAGTAGCTATCTTGCTGCTTCCGGACAGTTCAACAGCCGCCTTCCCCTCCTGATGCCTCCTGAGACTGCTATGGGGCCATCTTCACTTCTCCACTTAGGGTTTGAGATCTTTCCCAGTACTGTCCTCCACAGAACCCTCTGATCCCACAAGGGTCCTTCAGCCATCCCTCCAATGCATTCCTCAATTTTCAATACAAATGTGGACTAGGTTTAAGTAGAGTCTCTGTGTGACACAACTGGTTAAATACAAAACTCCCAACTAGATGGATTGACACGGTGACTGTTGCAATGGGATCTTGTGTGTCAGAAAGTGTGAGGATGGCACAGGATAGAACAGGGTTCAGCTCTTTTGTTCATAGGGTTGCTATGAGTCTTACTCGATTCGACAGTACCCAACAACAACAACATCAACTAACCAAAAGGGAAGAAAGGTCTGGCAAACTACTTCTGAATGAACACAACCTTGAAGACCATGTGGAACTTTTCTCCTTTGACACACATGAGTCAACTGGCTTGGTTTACTGGTTTTTATTAACTTTTAACTATGTATACTTAGGTGTAATTCATGCCAAATTGTGACACCTGGTGATAGCTAATTTGTATTCTTAAATATGGATTTATTTCAGGATGCCTAAGTGGTGAACACTGGAATTTATAAAATGCATTTATTTGCAACCTAGATGTCAGCTGATAGCAACAACTTGTGTTCTCTCACTCCATTCTATTCCGACCTAAGCTCAGCTTTTCCTTCAGATCCAAGCTCGCATCATATCTCAGTTGAGTTATTGTTAATAGCCATGCATCTCCTCTCTTCACGTTTTCAATAGTTGACAGAGTCCTTATCTTAGATCATGTTACTCTTCTAATTGAAAGAAGAGTTTCCACAATTCACATCTTGTTTAGAGCCATTGCAATAGCCTATGAGGTCCTGTACTGTCTATCCATCCACACTCATTTCTTGCCACTCCTGTGCCTATTATCCTTTCTCTTTTTTTACTTCACTGTGCTCTTTGCTATTTTCCAGAATATTTCCATCACCTTGAGACCTTTTCTCTTGAAAATCTGTCTGCCTGAAATACACCTGCTTATCTAGTCCTTCTACTCCAAGGTATTAACTCACTTGCCACCTTCCCTTCTCTAATCACTTACTCACTGAACTCGAGTCAATTTCAACACAAAGAGGCCTTCCAACAGATTCCTAAGGCTGTAAATCTTCATGTGATGACACTGTCCATCTTTCTGCTATGAAGCAGCTGGTGGCCTTGAACCGTTGAACCAGTTAGAAGTCTGACACATTATGGATCCTCCTTTCTTCTTTCTTCCATAACAGTGGAAAATCTTCATTTATCACTAACATTCAATTGCATTTTACATGGTTATCAACATCTAACACAATATATTTTATGTCTTTCTGCTGTTTGCCTTTTTGCCACTGTTGTAGTTGTTGTTATGTGCCATTGAGTCGATTGCGACTCATAGTGACCCTATGTACAACAGCCCTAAACTGTGCCCTGTCCTGTGTCAATCGCACCATCTCCGATACACCCATCCCAATTACCCCAGTTACCAAATCAATCTACTTCCTAGATGGCCTTCCCCTCCTGTGCCTGCCCTCCACCTTCCCAAGCATGATGTCCTTCTCCAAGGATCAGTCTTTCCTTACAACATGACCAAAGTATCTCTGATGAAACCTCAGAATCCTTGCCTCCAAGGAACAGCCCACTTTAACCCTCTCCAGAATGAATCCGTTTGTTTTCTTAGCAATCCATGGTACCCTCAATACTCTTATCCAACACCAAAGCTCAAAGGTATCAATTCTCCTTCTATCCTCCTTAGTCATTGTCCAACGCTCTGATGCATAACAAATGATTGCAAAGACCATAGCCTGTATCAGACACACCTTAGTCTCCAGAGAGACACTCCGTTGCTCTTCAGTACTTTGGAGAGGTCCCTAACAGCAGACTTTCCCATTGCATAACATCTTTTAATTTCTCGGCTACTGGTGCTAAGAGTGTTGATTGTGGAGCCAAGCCGACTAAAGCTGTGAACAATCTCAATCTCTTCACCATCCATCCTGATGCTGCCAATTGGTCCAGTGGTGAGAATCTTTGTCTTCTTGACATTGAGCCTCAATCCATATTGAAGGCTGTAGTCCTTGACCCTCTGTAGCAAGCGCTTCAGTTTCAACAAGCAGGGTTGTGTCACCTGCATAAAGCAGATTGTTGTTAGATCTTCCACCAATCCTGATGCCACACTTCTCCTCATAGAGCCCAGCCTCCCGGATGATGTGTTCTGCATACAGGTTTTGAAAAGGTATGGAGACAGGACACATCTCTGGAGTACGACCTTCCCAATTGTGAACCATGTAGTGTTTCCTTGCTCTGTTCTGAAGACTGCCTCTTGGTTCAAGTATAGGTTTCTCATTAGCACGATCAAGTTTTCTGGGATTCCCATTCTTCTCAGAGTCAGCCACAGTTTGTTGTGATTCACACAGTCAAATGCCTCAGCAAAATCAATGAAGCACAGATAGACATTCCTATGGTACTCCCTGCTATCAGCCAATGAAATGTGCAAGGAGCTGGAGTCAGAAAATCAAAAGGGCCAAACTCACTCAGCATTTCTTAAGCTCAAGGAACTGAAGAACAAATTCAAACCTCGAGTTGCTATAATCAAGAATGCTTTCAGCAGAATATTAAATGATCCAGGAAGTAGTAAAAGAAGATGGAAAGAATATACTGATTCACTGTATCAAAAAAGAATTGGCAGACAGAAGAATTTCATGAAACAACATATTAGCAAGAGCCTATGGTGATGAAGGAAGAAGTTCAAGCTGCTTTGAATGAAAGAGCAAAAAAAAAAGGCCCCAGGAATAGATGGTATACCAATTGACATATTTCAGTTAACAGGTGCTGCCATGGACGTGCTCACCAAATTGTGCCAAGAAATCTGGAGAACGACCACTTGGCCAACTGACTGGAAGAGATCTATATTTGTTCCCATTCCAAAGAAGGGTGACCCAACAGAATGTGGAAACTATAGAACAATCTCATTGATTTCACATGCAAGCAAGATTCTGCTGAAGATTATCCAAAAACGACTGGAACAACACATCAGCAAAGAACTGCCAGAAGTCCAGGCTGGGCTTAGAAGGTGTCATGGAACTAGGGATATTGTAGCTAATGTTAGATGGATAATTTGTCACTAGTATGAGTAAAACCCAGGTTGCCTGAATTTTCTGAGTGCTTTTCTCCTTATTCTATTATCAGTAACTGGCAGACGGTAGGGGCTCAATAAATATTTGAATTCTCTAGAGAGCTTGGCTGCTAGCTAGCATCCTGATGGCAGTCATGTCAGTCACGTAAGGGAAGTTTTGGGGGATGCGTTTGATGTGTTTTACTGCTCTCCCTCCTCCCGAAGAGTGGGTGTCCTTGAGCCTTTGGCCAAGGGTGGAGGTCTGCTTGAAGGCGTGGTTTTAAAATCCTCTTTGTGTGAGGGGGATGGGACTGCAGGCTGGGGCCAAATTGATTAATTTTCAAACGAATATTCCTTAAATGACACAGCAATCTTTTGTCTATTTGCTGAACTGAACAAATTGGTGTTGTGTGATGCTACACACTGTTCCCTAGTCTTGTCACATACCATAATGGTCACCCATTACGTACAATGTTTGGGTGAGCTTCTAGACTGATTTATGCTGCGAAGCAGGAGTGGCATCCACTTCCTAAATTAGATGCCTCTGGAAACTCTACAAACTCTCTAAACTCTATAAATGTACAGAAATGATGTTAGTTATAGAACAGAGTTCAAGTCTTTTGTGCAAAGCTTACTGTCAGTAGTATTTGACTTGACACCACTTAACCACTGCTAAATGAGACTAGTGCTGTTAAATCTGGAGGAACACAGTTCCACGTTGTACATCACTCTTTGTCAGTGTGCTGTATGAAGTAACCTGGTTTTGCTGTGATGCTGAACCTTGTACCATTGGGATATCAAATATCAGAATGAATTCCTAAATGTGAACAGTGTTTGGTGGAGCTCACAGTTGTAAAACAGGCTTAGAAACAGGAGTGGCATCCACTTCCTAAACCACATGCCTCTGGAAACTGAACTTGGAGAAATGATGATAATTATGGAAAGACATTAGGTCTTTTGTTCATAGAGTCACTATGAGTCACGCTCGACTCGACGGCAATCAACAACAGAAATAATTCACCTGCTCCAAAGGATTAATAAATATAAGCTTAATTTTCCTGGGATTTTGGTGTAAGAGAGGGAAGACATGGTTTCTACACAACAGAGGATTCTTTCAATTACATCTTCCCAAAAGGCCAATCTGTCTGACTTCAGAAAACTGTTCTCCAGAGTCTCTAATATCACTATTTGATCTCAAATTTTCAATCATGTTCCTCTTCAATACCACTTCCATCCTATTAATGAAGCAAAGCCAAATTTATTGTTCAAATGGTGGACATTTGGTGAAACTTTTCCCTTTTCTAATTCCAGATTATAGATTTTTCTTCATTTGTTCCTCTTTATCTAGGCTGCCAATAGAAGATGAACTAAATAATCAATATGATCAGTTCTGGGAAGAAGTTTCATGGACAGAGAAGAACAGTGTTTGACTAGAAAGAAATTGTAAGAGTCCATAATGATTGTAGCTGAGCATTTCATTAGTTTAGATCATCAATAGCAATACAGATGCACCATAATTTTAGTGTGCAAAACAATGTATATGAATTTTATGAACTTTGTATGTAATCCAGTGTATAATAAAATAAATAAAAAGATTTGTATTTACTACTTATTTTGCATTATTAGCATACATATATTTCTTTAGCACATAAAATTGAGAGCAACACATATGCATTGACAAATGAGCATTCTTACTAACCATTTTGCAAAGTTAGTGAGCAGCTATTTGCAAGGTGATCAACTAGTGTATGCAAATGCAAACACCTCTGTATGTTGCAGTGACATCTTTAAGTAATTGAAAGCTTAGTGTGAGAGTTGTGTCCAGCCTTAAAAACCACTCTCAGTTAAAAGGTTAATCCTTTTAATAGCTGAATAGGCTGCCCTCACAGACATATTTCAGAGCAGAAAATTTATTATATAATGTACAATCTCATTGGGTATGCAAGGTAAATAACCTCATTAAGGATGGGATGTGAAGGAGATACAGTACTATCCAAATAGGGCAAAAGGGGGCCAGCAAGGGACAACAAAAGGCAGTTATCTAAGTCAACCATTGCTTTAATTTCGTGTTTTGTACTTTGTACTGAGTAAAACAGATTAAAAGAATTAGCTGCTAAGCATTGAGGAAAACCAAGGAAAAGGTGTAGTAAAGCCTCTGTTTTGGTAAAGAGCATCATTGAAGGACAAAGTCTGTTGATCAGGTAGTAACGAATGCTCTCAAAAGGTGGAAAACTTTGGTTACTGAAAGAGTACCTTCAAAGACCTGTACATGAAGAGCTGCAATCCTGGATCTGCAAATCCCAATAGTCCCTGACCACATGTCTCCCACAGGCATGGGCATCTCCTTGCTTATTTAAGGACATGACTTTACCTTTCAAAAAGAAAATAGAACTAGGGGGAGGAGTGGGCAGGGAGAAAAGTGCAACAATGAATGAATGGGAAAAAAATGGACTGGGGGAGGGGTGGGGAAGGGAGGGAGGAAGTTATGCAACAATGAATGAATTTATTTTTTAAAGTGAACTAGGTGTAGGTTAGGGAGGAAAATGTGTAATAATGAATAAATGAAAAATCAACTTTTCTGTAAAATTACAATTTAAAAAGAAAAAAATTGCTATAAAGAAAAAAAAATTACCAAATTGTTATAGAGACACAAAATAAGCATATACTGTTGGCCAAGTGGCATTGACAAATACGCTGGCTGTACGATTGCCACAAACCTTCAATTTGTAAAAATCACATTAAATGCTAAGTCCCTAAAAAAGAATAATTTAAAAAAAGAGATGCCTTTTCCACTTGTGCTACTAGATAACGCTATGATTTAGGACTAACATTGTACTTATAGTCATTTACCTTTCATTTAAAAAAATTAAATTGTTCTTCAGTGCCTGGAATGAAATATTATAAAAAATGAAGGAGATGAGTTTTGGGGGTTTTTTGATTCAGATTTCTGACTTTATATTGTTAAATAACTAACGCATCTAGAACAGCTTACTGTTGTTATGTATTGTCAGAACCTACTCATAGCTGACCCTCCAGTGGGTTTTAATCACACAGGATGAGATTGCCTATCCTTCTCCCAGTGGGTGCCTCTGGGTTGGTAGCACAACTCCTTAATAACTAAACCACCAGAGCTTCCTATAGAACACATAGACTTCTATTTTCTTCAAACAAAACAATGCCTTTGGTGGTGGTGCTTGTTATCTGCAGTTGCATTGCCTTTGACTCATAGTGACCCTATTGCACAATCACTGTTAACTTGCCCAATCCTAAGCCAATCTCACTCTCTCCTGACACACCTCCCTCCATTTTCCCAGTTACTGTGTCAATTCATCTTGTCCAGGGTCTTCCTCTCCTGTGTGTCATGCCTGTGATTAAGCATCAACTTTTCCAGGGGTGTCTATTTGGTTATAATATGTTGTGTGCTGTCAAGTCAGAACTGACCCTCTAGTGGGTTTTCAGAGGCAGTGAACTTTGATAAATGTTGATAGTTGTAGAGGGCCTTCAAGCCTTTTGTTCATAGAGTTGCAATGAGTCATGCTCGACTCGAAGGCTATCAACAACAACAACAACAACAAATCGCACAGGAAGAGATTGCCCACCCTTCTCTTGAGGAGTAGCTCTGGTAGATTTTTGAACCTCCTGCCTTTGGGATTGCAGTGCAGCTTCTTGCCACTATGCCACCAGAGGGTTTCTATAATATAAATTGGTATTATTGCGTACCAAGTCACAATCGATTCATAGCTGAATCTATAATGGGTTTTCAGAGGCAGTAAATCACATGGGAGGAGACTGCCTATCTTTATCCCGTGGAATAGCTGGTGGATCCAAACTGTGTACTTAATATAAAATAGAATAGAATTGGTTCTTACAGAATTGGTAAGTAGAAGAATGTTGTCAGCATAACTCAGAAGTCATGTTGAGCATGTATGATTTTGCTCAAATCAAGTTAAAGCAGTTGAATGTACACTCTTGTTTTTGTTGTTAGGTGCCAGCCAGTTGCCTAGTGAACCTATGAACAACAAATCTGAACCTTGCCCTGTGTTATTCCCTCGATCTTTGACATGATTGTTACAGTCACTCTGTCAATCTGAATCATTGAGGGTCTTTCTCTCTTTCTCTGATCCTCCACCTTTCCCAATATGATGCCTTTTTCCAAGGACTGATGCTTCCTGGAAACATACCCAAAGTACGTGAGACAAAATTTCACCATCTTTGCTTTTACCATTCACCATGGTTGCTCTTCCTCCAAGACAGAATTCTTTGTTCTGGATGCAATAAGCTGTAAAAGACTACCGACAGAGTCTTGTACCCAATGTTCACAGCAGCGTTATTCACCATCACAAGAACATGGGAACAGCCCAAATGTTTAACCACAAGTGAATGGATTGAGAAGTTATGGGATGTTCACACAATAGAATACTATGCAGCACGCAGGTGCAATTATTTTGTAAATTCCTCACTTGGGAGGGACAGGAGAGCATTATGCTGAGTGAACTAACTCAGTCCCATAAGGGTAAAACCTGTAGAAACCATTATTGTAGAATGAAGATTCAAGGGGGGGAGGGTGGAAGCAGAGGGGTGAGTATGGGTAGTGGGGTGCAGGTAGGGTGTTAATCATAGGGTTGCACAATTCAATAGATTGGGGGGATGCAAGAAATGGGAAGGATCCTGTGTGAAAAGCAATGTATTCAAACTTTGTAAATAAATCAATATAAAATAAAAAAAAAAAGAGGAAAGAAAGACTACTCAGTATAGAACCTATAGCTTACAGGATAAGGTCACTGCGTGAATGCTTTTACTATGCATGTTACTTTTCTCTGCTCTTTCTGTGATTTGCCCTTACATCCACAAATCTCCAATTACATCCTTCTAAAACCTATTGGAGTGTCAACTGTGAGTGGATAAATAATCAATGATAGTAAGTTGATTGTTTGCATATATACCATTATAAACAGTATATAAACACCTTCAGGGCTTGTTCTCGAAGGGTAAACCAAGACTTGAGCAGGATTCTCTATAAAGAATTTAACAGTTAGAAGTTCTAAGAGCAGCACAAACCCTTGCTGAAAGTTTTGTGGATTCATTAGTGTCAGGGGGCTCAAGACATACAGACCCAGTTGAATGCTCTTAACTCCACAAAACTTTCCACTTCCAATGAATCAGAATGTAAAAAAATGTTAACTTATATGAATTTTCTGAAACTACTAGAAATAATTTTTGGGGTCAAGAATGCAGTTTTCACTGTGCAGCCCAGAGTGAAGCCCCTTTCTAAACCCTTTTCAATTTCACAAGCAATCTGATTTTCTGGTGGGACTTTTATTTCTTGCTTTTTCCTGTCTTCCACCCAGTACTAGGACTCATTACTTCCTCTGACTTTTTGTACCCGGACAAATTATTTCACATGGACATCAATCTCATGGATACTATTCCAACTTCATACACATATATTAAACATCTGCTACATGTAGGGAACTGATAATGAGTTGCTGTGTTAACTTACACAGATCAGAAGTTGTTGTCTCCTAATCCATCTTCTAGAGGTTTCTTAACCCAAGGCAGCAAGAAAAACTGAAATGGGTACTGAGGTATCCTTTAAAATCCCTTGTCATTGACTTGATTCTGTCACGTATCGCTGCTCCATAGGGTTTCTAAGTCTTTATGGGAGCAAACAGCAGCATCTCCCTCTCAGAGAGTGGCTGTTGGGGTTGAACAGCCAAGCTTTTGGCTAGCACTTTTGGTTGTCACTGAAACTTCTTTACTGCTACTGTTAAGTGTTCCTTAAACCCTTGTGAGCCAACCAACCTTACTATTTCGCTACATGATTATTTGCTGGGGCTTCTGCAAACAAAATGGGCACTGAGAGAAGGAAGGCGAGAGAGTTAGAGGGATCCGTGGTCCAGAAGTTACCTTGTTTTGTAACTTGCTTAATATTCATGATGGTTATGTGTGTATGTGTTATACGTTTATTCCCACATGCAATCATGGAAGACCTTGTGTGATTTCAAGAACTGAAGTTATCTATGTCACCAAGCTGTGAAGCTGACTTGGAATAGTGAAATTCCCATGAAATTGAATTGATCCTCAAATTATTGCTTAAATGTTAAGACAGTAGAAATTTAAGAGCGTATTAATGCTAATGGGAATTGCCCAGCTAAAGCTGTGCATGACCAGTTGAGAAGTGCACAGGGCCTGCTGCAAAAAAAGCCATTATGCTCATCTTTTCATAGATGCATGATTTGTTTTATTCTTAAAACATTTGAAGTTTGAAGTTTTTATTTGATGCTTTATGAATAGAAGTGTAATGAGGTTGAAAACCCAAATAGTGTCCACCACTGTGCACAGGAATAGAAAAAGAAGTGTTGGTTGAACTGTGCCCATTTGAATGCCTTTCTCTAAAAAACCAATTTAATTTTTTATCATTTGTCTCATTAGCTCCAAGAGCTAGAAAATGGAATGGTAATTGACTAAAATCAGAGACAATGCAGAGTATTTTTTAAAGACCTGGGCTTTTATATTGACATTCTCTTAAATGTTTTCAAACTAAAATGTTATAAAACTCTTTTGCAATAGGTATGTGATTTATCCTTAAGTCTGAATCGTGATACCTGTCTTAAATGTATACTGAGCTTTTATTTACGCTTTGAAAATATAGCAGATAAAAAGCATAAGTGTTTCTGATATTATGTTTTGTCATCCTCAGCTAAGAAGATTGAAATCTTGAGAAACAATTTTCTGAAGAAATGAAATAGTCTGCCCTTCTGAACCCTTAGGGGAAAAATAGCTTCTCGATTGGCTCAGAATATGAAACAGTAAAACAGTGGAAGTGAAACAGACAGCCGTGCCTTACATTTCTGTTTGTACCGTTAGGAATGAAGTTTGAAAAAAAATTTTTTTCCCTGGTGCTTTATTTATTTATTTATTTAAGAAATGAGCAGTGCAAATAATATTTGTACAATCTTGCTGATGTAAGATTTTTTCAAATCAGGCGTATTTATCTATTTTTGGAGAGGCCAGGGAGACTGTCTCCTAACCTCCTAAGTTGTGAACCTTCCCAGATATTCTGTGAAAGGAAGACGTCCAGGTGCTTCTTCAGGGCTTTGTTGGTATAGTCTGCAGGGAGCTGCGTTGCTAGCTCAAAGGCTGTGTGTGGTTCGAATCCACCAGCAGCTCTGCAGGAAAGGTGGGCAATCTTGAGTGATTGACAATCTCTGAAAAGCTAGATGGTCAGCTATGAGTATTTCTGACTCCATTGAAATAACTTTAAGTTCTAGAGTGGTAATGTTTCTTAAAATATTAAGAATCTTTATTTAAATGCCCATATTTCCTGGACACTTAAGAGTCCTCTCAGACAGCTGCACTGAAATCCCAGAGGTGCGTGGTTCGAATCCACCAGATGCTGTGCTGGAGAAAGAGGGACAATCTCCTCCTGTACTAGTCAGATTTGATTTGATGGTAAACACACAAAAATAATTAAAGTTAAAAAAATGTAAGAGAAAAAAAAATGTAAGAGAAAGAGTCCTTTCAGAGAGTGTTCATGAAAGACAATCGTGTATAAAAAGGAAATGTAAAAAAAAAAAAATTTTTATGTTGGTTTGCCTACAAAATAGTGTTCTATACTATCCTTCATTTATTTTGTATTTCATACAATCATTCCCACTCATTATATTTTATAAAATTATCATTGCATGCACTATGCCTACCATTACCCTGTCTTTCCAGATCCCTGCTGGATCTTTTCCATTTCTTTTGCCCACCCCACCCTCCACCCACCAAATTGCATGACCCTAGATTTCTTTCCTGCCCATAGCCTCCCCTCTGCTCCCCCCACCTTGGATCCTCATACAAGTTTTACTTTCTTTCTATTTTTATAATAATGATCTTATACAGTATTTGTCCTTATGAGCTGAGTTAGTTCACTCAGCATAATGCTCTCCAGTCACTCTGAAGTTATGCAGTGTTTTTAAAAATTGTTGCTCTTGAGTGGTGCATTGTATTCCATCATGTGAATGTACCACAACTTCTCAATTTATTCAGTTGTGGCTGGACATTTGGGCTGTTTCCATCTTCTTGCAATGGTGAATAATGCTACTATGAACATTGGTATAAAAAACCTCCATTTGTGTCTCAGTTCCAAATTTTCCTGAGTATATTCCTAGCCACAATTTGGCTAGCCTTGAGAAGAACCGGGATCCCAGAACACTTAATTGTGTTCATGCAAAACCTATACTTAGAAGCAGTAGTCAGAACAGAGCATGATTCAGAATCAGGAAAGGCATGCATCAGGGATGCATCCTGTCTCCATATCTTTTCAACATATATGCAGAACAGACTATTGGGAGGCCAGATTTTATAAGGAGGAATGTGGGATCAGGTTTGGGGGAAGACTTGTCAACAACTTGCATTATGCAGATGACACATACTTGCTTACTGAAACTGAAGAGCACATGAGGCATTTGCTGCAGAAGGTCAAGGACTATAGTCTTCATTATGGATTGAAGAGCAACATCAAGAAAACAAAGATTCTCATCACAGGGCCAATTATCAACTTCATGATGGACAGAGATTGTTGGTACTTTAATCTTGCTTCCATAAGCAACACTCTTGGAACCAACAGTCAAAAATCAAAAGATGAGTTGCATTGGGAAAGTCTGCTTTTATGTACCTCTTTAGAGTACTGAAAAGCAATAATGTCAGTCTGGAGACAAAGGTGCACCTGATTCAGGCCATGGTCTTTGCAGTTACTTGTTATGCCTGAGTGAACTGGACAATAAATAAGGATGATAGAAGAATGTTCAAGGCCTCTGAGTTGTGGTGCTGGAGAAGAGTGTTGAACATACCTTGGACTGCTAAGAGATCAAACAGGTCTGTCTGGGAGAGGGTGAAACCAAACTGCTCTCTGGAGACAAGGATTTTGAGGCTCTGTCTCACATACTTTTGGCATGTGGCCAGGAGGAATGAGTACTTGGAGAAGGACATCATGCTTGGAAAGATGGAGGGACAACACAGGGGAGGAAGACCCAGGATTAGATGGATTGACTCAGTGTCTGGAACAATGGGAGTAGATCTATCGGATATGATGAGACTGGCTCAGGATAGGGCAGGTTTCTGAGCTAACGCATACAGGGTTACTATAAGTGGCAGTCAACTCGATGGCACATAACAACAACATATTCCTAGCAGTGAAATGACTGGGCCTTTCCATGTTCTATAGAATTTCTTTGTTAAGCTTTTGGAGGAAATGTTTATTTGGAGAGGAAAGAGACCTTGCATAAGCAAAGCACTTCTGAAAAACAAGAATGAAGTGGGAGGAATAGTACTCCCTGATTTCAAAACCTACTACACAGCTATAATAACAAAACCAGCATGGTACTGGTACAATGACAGGGACATTAGACCAATGGAACAAAATTGAGAACCCAAAAATTAACCTATCTATGGTCAACTGATAATTGACAAGGAAACAAAACCTGTCAAATGGAGAAAGGACAACCCTTCAACAAGTGGTACTGTCAAAACTGAACTGCTACCTGCAGAAGCTAAAGCAGGATTCACATTTCTCATCACACACAAAAATCAGCTCAAGGTGGATGAGGGACCTAGGGGCAAAGCTCAAAACCATAAAGATCATAAGAGTGGGAGCAGGCTGAGAGGGCCTACCCCAAGGTATAAAGAGGCTGACAAATACAGCCCAACATACACAACCAGGAAATCAAACATGAAAAGACAAACATGCAAAGTATCGTTTGTGTTTTAATGACTATGTTGTTCAAATAGGAAAGAATTGCATTTAGCATGAAAAAAAATCTGGGTATTATCACATCTAATCACTCAGAGCTGCTTTCCTTTGGGTTAAAAGATAGTGCATAGCGCCCTTAGTGTCAAGGTTGAAGAGTCTAAGATCTGAAGGAATTAAGAAACCCTCATATTAACATAATATATTCAAACTGATTGCTAACACATCTCTCGCTCTTTCTGTAAAATGTTGGACTTTGGGCGAGAAGAGCTTCTCAGGTATGATTAAATCAATCTTATAAATACAATTTTAAAAATTTACTTTGTAGTTAAGCTATATTATAAAAAGTGTGGCAGTAGATAACTGAGCAAAACTACCTGCCAGAGTCAGTTTTTCAATAATGAAAGAAAAAGCTACATCTCTATTTGAAGTGAAATATTATTTTGGATGCAAAATGCTCTTCTAAGCCTGTTTACTCACGCTTATCAACAATCTTGGCTCCATATATCTTAGCTCATTCCAAAAGTCAAGACTTCTTGGCAAAGATTTGTCCTGTTAAGACTATCCAGAGGAACGGGTGCGAAGGCCAGTCTCCAAATGCAGTTCCAATGCTGCTTTGAGAAATGGCAGACCCACAGGACCAGTTCACAGCTCCGGGCTCTGAAGAGTACACATTTGGATTTGGGTCTCTGGTATACTGTTTAAAACTAGTTGTATTATCTAGAGTTATACTTCGTACCATTTTTATTTAGAAGTGTACTTCTTCTGTTCATGCCATTAAATAGTGGACACGACATAAAGCACATGGGACTACCACGTCCTAAACTTTCTAGGGCCAGAGAAGAAATCTGGTCTAAAGAATTACAGATGAAGACGAACCATTGGTGGCATTAGTTGAAATATCAATTAATTGAGATCTGCTTGCTGATCACTACTACTTTCAGGGAAGGATTTCTTCACTAAACTCTCTCTACTATACATGTTGATAGGCTGTTTTAAACTGTGACACATTAAGTCCTTGCTTGCAAGTTGTTTTAGAAAGGTTTTCAAGTATAACATAGCTGTTTGAATCCTACGGACCTTTCTGATTTCAAATGGCACAACTTCAGCTACATTGAGAAACAGAAGAAAGTTGTGGAATGCTGCGGAGTGATCTCACGAGACCTGAATGTAGGCTGTAGATCTCAGAGGGAGTAAGAGGAAGACGCTCAAATGCCTTCAGGACTCTCATTCTCGCCAACACTCATTTGTGTTTTTCTCTGCATGTTGGTTTTCCTCGCAGCTATTGTAGACAATGTTCTTCACGTGATAGAGAATACACTTACTGGATAATACAGATTATCCGAGAGGCTGGGCTCTATGAGGAGAAGTGTGGCGTCAGGATTGGTGGAAGATCTGTCAACAAAATGCATTATGCAGATAACACAACCCTGCTTGCTGAAACTGAGGAGGACCTGGAGCGCTTGCTGCAGAGGGTCAAGGACTGCAGCCTTCAGTATGGATTGAGGTTCAATGTCAAGAAGACAAAGATTCTCACCACTGGACCAATTGGCAGTATCAGGATGGATGGTGAAGAGACTGAGATTGTTAACAACTTTAGTCTGCTTGGCTCCACGGTCAACACTTCTTGGCACCAGTAGACAGGAAATTAAAAGATGTATTGCGATGGGAAAGTCTGCTGTTAGGGGCCTTTCCAAAGTATTGAAGGGCAATGGTGTCTCTGGAGACTAAGGTGAGTCTGATACAGGCTATGGTCTTTGCAATCACTTGTTATGCATCAGAGAGTTGGACAATGACTAGGGAGGATAGAAGGAGAATTGATGCCTTTGAGCTGTGGTGCTGGAGAAGAGTATTGAGGGTACCATGGATTGCCAAGAAAACAAACAGATTCATCGTGGAGAGGGTTAAACCGGGCTGCTCCTTGGAGGCAAGGATTCTGGGGCTTTGTCTGACATACTTTGGACATGTTGTAAGGAGGAACAGGTCCTTGGAGAAGGACATCATGCTTGGGAGGGTGGGGGGACAGCACAGGAGGGGAAGACCCTCTGTGAGGTGGATTGATTCAGCAACTGGGGTAATCGGGTTGGGTGTGTCAGAGGCAGTGTGATTGGCACAGGATTAGGGTTTAGGGCTGTTGTACATAGGGTCGCTATGTGCGCCTCTACGGCACATAACAACAACAACAACATACAACATTTAAGAATTTACCTTTTCCTTGGCACAAAGATTGCTCTTATTAAATCAAGTGTCCTATTATAAGCTATGGTGGGGATTCTGATGTCTGACTTAACAGTTTTCAATTTAATTCAAATAGTTAATTATAGAAAAGTTAAAGGCATTAATAGAAAAATCAGCCAAAAAGGAGAAATAAATGTGATTTATGCAAACTCTTAGAAGTTGCTAAAGACAAGATTGAAAAATAGAAAAACTCTAGTTGCCAATTTTGAGAACATTAGTTACAAATTTGGCTATGCAAAGTCCTAAACACACACACAGACACACACACTCACACACATACACACACACCCTTGAGAAACGGTTGCCGTTAAGTTGATTGTGACTCATACATGTCAGAGTACAGTTTTAGTCCACAGAGCTTTTAGTGGTATATGGCCAGACCTTTTGGTTATCAGTCAAACGTGGTAGCCACTTGCACCACCTAAGGAGGCCAGCTAATCTCTTGTTCTTACTGATGTTATGTGTTGTCTAATTGCTTTAAACACGTATCAACCTGCGTATTACAGAAAGAAATAGTGCCTTGTCATTTATTAACCTCACAATGTTTCTGTTGTTGTGTACTGTTGAATTGGAATAGACTGATAGCTGATTCTCTGGTGGGTTTTCAGAGGCAGTTAATCCCACGGAACGAGATTGTCCATCTTTCTCCTGCAGAACAGTTGGTGAATTTGAACCGCAAGTCTTTGGGGTTGCAGAGCAGCTTCTTGCCATGAGGCCACAGGCATATTTAAACAAATTGTTGCAACCACAGAGTCAGTTTATGTTATTGAAAGTCTTCCTCTTTTTGTCTACTTCTTATTTTATCAAACATAATGTCTTTCTGTTAAGTGTTGACCTGTGTTTACAACATGGTTAAAGCCCACACTTCATTGTAAGGCACATTCTAAGGAGAAAGAAGTACTTTCTCCAAGACAGGTTTGTTCAGACTTTTAGCAGCCTAATCAAAAGACAAATTGCATCGGGGAAGTCTGCTGTCAAGGAATTTTCCAGAGTGCTGAGGAGCATTATGTCAGTCCAGAGCCTAAGGTGTACCTGATCCAGGCCATGCATAGTCTTTACAATTATTTGCTATGCATCAGAAAGCTGGAAAATTACTAAGGATGACAGAAGAATTGATGCCTGTGAGTTGTCGTGCTGGAGAATAGTATGGAACATACCATGGACTGCCAAGAAAGCAGATCTGTCTTAGAGAAGGTGAAACCAAGTTTCTCCTTGGAGGCACAAATTTTGAAGCTGTGTCTCACAAACTTAGGGCATGTAGACCAGTCCTTGGAGAAGGACATCATAGTTGGAAGGATGTAGGGACAGGTCAGGAAATGAAGACCCTGGATGAAATGGATTGAGATGTAAACTGCGACAGTGGGATTAGGTGTGTCTCAGATCGTGAGAATGGCTCAGAATAGGGCAGGATTCAGAGCTGTTGTACATAGGGTTGCTGTGAAACACAGGCAACTCAATGGTACATAACAATAACAACAACAACAATAATAGTAATATATTAATAATTCTTCACCAATACCATCTTTCATATATGTTACTTATTCCTCAGTTTTGTTTTCACTGTTCATCTTTCAAATACATATAAATGAACCAAGTGATATCTTTGTTTTTCAGTATTTTTTAAAAAGGTCTTTTGCAAAAAAAAAGGTCTTTTGCAGCATATTTGACAATGAAATTTTTTTTACTTTCTGTCAGTCTTGTGAATCTAAGTTAAATGACATCCATGACAATTTCTATGCTTTCTGTGTTCATCGTAGTACTGCTTATTGGTCCAGGTATGAGAATTTTGCTTTCTTTCTGTGGAGTTAAAATCCATACTGAAAGCTGGATTCTTTGTGCTTCAAGTGTTCTTCACTTTTAGCAAATAAAGTTGTGTTATCTGAATGTTGAAGGTTGTTAATAATTTTTCCCCAATGTTGTAGCCTTCATATAATCTAGTTTCTTAGATTATTTGCTCAGTATATAGAATGAATAAGAATGGTGAAACGATACAACACTTTCTGATTGCAGCCATGCAGTGTTCCTTTATTCTGTTTGAACAACTGCATTTTGGTCTATGTGCAGGTTCTGTGTGAACAGAATAAAATATTTAAAAGTTTTCATTCTTCACAACTTTCTGTGTTTAACACAGTTAAATACCTTTTAAAAATTTTATATTGGCTTGTAGACATTGTGCTCCATTCATATACACTGTGTTCCACACAGCCCTCCACTCACACTGTGCTTCACATGATCACTCCCATACACTGTTATTCACAAACTTAATCACCATTGACCTATGCCCACCCCTCCATCTCTTCAGGCTTTCACTAGATCCCCCCAATTCTCTCAAGCTTTCCCTCAACCCACCAAACTTTGTGATCTTGTGATTTCCCCTCCTCCTCCCCCCTAAATCCTCCCATCTTTTCTCCCTTTCTCCTTGGCACTTTTATATACATCTTAATAGTTATCCTTTTATTTCTACAATAATGGTCTTGTGCAGTATTTGTCCTTATGGAGCTGAGATAGTTCACTCAGCATAATGCTTTCTAGCCTCTCTCATGTTATACAGTATTTTCCAAAATCATTGCTCCAGAGTGCTGTAGGATATCAAGCAATAAATGTTGAAGAGGATGTAGAGAGATTGGAACTCTCATATGCTGTTGGTGGGAGTGTAAAATGGTATAACCACTCTAGAAGGCAGTTTGACATTTTCTCAAAGAGCTGAACATAGAAATTCTGCATGACTCAACTATTCCACGCCTAGGAATATACCCCAAGGAAATTAGAACTGAGACATAAAAGGAGATTTGTACAGCAATGTTCATAGCAGCGTTATTCATGATAGCAAGCAAATGGAAACAGCCTAAATGTCCACCATCAAATGAATGGATTGTGAAGCTATGGTACAGTCACAAGATTTAATGCCTTTGTATAATCAATAAAGCACTGGTAAACATCGTTTCGGTAGTTTCACATGCAAGCAAGATTTTACTGAAGATTATCCAAAAACGACTGGAAGAGCACATCAACAGAGAACTACCAGAAGTCCAGGCTGGGTTTAGAAGGGGTCGTGGTACTAGAGATATTGTAGCTAATGTTAAATGGATCTTGGC
>NW_006399751.1:41543094-41568460 GCF_000299155.1 Elephantulus edwardii
CAGCGCGGGAGAGGAAGGCCCTCTATGAGGTGGATTGATTCAGTGACTGGGATAATTGGGATGGGAGTGTCAGAGACAGTGCGATTGGCACAGGACAGCGGAGTTTAGGGATGTTGTACATAGGGTCGCTATGAGTCACAAGCGACTTGACGGCACATAACAACAACAACAACTACTACTACTACTTTCAGCCAAAGTTTAGCTGATATGAACAATATCCCTCATAGCACGTTATCATCTAAATCCAACTTGAATTTCTGGAAATTCCCTATCTATGTAATGCTGCACCTCTTTATGAAGAATCTTCAGCAAAATTTTACTTAGATATGATATGCTTAAAACTTTCTACATTTGTTAGATCACCTTTCTTTGGGATAGGTGAAAATATAAATATCTTTCAGTTAATTGACAAGATAGCTGTCTTCCAAATTTCTTGGCATAGACAAGCGAGTACTTAAAGCATTGTATCCGTGCATCGAAACATTTTAGTTGGTATTCTGCCAATTTTTGCAACTTTCTTTTTCATTGATACCTTCACTACAGTTTCAACACCCTTCTTCAATATATTCAGTTCTTGATCATATATTAACTACTACATAGTTGAACATTGACAGATTATTTTAATACAGTGACTCTTTCTATTCCTTTCATCTTCTTTTGATGCTTCTTGCATTATTCAATATTTTGTCCATGTTGTTGTTGTTGTTGTGTACTGTTTGGTGAGTTGGGGCTGACCCATGGCTGACTCTCCAGTGGGTTTTCAGAGGCAGTAAATCATGAGAGGAGATAGTCTATCTTTCTCCCATAGAGCAACTGGTGGATTTGAATCGTGTACCTTTGTGTTGGTAGAGCAATTCCTTAACATGAAGCCACCAGAGGTCTCTCCTATGCCAATAGAATCCTTCAACATGGCAGCTTGGTTTTTTTTTCAGTTCATATATTTAGTGACAATATTTTGTCTTCTTGAGTTATTCTTAGAAATCTTCTGTTCAGCTTTTTTATGATATTATTTCTTGCATTTACTTTATCTTGTTGTTGTTATGTGCTGTCACATCACCTGTGACTCATAGTATAATCCTATGTACAACAGTCCTAAACCCTGCTCTATCCTGTGACTATCCTGTTGTCTCTGACTTCAGAGTGTTATGTCTTCTTGCTGTATTAGTTTTTTCCCTTTCATGCCTTTTTAATGACCTTTTGCTTTCTTCTTGTGTAACGTTCTTGATGTCAACTCATAATTCATTGTTCTTTGGCCATTAGTATTCAATGTGGTAAATATGTTACAAAAACAGTCTCTAAATTCAGGTGAAATATAACCAAGGTCATTTTTGACTCATGGACATGTTTTACTTTTCTTCAACTTGAACCTGCAAATGGGCAATTCATGATGTTCTGCAGCTGGCCTCTGACCTTTTTCTGACTGATATCAAGCTTCTCTATCATTTCTCTCTCTCGCTCTCTCTCCTCTCACTCTTTAATTTGTAGTTTGAGTGAAAGTTTACAAATGAAACTATTCTTTCCATTCAACTATTCACAGACACTTTTTTTTGTGAAACATTAATGACCTTACTCACAATGTAACCACACTCTTCCCATCTTTTCTTTATGATTCTCATTTTCATTAATCCTGCTACTCTACTCTTTCCTGCATTCATGGCTTTATCCTTGAGCAAATACTCCTCTTTTGGCCTTATGTGATTGATTATTCTAAAGCATTAGTACCATTATGACTAGAAAGAGTCTAGCAGTATAGTGTGTAATGTGTCAGGCTGCTAACCAAAATGTTGGCAGCTTGAATCTATAGGGGGGAAATGAGTGGTCTCCTCTTGTAAAGATTTTTTTAAACCTTATTGTAGTCTTCAATGTGGATTAAAGCTCAACATCAAGAAAACAAAGATTCTCATCACTGGACAAATCGGCAGCTTCAGCTGCTTGGTTCCACAATCAACACTCTTGGCATCAGCAGTCAGGAAATCAAAAGATGAATGTCATTGGAAAAGTCTGCTGTCATGGGCCTCTCTAGAGTACTGAAGAGCAATGATGTCAGTATGGAGACTATTTTGGGCCTGATGCAGCCTATGGTCTTTGCAGTTAATTGCTGTACACGGGAGAAGTGGACAATAACTAAAATTGATAGAAGAATTGATGCCTTGGAGTTGTGATTCTGGAGAAAAGTGTTGATTGTGGACTGGCAGGAGAACAAACAAGTCTGTCTTGGAGAAGGTGAAACCAAGTTGCTCCCTGGAGGCAAGGATTTTGAAGCTCTGTCTCACATACTTTGGGCATATAGGCAGGAAGAATGAGTCCTTGGAGGGCATCATGCTTGGAAGGATGGATGGACGGAGCAGGAGAGGAAGACCCAGGATGAGATGGACTGATTCAGTGACTGGAGAAATGGTATTAAATCTGTCAGAGATGATAATATTGGCTCAGGATAGGGCTAGCTTCAGAGCTGTTGTACATAGGGTCACTATGAGTCACAGGTGATTCAATGGCACAACAAGAACAACAACAAACATTCTAAGCTTGGTCCCAGTTTGTCTCATGTGAAATTTATGGGTTTTGGGCATGTCTCTGATCCACCTTGAGTTGATTTTTGTGTATGTTATGAGATGTGGATTCTGTTTCAGCTTTCTGCAGACAGCAGTCCAGTTTTGCCAGAACCTTTTGTTGAAGAGATTGTAGTTTCTCCATTTGATAGGCTTTATTTCCTTGTCAAATATCAGTTGACCTTAGATAGATAGGTTCATTTCTGGGCTCTTGATTCTGTTCCAATAGTCTATGTGAGTGTCATTGTACAAGTACCATGCTCTTTTGATTATTACCACTGTGTAGTAGGCTTTGGGGTCAGAAAGTGCAATGCCTCCCACTTCCTTTTTGTTTTTCAGAAGTGCTTTGCTTATTCGGGGTCCCTTTCCTCTCCAAAGAAACTTGACAATTTTCTTTTTGATCTTCTTAAAAAATGAATTTGTTATCTGTATTGAGATTGTGTTGAACATGAAGATTGCATTTTGTAGGATTGTAATTTTTACTATATTGAGTATTCCTATCTATAAACAGGGAACATTTCCCCATTTATTTATTTTATTGTTTCTCACAGAAGTGTTCTGTAGTTTTATTTGTACAGGTCTTTTGTGTCTCTAGTTTGGTTCATTCTCAAGTATTTATATTTGTGGTTAGCTGTTGTAAATGGTTTTGCTTTTGTGGTTTCCTTCTCTGAGTTCTTTTTGTTACTGTAGAGAAATCCCATTGACTTTTGTATATTAATCTTATATCCTGCCACCTTACTAAATTTGTTGACTAGCTCTAACAATATTTTTGTTGAGTTCTTAGGGGTTTCTGTGTACACTATTATGTCATCTGCATATAGCTACAGTTTTACCATCTCTTTGCCTTTCAGGATGCTTTTTATTTCCTTCTCTTGTTGTATTGCCTTAACAAATATTTTCAATACAATATTGAATAGAAGTAGTGATGGTGGGCATCCTTGTTTGGTCCTTGTTTGTAAGGAAAATGCTTTTAGTTTTTCTCCATTGAGAATTATATTGGCTCTTGATTTTGCATATATACTGTTCACTATGCTAAGGAAATTCCCTTCTGTTCCAATTTTGCTGAGTGTCTTAATCAGGAAGGGGTGTTAGCTTTTATCAAATGCCTTTTCTGCATCAGTTGCTAGGATCATATAATTCTTATTCACTTTGTTAATGTGGTGAATTACATTGATTGTTTTTCTTATGTTGAACCATCCTTGTATATCTGCTATGTTGGTAATGATGAATTGTTTCTTTAAATGTGCTTTTGGATTCTATTGGCTAGGGTGTTAAGGATTTTTGCATTTATGTTTATGAGATATATTGGTCTATAGTTTACTTTTTTTTTGTAATATCTTTGCCTGGTTTTGGTGTTAGGCTTATTCTTGCTTCATAGAATCTCTCTTTCTTCTATTTTTTGAAGTAATTGAAATAGAATTGGTAATAATTATTCTCTGAATGTTTACTAGAATTCAGCTGTGAAGTCATCTGGTCTGAAACTTTTTTCATGGGAAAAGCTTTATGACATACTCAATATCTTCTTTTGTGATGGGTTTGTTCAAGGGTTCTACATCTGTCCATATCAATGTGGATAGAGAATGAATTTTAAGGAATTTTTCTATTTCCTCTATGTTTTAATTTTTTAATATAGTTTTAAATAATATTCCGATATTATATATTTAATTTCCTCCAGCTCTGTTGTGTACATCCTACTTTATTGAATAGTGACCAGGGTCTAAAAGCTTGAGAATAGCCGTTAATACTGCAACCATTAATATCTCACTGTCCAGAAAAAGGAAGAGGGAAGAAAAGTAGTCATGTACAGAAACAATTAGTCCAAAGGACTAATGGTCATATGAAACCCAATTTCCATGACTGTGAAATAAGAACTAGATGGTGATAATACTTTTTCTACAGATGCAATCCATTTGATTT
Organism: Elephantulus edwardii; assembly: GCF_000299155.1. Taxonomy (NCBI): domain Eukaryota; kingdom Metazoa; phylum Chordata; class Mammalia; order Macroscelidea; family Macroscelididae; genus Elephantulus; species Elephantulus edwardii. The sequence continues at coordinate 41,547,561 of NW_006399751.1, forward strand.
CTCTGTATTTTTCCATGAGGCCAATATATATTATTACCATCTATATTCTTGAAAACATGTGTTTTCAATGAATAATCACTGGTCTTCAAAAATTCTACCTTTATATCTCCAGTACAGTTTCTATCACCAGGGACACACTTTCCAAATATAAATTTGTTCTTTGTTTCCCATGTTCACATTCTTATTACTAATAATTATTTGTGCATTTTTATCCATTAGTAAATTTCAGATACAGGAGTTGAGAAAAATATCTTCAATTATTTTATCTCTGACAGTAGTGGTTGGTGAGAAAATCTGAATAATAGTTGTATTAACTTGTCTTCCTTGTAGTCAGATAGCCATTATTACTGATAGCACTACACTTCTGGATAGATCTTGAAATGCTATTATTTTTTTTATTATAAGTGGGACACTATTCTTCAGTATGTAATTTCTGGCATAGTAGACTGCATGATGGTAAGATCCAAAATAGTCAATGCTAGCCCTCTTCAGTTCATTAATGCCAGGATCTACTACTTGTCTGTCAGTTTGTTGTACCCTGGTGACTTCCAAGTTGCTATGATGCCAGAAACTATGCCACCAATATTTTAATGCCATCAGGGTCACTTGTGGTGGAAAGATATCAGCAAAGTTTCCAGACTAAGAAAGACTAGGAAGCAAGATCACCCATGATGGATAGGTTTCAGTAGTTTTCCAGACTAAAATAGGTTAGGAAAACGAATTTGTTCATTTACTTCTACAAAATTAGCAAGTGAGAACTATAGAGGTCTGGTGACATAGTCTGTAGCAAGTTGTGCTGCTAACTCAAATGCCCTGTCTCTCTGGTGGTTTGGATCCATCAGATGCACAATCTCTCCCTGTGTGATTTTCAGCTTAGAAAACTTACTGGCAGTTACTAGTGGGTTCTGACTCAATGGAAAAGAGGTTTTGAGTTAGTGAGAATTTTAGGGGTAGCAGAAAACATTGTCTGTTATGGTGCTGAAAGAATGGCCCCTAGAGCTCAAAGACACTGACAATATAACTGGGGTAGAACTGCCTTCTCAAAGTAGAGTAACTTCAGTGACAGGGATGGAGTAAAATGTTACTTATTTGCTGATGTGGCACAACTCAAAATGAGAAAAAAGAGTGCTGCAGAAATACCCATTAAGCTTTAGATCGTGGAATGTATAAACTAAGAAGGTAGGAAAATTTTAAGTTTTAAAAAAAGAAATAAAATGAATAAAGATTCAAATCCTAGGCATTAACCCACTGTCAGGGTGCCACTCATGGTGACTGTCAGGTTTTCAAGGCTGTAAATCTTAGCGAGAAGAAACTGCTTCATCTTCCACAGAGCAGAGAGGGATTTGAACTCCCCATCTTTCCATTAGTCCAACACTTAACCTATTAATTTCCATTAATCCAACACTTAACCTACTATACCCCTTCTCAACTCTTTGCTACTCATTCAAAACCAATTTATAGCTGACCCTCCACTGGATTTCTGAAGTTGTCAATCACATTGTGAGACTGACTGTTTTTCTCCTGTGAAGGCCATTGGTGACTGTGAACTACCAAAGAGATGTGGCCTTTAGGTTAGCAGCTCAATTTACGCCAGAGTATACATCAGAGATCCTTGCCATAGCACCAAATATCTTTATCTCAAGCATTTTTTTGTGTAGACGTCACCTCACAGTGACTCTAGGAACATCAGAATAAAACCTTTCCCAATCCTTTGCCACCCTCACAATCTGTGCTGTTTCATTGTTGCAGTCACTGTGTCAGCATATTTTAGGGAAGGTCGTCCTCTTCCACTCTTTTCCTGACTCTTTCATTTCCCAAGCATATGGTGTCTTTTTCCAGGGACTGATTCCTCCTGATAACCTACTCAAAGCATGTGATATGAAGTGTCACTATGCTTGTTTCTTTCTTTCTTTTTTTTTTTTGCCATGCCATGAGGTGGGTTTTATTTTCATTAATCATACAAATAATTTTCTAGAATAGCCCAGGGCAAACCGGAGACTTCGGTGGTCCCTTCAGAGACCCGCAGGCCGGTGGCAGGGCGCGGCGTGCCCGGGTTCACAGTGCAGCTCGTCGCTCGTGCCCATCCTGCAGGTGGCTCTTCCTCCACATCACGACTAGGGTGTCGCACATGACGAGGGCGGAGACCACTGCAGGATCCCAGGACATCTCACTTCGCTTCTCCTGCTCGATGGTCTCTTTGGTCGGCAGGGTATTCTTCTGTGTCTCGGTCTTCTTCAGCTTGGCCTTATCGAAGCTGGCGATTTCCCCCATGTCAGGCTTGTGTGCCATTTTCGTGAAACAATCCGCGGGTCCCCGTCCAGCCGATGCCCTGGCGCACACACTCCTGTTGCTGCAGCGAGAGACAATGCTTGTTTCTTAGAAATAACCTTTTTTTGTGTGTGTGTGTGTGTATTTTGTACTTCTTCCAAAACAGATATCCTTAATTGATAAGAAGTGTAGAAAAATATGTTCCCAATGTAAAACTTCATAAAAAAATTCTTATTATTTTTCAATTTTTATGATTTAGTAGTTTATTTTCCCTGTAACATTTTATGTTGTAGTATTGGAAAAGAGTACTGAATACTATATGTACTGCCAAACTCCCCAAATAACTATGTCTGGGAGAAAGCATAACTAGCGTGCATCTTGGAAGCAGGGATGTTGTTGTTGGCTTCATCTCATGTTGTTGTTATGTGCCGTCGAGTCGCTTGCGACTCATAGCAACCCTATGTACAATAGCCCTAAACTCTGATCTGTCCTGTGCCAATTGCATCGTCTCCGATAGACCCATCCCGATTACCCCAGTCAATGAATCAAACCGCCTCATAGAGGAACTTCCCCTCCTGCGCTGTCCCTTCACCCTCCCAAGCATGATGTCCCTCTCCAAGGACCAGTCTCTCCTTACAGCATGTCCAAAGAATGTTAGATGGAGCCTCAAAATCCTTGCCTACAAGGAGCCGCCTGGTTTAACCCTTTCTAGGATGAATTTGTTTGTTTTCCTAAAGTCCATGGTACTCTCAATACTCTTCTCCAGCACCACAGCCTAAAGGCATCAATTCTCCTTCTATCCTCCTTAGTCATTGTCCAACTCTCTGAAGCATAACAAATGATAGCAAAGACCATGGCCTGTATCAGATGCACCTTATTCTCCAGAGAGACACCATTACTTTTCAGTACTTTGGAGAGGTCCTTAACAGCAGACTTTCCCACGGCAATGTTGTTGTTGTTAAGTGCTGTGGAGTCTCAGGCGACTCATAGCGACCCTATGAAGGAGAGTCCTTGATGCTTGGGTGCCTTTCATCCTCTCTCCAAGTTCATAGAGTTTCCAGAGGCAAGCTATTATGGAAATGGACGCCACTCCTCCTTCCACGCTTGTTCAATGGGAGAGCTCCACCCCACTCTCAGTCCACATTGGGTAGCCAACCATTAACGCATTTGACACATCCGTGTCACAGTGTTCAGCCTCACAGCAACCACAAGTGACCGTGGGATGGGAACTTGTACACCAGGGCTATAAGACCTAGAGGAATGTTGGAACAAAAACAATGAAAGACTGGCCTGAGGGCCGCGAACTAAAAGTCACCCACCTTTGTCTTGGTCACATCATTTTCTCTTCGCTGGGCCAGCTGATATCTCTCTCTTTCTCTCTCTCTCTCTCTCTCTCTCTCTCTCTCTCTCTCTCTCTCTCTCTCTCTCTCTCTCTCTCTCTCTCTCTCTCTCTCTCTCTCTCTCTCTGTTGATGTTATTGTTAAGTGCCTTCGAGTTGCAGGTGACTCATAGCGACCCTATGAAGGAGAGTCCTTGACGCTTGAGTGCCTTTCATCCTCTCTCCAAATTCATAGGGTTTCCGGAAGCAAGCTATTATGGAAGTGGACGCTACTCCTTCCACGCTTGTTCAATCGGGGAGCTCCACCCCACTCTCAGTCCGTATTGGGTAGCTAACCATTAATACATTTGACACATCCATGTCACAGTGTTCAGCCTCACAGCAACCACAAGTGACCGTGGGACGGGAACTTGTACACCAGGGCTATAAGACCTAGAGGAATGTCTGAACAAAAACAATGAAAGACTTTTGGGTTTGAAGCCGCTCCGCCTTCAACCCAAGGCCAAGCGTGGCTTCCCTGGCTCCTGGAGGCAGAGTTGCCTTTCTCCAGAGACTGCCACAACACAACACAACTCCCACATACACAGCACCATCCTCTCTGGCCAAAGGATCTCATGGCAATACGTCTTTTAATTTCCTGGCTACTGGTGCCAAGAGTGTAGACTGTGGAGCCAAGCCAACTAAAGCTGTGAACAATCTCAATCCCTTCACCATCCATCCTGATGCTGCCAATTGGTCCAGTGGTGAGAATCTTTGTCTTCTTGACATTGAGCCTCAATCCCATGTTGTTGTTGTTGTCATGTGCCATCGAGTTGTTTGCGATTCATAGTAGAATCTTGCTTGCATATGAAATCAATGATACTGTTCTGTAGTTTCCACACTCTGTTGGGTCACCCTTCTTTGGAATGAGAACAAAAATTTTGCTGAAGATTATTAAAAAAATAGCTTGAATAGTACAATAGCAGAGAACTGCCAGAAACTTAAGCTGGATTTTGAAGAGGCCATGGCACCAGTTATATAATTGTTGATGTCAGATGGATGTTGGTTGAACGCTGAGAATACCAGAATGAGGATTACCTATGTTTTATTGATTATGCAAAGGTATTTGACTGTATGGATCATAACAAATTATGGTTAACCTTTAGAGGAATGGGAACCCCAGAACACTACATTGTGCTCATTTGAAATCTACACCTAGACCAAGAAGAATAAAACAAGGGAATACCTGCTCTGTTTGTATGATTCAAAATCAAGAATTAGGATTATGTCTTTTTTTCTATATCTATTCAATCTACATATTGAGCAAGTGATTAAAAAAGCTGGACTATATGAAGTCAAATATAATGTCAGGATCAGAGAAAGGCTCATAAACAACCTGAGTTATGAAGAAAATATACTCTTGCTGAAAGTGAAGAGAATTTGAAACACTTGCAGAATATCAAAGACTACAGCCTTCAATACAGATTACATTTTAACGTCATGAAAACAAAAATTCTTACCACTGGACCAATAGACAACAACTTCTTGATAGATGAAGGGAAAAGTTGACATTATTAATGATTTAATCTTTCTTGTATCCACAGTTAATACCCTTGGTACTTACTAGTACCAAAAGATATGTTGTGTTGGGAAAAATCTGCTGTCAAGGATCTCTACAAAGTTCTAAAGAGTGATGATGTCAGTTTAAAGACTATGGTGTGCTAAATACAAGCCATGGATTTTTCAATTACTTGTTATGCATCTGAAAATTGGATAATGAATAACGATGACTGAAGAAGAATTGATGCTTGTGAGTTGTGAGGGAGATAAGTACTAAATATCCCACGGACTGTGAAAAGAATAAGCAAATAAGTCTTGGATAAACTGCAACCAAAGTACTTCTTAAAGGCAAGGATGTGAAACTTTATCTCCTTAATCTCAAATACTTTGGGCATATTGTCAAGAAAGGTCAATATTTGGAGAAAGATATTATGCTTGAAAAGGTGTAGGGTCAGACAAGAAGAGGAAAACCCTTGATGAGATAGATTGACACAGTGACTGTATCAATGGGTTCAAGTTACATCAAAGATAGTAAAGATGGCACAGGACTCAGATCTATTATTCATAGGGTTGCTGTGAGTTGTAGTTGACTCAACAGCACCTAACAACAATAACAACATGAATCAATGTAATAGTAGAGGTGGATAGAATTAGAAATGGAAAAGATTCTCTATAAGGTCCACCTCATGAGGTTATTATCTCTAAAGAAACTATCATGGTGTGAACTATAAGATATAAATTCTGGAAGTATGTGCCTGTAAGCTTCATATCCCTTTAAAACACTCAATTTGCTGTTTATTTTCCCATCCCATGAGTATAGAGGATTCACTTGTGGTACTTAAAGTGAAATTCTGCTGGCATTCATGAGATTTTTTTACTGCGGGATTTTCCTTGCTTTAAAAAACCAATATACATTCAGTACTTCAATAGTTACTTCAAGACTTTAGCATTAAAATAAACAAACAAAAATTCTCCGAACTACTGTTAAAGATCTTGAGAATGGTCTACTTAAAACAAAACAAAACAAAACAAAACAAAACAAAAACATTTTAATCTAATATTTATATAGACTGGCTTATATAGCTCACCATAGCTATAACTTTAAAAATCCAACAGAATAAATGAAACATTTCAAGTATGCAGGCCTGTCATGTTTCCTTTTGGCTATACAAGGTCAAATAACTTGGCTTTGGTGGAAAATATTGAACATATCACAGACTCCAGAATAATTAATGCATTTGAATGATGGATTTGGCAAGGAACAATGAATATACCAAAGGCTTCAGAACAAGTACATCTTAGAAGTAGTGCAGTCAGAACGTACCTTACCACTGAGTATGGTGAGACTTCATTTCACATAATTTTGGCATGTGGTAAGGAGGGCCCAGCCCCTGGAAATATACATCATGCTTGAAAAAGTAGAGAGTCAGATTCTTAATGAGATGAATTGACTTAGTGACTGCAACAATAGACTTGCGCTAAGGAGCAATTGAGAAGATCGCACGGGACAAAGCAGTGCTTCATTCTGTTGTACATAAGAGTTACTAGGGGTCAGAACTTCCTCAATGGCACCTAATAACAACAGCAACAGCAACAATTGTTTTCTCCCATGAATTGATGAATTTTTAAAGTTGATGTCACCTTCCAATTTCTGTCCCAAGATTTTGTATCATTTGCTTTTCTTGTCCCACTCACCTTCCTTCTCCCTGCCCTTCCATATTTTCTTGTGCACTGGCACATTCTTATTAGTCTGCAGACTCAAGTTTTCCAGATTCCCAAAGAACCTCTATCCTGCCTCTCTTACACCTACCCTGTCTCCTCTTTTTCCTAGCCAAGTATCTAAAAAAGGAAAGTTACTTCTAATGCTTCTATGTCAACTGTGGAGTTTGACTCCTACCTCTGCTTATTTCAATGACTCTTGAGCTCTGGTAACTTAGCGGTAAAGAGTTGCTCTGCTAACCCAAAGGTTTGTGGTTTGAATCTACCAGCTGCTCCTCAGGAGAAAAGCAAGCTCCTCCTGTGTGATATACTGCCTCTGAAAACCTGCTGGAGAATAAGCTATGAGTCTGTTCCAACCAGACAGTATGCAACAACTTTTTAAAAAGCCAAAGATATCTCTCTAATGCCTCATTTAACGGTTTTTATTTATCACTGTTTTCAGTTATGACTTCTGACTCTGTTAACTTTTTATTTCCAAAAGTCCATTCCTATTTTAGACTGCTGGTGGCTCAGTGTGCAGGGAGTTGTGCTGCCAATCCAAAGGCTGTGTATCTTCAGCACTTCAAATCCATCAGCAGCTCTGTAGGAGAAAGGTAGAAAAATCTCCTCCCAATGTGATTGGTGGCCTTGGAGTAGGGACCAATTTGATTGCTGAGTTTGCATTTTTGCTCCGTCTATTGCCATTACTTTGAAAGAATAGAATTTTAAGTGCCTTTGCTTAAAATACCTTATGAAATTCTCTCATGATTATCTATCACATATAGGGCAAAGACCAAACTTCTAACTAAATCAAGAACACAAAAGTGATTTCCATTCCCTGATTAAAATTCAGTCACAACACATACCTCAGGTTGACTTTGAATCTGCTAGATATATATCCGTGCCAGCTTTTAGATTTTTGTCCTAGCCAAACATTTTCCTTTGGCTTTGTCATTTGAGAAACTCCTCATTTTTAAGGTATAATTACATTTTCAATTCCTTTGTGAAACTTTCTCTGGATCACCTTTTCTCCTAAGCCCATCATACAAGAACCCATTCTTCCATCCTGTCATGTGGTTCTCACTCAGATGCAGTATACTGTATTACAATTATTAAAGTCTCTGCCTTCTGCCAAACTGTGAGGACCAGGAGGATAGGAGCCAGATCTCATTCATCTGTCCGTATGTCCATCCATCCATCCATCCATCTCTGGTATATTTTTGGTAAGTCAAAAGGTTATTGTCAAGATTAATAACAGAATACAGTCAAGACAGCTACCAAAAATGTGCCATGTAGGCACCTCAGTCTTGAGCCTTGTGGCTTTAGGCCAGTGTCACCAAGTTCTCAGTCCTGCCAATATTGGCTTCCGACTCCCCGTTGTCCAACTCACTCCTGCCAGTATTGGCTTTCCCCTCTCAAGGTCCCATCTCACATCATGTTTCCAATTCAGCCGTAGGTGTTGTAGCCATAGGTGTAGCTAGAGCAGGAAGGATGTCCTACATTTTCTTGCAACTTCTTCAGTGGCACTGGAAGATCTGTCTTTGGTACTTTTAACACCTAGCACAGTAAATGCATTTATACATTTAATAAGTAAGCACTGATTGATGGGAGAGTAAATTTACTAATTTATGGCTGATATTGAAGTGCTATCTCTAGTGCCACATCCTCTTCTAAACCTGGCTTGTATTTCTGGTAGTTCTCTGTCAATGTACTTTCCAGTCATTTCTGGATGATCTTAGCAGGATTTTACTTTTGTGTGGTAATATCACAAATGTCAGATGGATCTTGGCTGAAAGGAAAGAATACCAGAGAATGCCTATCTGTGTTTCATTGACTATGCAAAGGTATTTGACTGTGTGGATCATGAAAAATTGTGGTTAACAAGAAGAATGGAAATCCCAGAACACCTGATTGTGCTTATGTGATTCCTATACTTGGACCAGGAGGCAGTCATCAGAACAGAGCAAGGAAACACTGCATGGTTTAAAAATCAGGAAATGAGTGTCTTGGGAACATGCCCTGTCTCCATACCTTTTTAATCTATATGTGGAACAAATCATCTGGGAGGCTGGACTTTATGAGGAGGAATGTGGCTTCAGGACTGCAGGAAGACTTAACAACTTGTGTTATGCTGACACAACCTTGCTTGCTGAAGCTATGGACTGGAAGCATTTGCCACAGAGGGTTAAGGACTGTAGTCTGTAATGAGTATTGAAACTCAATAGTTAGGCGATTGTCACCTCAGGGCCAATTGGCAGCAAGAGATGGAGATTGAAATGATCAACAATTTTAGCTTGCTTGGATCTACAATCAACATTCTTGGAACCAGCAGTCAGGAAATCAAAAGATGAATTACATTAGGAAAATCTGTTGTCCAGGACTTCTCAAGAGTGCTAGAGTAGTAGTATCAGTCTAGAGACAAAGGTGCTCCTGATCCAGTCCATGGTCCTAATAATTACTTGTCATACATCAGAGAGTTGTCACAGATGAAGAATTGAAGCCTTTGAATTGCAGTGCTAGAGAAGAGTATTGAACATACCATGGACTGCCAATAGAGGGTGAAGCCAAGCTGCTCCTTGAATACAAGGATTCTGAAGCTCCATCTTGCATATTTTTGACTCGTGGCCAGGAGGAACCAGTCCTCGGAGAAGAACATTATGCTTAGAAGGCTGGAGGAACAGCACAGGAGAGGAAGAACTTGGATGAGATGGATTGCTACAGTAACTGGGGTAATGATGGTAAGTGTGTCAGAGAGTGAGATTGGCTCAGGATAGAGCAAAGCTCAGAGCTATTGTGCATGGGGTCATTATGAGTCATGGTTGACTTAATGCCACAAAACAACAAAATCGTGGATTTTGGTGAAATATTGCACTTGCCTATAATATCATAGGAATAAAGATCAAATGAGAAATTAACTTCTGAAAAGGGATAATCACTATTTGTCCTGGAGAGGGTGAAGCCGTAATGCTCCTTGGAGTCAAGGATTCTGAAGCTTCGTCTGATGTACTTTGGGCATGGTGCAAGAAGAGACTGGTCCTTGGAGAGGGAAATCATGTTTGGGAGAGTGGAGGGACGGCACAGGAGAGGAAGACCCTCGATGAGATGGATCGATTCTGTGGTGGAGTGGTGGGAACGGGTGTGTTTGAGATGACGGTGTTTGAGATGACAAGGTTGGCACAGGATAGAACGGCGTTTAGGGCTTTTGCACATAGGGTCACTATGAGTCGCAAGCGACTCAATGGCACATAACAACAACTCTCAGTATTTTGGGACTGTGTTAGTTCTGATACATCTACAAATATCCTTTTTTAAAAAAGTTTTATTTTCATTTTATTTGATGATGGGTTTATCCTCAAGCCTAAGTTTTTGTTTCTTCAGTTTCTTCTGGGCAACCTCCTCTTCTGGTTTAGGAACAATCTTCCTTTTCAGTAAGGATCATCTCAATATGGCAGGGTAGCTCTTGCAGGGGTTAATCCGTTCATTAGCTCAGTATGTGCGGCGGAGCATCTTAGGAGCTTTGTTCGCCTGGATATGATCAATGACCAGAGAATCAACATTTAAATCCTTAAGGTCAGCATTACTTTCGGCATTTTTTAAGCATATGCAGCAAAAACTCAGCACTCTTTTTGGGCCACCGACCCTGTGTCCAACCCCACTGTTTGACCTGGGCACACCTACCAACCCCACCTTTGTAAACGGCACACACTGCTTTTGCAAAATAACATCTTCCAGACAGTTGGTGGCTTTCCCGATATGCATACCCTTGATGGCTTGGGCAGTTTCCCAGGTGTTCTTAAAATGCACCTGGAGATTTGAGCCTCTTGATTTGCATGACGTTGTGGGATTTACCCCGTCAAGCGAGTAACGAACCATTCCAGGAGCTCACCTGACACCACTCATGGAAAAAGGAAGCGCAGAGGCTCCTGGGAGAATTCATGAGAACCAAATATCTCGCGAGGTTTCAAGTCCCATGTTGTTGGGGTTTTTTTTTAAATGTGTTTTTTTTTTTAAATGAGTTTTTTTTTTTTTTAAATCCAAAATATTCTGCAGTTTTCATCTAGACGTTTCAGTGTTATCATTGCCTTACTTTGTACCAAGGTGAGCTTTCTGCTATAGGCCATATGGCTTTGCCTAATGGCAATTTTGTTTATGAGAACAGACCCTATCACTGGCATAATTTGAGAAATATACTAGATGATGGCATCATTTGGGAAATATGCTAGAAACCTGCTGAAATACTAGGAGCTGAGCAGAGGAGCTGGCACTTTTTGAGGGTCGTCTGGTTCTAGATTGTTCTTAAAGACATTCCAAAGCCATGAAAGTGATCTTATTTTTAAATATCTTCAGAAAAGAGGTGCCATCTCCTCAATTCATACTATTATTTATTGACTGGTTAGTCTCAGTCTCTCTCTCTCCTCTTTGCTCCACAAAATGTCTAAATGCATTTATTTTGTCTCTGAAATATTTCAAGATAGCATACATTCGAAGTAATTTTTTAGATAACTAGTGATAAAGGGAAAGGGAGGAAAAAATCCCAGCAGAGTCAAGAATGAGAATTTCATCGTACTTATTTCAGAGGTCTAAATACTGGCTAGAGGCAATACTCAGTATTTCTGATTTGGCTCTGAGGTTTCCCGCAGCCTGTTAGATGAGGAAATATCTAAGTTACACAATTCATAATGTCTGTAAGATAAAAGCAAAACCATTTCCCTCTCATAACTATTCCTTATACTAAGAGCTGAGAAAGGTGTCTTTCACAACGAGGGTATTGGATAATACACCTGCTGATATCCTTAAGGACACCTTCATTATGACCATATGTTTGTCTTTGCTCTAAAGATGTTGCTTGCAAGATGGAGTGTGATATGATTATTCAATTTCATCATTCTTTCCAGGCAACAGAACTATAATAAGTGAGCCATGATTTGATTTGGGCCCACCATGATTTGGACTTTTCTTTCTGGACTTGCTTCTAGTGGATTTTTCCTAGAATTGGATAAATTTGTGTTGAAGAAGTTCAACATCTTGTACTAAGAAGTTGAGGAGTGAAGCTTGCTAGTTTTAGAATTTGTCACCAGTAGGAAGAATGCGCATAAAGCAACCGGCTTGCGCTGGGTGTCTGCTGTAGATGGAGTGATCTGCTCTTCTATTATAGGAACAGCAGATGGCAAGACTCAAGAGCATAGGGAGAATGTGGGAGAATTTTTTCTTAAGTGACAAAATGAAATAACTTCCAAATATAGAGACACTGAACACAGGAAAGGCATATGCCTTCCAGTTGGTCAATATCAGGAGGCTTCTTGGCTTCTGCTTTCAATGCCAATGCACAATCTTGTCTTTTGTTCTTGATGAGCCAAATGAAGACCGAGCTCTGGGTGACTCCCTCTCTTCTCTTTTACTTGTTGTTCTCATCTCTTTCATCAGCACATGGATCTTGACTCAACAACTGTCTGTGGTTTCCATAAGCAGAGAGTGGCAATACTGATTGGTGATGTCCCTATTTGCCCACTTTTCTTCCATTTGTGCTTCTAGTTTATTGGGCCAACCCTGTTTTCAATCTGTGACCTCTTCACACCTGGTCATTGAAATCAGGAACTGAGCCACAGGCTAATCTATTGGAAAAGTGGCATAACTGATAGAGATGCAGTTATAAAATGGAAAAAAACAACATAGGATTAAAACCATGTGTCCAGTACAATATTTACTTACTAGAAAGGAATGATTGAGAATCTAAGTAGCAGAATGCTACCTCCTAAAATTAATTAGTTCCACATTTTAACTGGTTCAAATTTAGTCTATCCTTTGGATAGACTCCTATAGAGAATCTAACAGGGAAACTATTAGGTCAAGATATCTAAAACTTTGATAGTTACATATATGCACGTGTGCTAAGATGCAGACCTTACCAGTTCATTAATTGAAATGTTGCCTCCTGTGTTATTGTTAAGGGTTGTAGAGTGGCTTTTGATTCAAATAGAGCCTAGTACACCAGAACAAACACTACCTGTTCCTATGCCATCTGCATAACCTTTGCTATGTTTGAACCCGTTGTTATAGTCCTGTGTCACCTAATTTCATTAAAGCTCTTCCTCTTTATCTCTGGCCTTCACTTTACCAAGCATAATGTCTTTCTCCTGGGAATAGTCCCTCCTGACAACATGTCTAACATCAGTGAGATGAAACCTCACCATCCTTGCTTCAAAGGTGCACTGTGAATGTACTTCTTTATTTTTTTTAAATAAATTTTTTTTATTCTGGTTTGCTTCTAAGTTTATATTGAATGTATTCATTTTAAGAGAGATTTGTTCATTGTTCTGGCAGTCGATGGTAAATATATTTAATATTCTTTGTCAACACCATAATTCAAGGGCATCACTTCTTCTTTGGTCTTTCTTAATCATTATTCAGCTTTTTAATATTATGAGGTGATTGAAAAGACCTTGGTTACTCCTAATCTCCAGGTGACGTTTTTGTTTCTTGTATATTCCAATAATTGTCAATAGTTATAACCATCCTCTGGAAATTACCTTTTTCAGCAGTGTGGTTTAATGCTTCCTTATTCACACCTGTGATTTTTCTGAAGGACTTTTATTTCCCATTCTAGGAGGATGTTAGTATCTTCTGCATAGAAATTTATTTTTCTCTTTAGCCTTATTACTACCATTTAGTATTCATTAGACTCACAGTAGATATGTCCAACCCTGAAAATGCTCGTTGCCTGGAACCTACCAATTTGAAGCCCAAGTGCCAAGGTGTAACTGAATCTCTTCTACCAGCTGCAGAAACTTAATCTGGAGACAAGCGGATCCTGGCAACACTGTGCCTCACTTTCTCGAAATAGAATCTCTGTCACACCAAATGTTCTGCGAGGCTTTGATAAACCGAAAAAGGAAACAATATCCACAGCAAGAAATCCTTGATTGCTGACAGCCAGAGATCCCTCAGCTTGAGTTTGAGGTAAAATTCCTAAAACAACGATGGTTCTTGAGCTCATTTGTCCTGTCATGTTGTTTATAGCCTCTTCAGATAACTGTCACCAGTGACCACCGCCCAAGGTCAGCTAGCGTCTTCCACATAACCCCACTTGAACCTTCCCAACCTTTATGACACAAGATGGCCATTTAGGCTGGCCTTCAGCTTCTGGGGGCCATTCTGGGGTGCTTAGATAGTGTGGGTTTGGTGATCCATGTTGGCATATTTCCCCCATCCTGGTCCTGACCTTTCTGTACTTGCTGTGAATCCTAGTGGCTAGATAGTTGATGTCCCCATCTCTCCTCTGGGTATTTGCCAGAAATGTGATCACGGTAATGAGAAATCTCCTAATCTGCTCCTTAAGCCAATAATCCTTGTGCTTTTGATAAATAAACAACAAATAAGCTGCTGTGAAACTCCTTTGACTTTCAGGAAAGGTGAGATGTTATAGGTTCATTAATATGTAAACTGTAGTATGTAGATCTCAATGAAAGTGACAAACAAGTGCCACACTGGGTATTGCTGAACACAGGAAATGGTTGGTTTGAGCTAATATATACTTTTGGCACCACTTCATCTTAAAATCATACATAGCATCCAGCACCAGCAGGTTGGTTTTATAGCTTCATCTATTACTATCCTGTCACTGTTAATTGTCTTCTTTTACCTCTGCAGTATTCTACAAATTGGGCCTATCCAAAGTGACAGGAGGAAGAACATTAAGCATCTGACAAGATGATATCTAAGTTCAATTTCCTACTCTTTACCTGATTTATACCTGCAGAAGATAATTTTCCTTTCTGTCATAAACAGCCCTATAAATCAGCAGTTGCTTATGGAGCAAGTGCATCGAGAGCCCCCAGCTTTGCAGCCTCTGTGTTTCCTATTAGAAAGCCATTACTGCAGAATTTTCCTCCTTCAAACAAAAATGATGAAATTTAATACCACTGAGATTACAAAGATTAAGAGCTGAAGCACTGCTGGGGCTTTTCAATTGAAGCAGCTATCTGAGCAATCTTTGCAAAACTCAATAAAAACAGGGTTTCTGCCTTTGACATCATTATCCATCTGTTTGGATGAAATTGCTGTATCATGGTATAAATCTGTGATACAAGTGACATAACCTCTGAAATAAAAGGGAACATTAACTGCTCTATCTTCTGGAGGCCCTGGGACCGGCTGGCTATAAGCTCACTCAAGTGTGATGGCAGTTATGCTGTGTTTTACTAGACTGGAGACAATTATCCTTTGCTCTCCTCCCCTCTTATGACAAACTGCCAGAGCTTCTGCTGAAATGATCTCAAATAGATTTTCTAAAATGCTTAGTACTAGATTGCCTCCATACATTATTTCTTTTCAATGGGCTGAAAATAAAAACGTAATCCACAAATCAATTGCTGCATCTATCAGATGCACATTGGTGCACATTTTATTTTGTTCTATCAAGATTTTATACTACTTATATCCTCTCTGCAGCGTTTTACATAGATGTGCGTGCTGCAGGAAGACGGTTTAGCCCAGGGTTCAATAAGAGTCAAGAGACATTTAGCCTTGTGAGAGGCGAATCTTGTGAGTGGAGCGTTGAGGATAATGTCAAGTGTGAAGAGAGCTCTCCAGACACCACTCTTTTGGCTGTGGCACTGTCTCAAGCCCCTTCAGGTGTCAGACAAATTAAAGGAGAAGTGGATAGAGGGAAAAAAGATGAGGAAACCTCCCATTAGGACACTAGCCTGGACCAAACCATTTCCTGCCTGTTCTTTTTCCTCTAGAGATATTTGGTGCATGGAACACAGTGCCATGTCTGCCAAACTTGATCATTTGAGTGAAGACATGAGACAAATGTACCTTTAAAAGCCTGCTTTGGAGCCAAAGTGTCTACTCATTTAGTTAGGTGGTTGCACCTCTATGGGTGCAAAACTTTTATGGACTTAGATACCTTCATTTATTTAATTGTGCCCAGTGGGCCTTTGTGTGGTGCTAATATCATTAGTCTTTAAGGTTACTTGCTTAGCCCAATAGACAAATCAATGGAAGTTATCAGTTCCTAAATCTAGAATACAGGCTGTAAACTCTCTAGGTACGCTTATCGGCTGGACAAAATATTCAGTCTATAGTTATTTACCCCTCCTGTGTTTAAAGGTTCATTCTCATATATTAATAGGAAAATTCCCTTTCCACAATTTAATAAACCAGAGTTCTTTTGTGCAAGATCAGGAGAGCTGGCTGCCCTTCCAGAGACCAATCTGATCCTGTGTCCTTTCTCCCCTCTTCCTTTAGACCAGCACATCCTCTTGGGACACCATTTTATTTATTTGCAAATGTGGGCAGAAACTGGAAAGACTATCACTTACTAAACTTCATTTATAATTTCATTTATTTGTAAATGTAGGCAGGAAGTAAAAAAAAATATCTTTGTAGACTCTACTGTTTTGATCAGACATCCAGACAAACAGGTTCATTAATAAGCAAAGTTCCTTAATATTATAAATGGTTTAGGGAATCCTTATCATCATTGACGTTATTTAAAAGGATAAGATGAAGCAGTAGTACTTTCCTGGGAATATGCTGACAGTACCTAGAATACCAAACCTCCTCAAAGTCTACATTGTTTCAGGAAAAAATGAAATTGGTTCACATTTCTAAGCAACTGTATCTATTAGAGTTTTATAAATGTCAATGGCTAAATCTTCCATTAATTTTCTTATTCATTGAAGGCACTATGAGGTGGGAAAGAATAATTAAAATATACTCAATTTTTATAAAAGAAAAAAAGAGTAGGGTTAGGTGTGTATAGACTAGTTGATGCTATTTCCAGTGTCTATATTGAATTAGGATTTTGGGATGGAAGACAGAGCTGGAGAAGCTATACTTTTTCAGAGCCCATAAGCTCCTCTTCATCTCCATGGCAACAGAGGAAGAAGAAGTGGTCATTAACTGTGGCATGAAGTATTTAGGCTAATGTGAGTTTGCTTTTCATTACTAGCTTTGCATTTGTCATTATAACTCTTTAGTGGGTATCTTCTGCTTGGCCCCATGCCTAAGATTGGTATAGCTGCCACCAGGTAAGCCATAATACGTTTGGTTATAGATTTCATTCCAACTTTTATTAAGTGTGGGTTATGTTGCTGTTGAGTCACCTGCAACTCTTAGCAACTCTATGTACAACAGCCCTAAACCCTGCTCTATCCTGGGCCAATCTTATTATCTCTGACACACCTACCACCATTACCCCAGTGGGTTATAGAAAGCCATACTAGAACCCAAATCAAGGAAACTTTTTCTCTAGTGACTTGTACCAATACAAATTAGCATTAAAATATCAAATGTAATTATAAATGTAAGCAATAAGATAAAATATATAGTAAGATATGAAGAGAAACAATCAAGTACACATGTAAAATATTATTTACTAAACCCCAACTGTTAAAAGCTGTATTTAACCCTGCTTTTTTTCTACTAAAATGAAATAGGAAAACTTGTCTATCATATTTTATCAGGCCAGGATTCTTTGTAACTCTATTTGTTCTTGAATTCCTCTTTCTCTAGGGCTTGAAGAATAAGTATGTTTTTCCTGGCAAAAACAGGGTTTTTTTTGCAAAATTATAGCCTTTCATGGACAAATAATGAAAATCTAATACCTGCAATGTCCTCTCAAAGTTTTCTATTCTAATTGCCTTTTACCTAGCTCTCTTTGAATGTTGTAATGTGCCATCATATTAGAACTGACCCATAGCTGACCCTTCAGCAGGTTTTCAGAGGCTGTAAATTGCTGAGAAGGAGATTTCCCATCCTTTTCCTGCAGAGCAACTAAGAGATTCCAACTGCCTGCTTTTGGATTGGCAGTGCAACTCCTTAACATCAGGCCCCAGAGACCTTCATTTCCTCTGCAGAATATATTTGATGTCTTCTAATTGTTTGGGATTGTTTTCCTGCCAAAAGAAGTTTCTTGCTTGTCAATTGTTCTTACCAAACTTTATGTGCATTGTTTTTGTGTTTCTACTTACCATTGAGTCAGAAGTGACTCATAGCTGGCTCTCTTCTAGAGGGTTTTCAGAGGCTGTAAATCATACAGGAGGAGATTTCATGTCTTTCTCTTACAGAGAAACTGGTGAATTAGAACTATGAGCCTTTGGGTTGACAGCGCAACTCCTTACCATACATCTTTGAAAAATCTTGTAATGCCATATTTTATAACTTATTATTAGAAATAATCATAATAAGCATCTCAATGTATTCTCTATTGCAAACATTATTTAATTTTATTTTTTTCAAATTCAGAGACACTCTTTTGGCATTTAAATCCTGGTCTCCTTCCTGGGTGGCATGACTCTGCCGTAAATGTCATATGATGTCAACTAGCCAAAGATGCAAAGACAGAGTGCTTCTTCGATGCAAAATGAAAAAGCTTCATCTCACACTCTTTGAGCATGTTTTTAGGAGAGGTTATTCCTTGGAGAGACCCACCACACTTGGAAAGGTGGTGGAGGGATGGGAAAGGAGAAGTAGACCCTCAACCAGATGGATTGACCCAATGACTGCTGCAATGCGCTTGAGTGTGTCAGAGATGGTGAAGATGGCATAGGATGAATGTGTCAGAGATTGTGAAGATGGCACATGATAGGGGAGGATTCAGATCTGTTGTTCATAATTCACACTTATTGTGTCATATAGGCTCGATGGCACTTAACAACAATAAAACAGCCAAAGGTGACTAATTCTCCCCTTTGTTTCTGCTTTATTTATTTTAATTATTATTATTATTACTTAAGAACAATATTTTACTGGTGAAGGCTTATATAGTAGTTAGGTTTCAATTCAACAGATTTTATAAACATTGTTCAGTCACATGGGTTACATTCCTCATAACGCAAGTGCATGAACATGCTCATTATCTCTGTTCCAGTTTTATTTCCATTAATCTTGTTTCTTTGTTCCTTTACGTCATCATCATTATTTTACAGCTATTGCTGATTTGTTTGCAGATAGATAATTTTTTAAACTTTTATTTTGTTGGTTGTTGAGATGATATAAAGCACAGCATGCACTAATTCAACTCTTTCCACATGGTGCATCCACTAGCACTGAGGACATTTTGGGTTGTGCAGCCATTCTCATTCACCTTTTCTCAGTTATTTCTCCCAATTTCTACAAATTTCTTGTCCCCTCATATTCTCGTATGGTTGGTTTGTTAAAGGAGCCCACCTCTTGCAGGTTAATACTTACTAACTTTTTAAGAGAAGTTTTGCTGTACTGTACTTTTATGCAAACAACCCATTTTTATACCATTTTTTTTGCCAACAGCACCTTATGCCCCCTAAGATATTTTTTGTAAACATGCTATGTTAATTTTTTCTTGTTTATGAAAATACTTTGAAGGAGAGTGTGCTTATAAAAACATAATTAAAACATAAAAAACATAAAATGCATGTTATTTGCATAAAATACCATATTTTGCCCCTAATATTGTGCCAGTAAGCCCTTACAAACACAACTATTAGCATTTATGTCTGGGATTTAGTAGTTTATTTATGTATTAATATTTTATTGTGCTTTAGGTGAAACTTTCACAGAAAATTAGGTTTCCACTGAACAATTTTTTACAGATTGCTCTATGACATTGATTACACTTTTTAGCATGTGGCCACATTCTCATTATTATCCTCCTGTTTGTTTTATTTCCATTAAACTAGCTTTCCTGCCCCTCCTTAGCATCTCATCTTTGTTTTAGGGTAAATATGAACCATTTATCCCATGTGTTTGATTATTTAAGGGAGCACAATACTCAGGAGTTATACCATTTATTTTATAAGCTAAAATGCTGAAGAACAGTCATGTCAGTTTGACGATTAAGGTTTGCCTGATTCAGGCTATGGTCTTCTCAGTCATCTGCTACACATCTAATAGCTGGACAATGAATAAGGAACACAGAAGAATTGATACCTTTGACTTGTAGTGTTGGAGAGGAGTAATGAATATCTCATGGACTGCCAGAAGAACAAATAAATATGTCTTGGAAAAAATGCAGCCAGGGTGGTCCTTGGAAGCAAAGATGATGAAGCTTCATCTTTCATACTTTGGACATGTAGTTATGTGAAGTTGTTCCTTGGAGAGGGCCATCATGCTTGGAAAGAGAGAGGGTCAATGAAGGAGAGGAAGACCCTTAACAAGATGAATTGACACAGTGACTTTAGCAATGGAGTTAGTGTGTCAGAGATGGTGAGGATGGTACAGGATCGGTTGTTCATAGGCTGCTATGAGTTGTACTTGACTCAAAAGAACTGAACCACCACCACCACCACCACCAACAACAACAACAACAAAAACAACAACAATCTATTATTTGGATAAAGGTGATTACTTGGAGTGGCATCAGATCCAAGTAAAAAAGGTATCTACGGAGAGAGTCTCAGAGGTTCCTCTAGTTGCTATTGGTCCAAGATATCTGGCCTTTTTTTCAGGAATTTGAGTTTCATTTTCCAGTTTTCTCCCTTTCCACCTATGATCTTCTATCATGTCTCTTATCAGAGCAGTTGGTAGTAGTAGCTGGGTACCATATAGCTCTGCTCTTTAGATGAGGCTGTGGTTCATATGGGCTATTAGTCCCGAGGACTCATCTCTTTTTTGAGTCTTCACTTCCTTTCATTCTTTTATCTTTCATTCTTTTTTCTTGTCTGAGTCAGAGAGATGGGCTCAGGACAGGGCAGACTTCAGAGCTCTAGTACATAGGGTCACTATGAATATGAATATATATATATATTGTTTTTATGTGCTGTTGAGTCACCTGTGAAGATTCTCTGATAAGAAACATGATAGAAGATCACAGGTGGAAAGGGAGAAAACTGGAAAATGAAACTCAAATTCCTGAGCTGATTGTGGAACAGACCACCAACTATTCATATGCAAGTTCAAGCTTAAGTTGAGGAAAATAAAACCAAATCCATAGGAACCAAAATATGACTTTGAGTCTATCCCACCTATATTTCAGAACCATATAAGGAACAGGTTTGAGGCTTTGAACACTAATGAGCGAAGGCCAGATGAGTTGTGGGAGGATATCAAGGGTATCATCCAGGAAGAGTGCAAA
>NW_006399751.1:41582030-41592062 GCF_000299155.1 Elephantulus edwardii
TGAGATTGAGTTGGTTTATTGTGTGGTTTAATTCTTTAGCATCTTTTTTTAGTTTCTTTCTGGTAGTTCTGTCTTTTCTTGAGAATGGTGTATTGAAGTCTCGGACTATTATAGTGGTGATGTCCATTTCCTTGGTTAGTTTTGCTAAGGTTTGTTTTATATATTTTGCAGCTCTGTTATTTAGTGTATAGCTATTTAGTGTTGTTATATACTCTTGTTCTATTGACCCTTTAAGCATTATGTAGTCTCCTTCCTTGTCCTTTATGATAGTTTTTGCATTGAAATATATTTTATTCGAGATTAATATTGCTACTCCTGCTTTATTCTGGTTGCTCTTTGCTTGGTGTGTCTTTTACAACCTTTTTTTATCTTTAGTCTTTTCCCCCCCACCTTCATTTTTAAGGTATGTCTCTTGACATATAGCATATTGATGGATTTTGGGATTTTTCCAATCTACTACTCTTTTTCTCTATAGTGGTACATTTACATCATTCACATTCAGTATGATTACTGAGAGGAAAGGTTTTATTGCCATCATTTTGTTGAGTTCATTTTGGTGTTTTTGCTGGTTACTTTGGTCAATCCTATTTTCTGTGGCACCTGTGTAAGGAGTATGTCTCTCAGTGTTTCCTGCAATAGTGGTCTTGTTTTTAAAAATTCCCTTAGGTTTTGTTTTTATGAGAATATCTTAATCTCTCCTTCATATTTGATGGACAATTTTGCTTGATACTATTATTGGTTGACAGTTGTGTTCTTTGAGTGTTTATATATGTCATTCCATTGTCTTCTTGCTCACATGATTTCTGCTCAGAAATTGGCAATTAATCCTATTTACTCTCCCTTATAGGTTACTCTTTGTTTCTTTTTTGCTGCTTTCAGAATTCTCTCCTTAGCCTTGGTTCTGGCAAATTTGACTATGATTTTCCCTAGTGTTTTTCTTCTGGGGTCTATTCTATATGGTGTTTGTCAGCTTCTTGAATATGTATTCTCTCATTCTTAATTATGCCTGGGAGGTTTTCTTCTAGTAATCTTTCCACAAGTTTTTCTATGCCTTTCCTTGCTTCTTCCTGTTCTGGGATTCATATTGTGTTCATGTAATTTCTCTTGATGGTTTACCAAATTATTCTTAGGTTTTCTTCTTTTTCCTGCCTTTTTGATTCTACTTTTTGTTCTAGCAGATCAGTGGTGATAATTCTATCTTTTATTTCACTGGTTCTATGTTCCATCTCTTCAACTCTGCTCATGTGTCCCTCCATCATGTTGACAGCATTTGAAAATTGGTCCTTATATTATGGATTGTGATTTCTTGTTTTTCAGAGCCTCTAATGACTCATTAGTCTTATCGGTATTGCTTTGGATTGGTTTTTTTTAAGCTCCTCCTGGTCCTGTAATTCTTCAAGTTTGTCTTTCACCCATTGAAAATTTTTCTTTTAAAATTTGTGTCAGAAAGTTCCATCAGGCTTTCTGGCTTCAGAAAATCCATTGATACCATGTTGCTTTTTTGGGGTGACATTCTGCTTTGGGCTCGTATAAGGGGTGAAATACCCTTCTTTTTTATGTAACATTGCTGGGGTAGAGTTTTTCCATGCCCGAGGGGATAGTAGGTTCTTGATCTGAAGTCCCTGCTCCAGAAGAGGGTGGGGCAACCATCCTGCCTGGGATTCTCTCTGAACTTCTGACCCAAGAGAAGAATTGCTTCAATTTGGGAGAGAAAATCTTGTGAAAGCAGCCTCCTCTGTCAGACAACTGCTGCAGCTAGGCTAGTCTAAGGAGCTCCAGGCTAAAGGCAGTTACTTAACTGCACCTAGGGAAATGCAAGGTGGAGCACAGAGACACACGAGGTATGTGGATACCTGAATGGAAAACCAGGAAGCTTTGGTTTTCCCTTCAAGAACTAGGTCTGCCTGCTCACTCGAACTCCAGCTGTCTTGCTCCCTTGTGCTTGTGCTTAAGATGTTCCCAGTGGACCAACTGGACAGCAGTGATCCTCACGAAGTATCTCACTCAAATTCCAGCTGTCCTGCTCATTCTTACCAGCAGTCTCACCACTTTGCTTCCACTACCTTGCTCTCTATTTTTGTAGAACCCATTTATATTATTTTATAAAACATTGTAAATGTGATTTGTATATTACAGAAAATTTGGTAAATAGAATAAATTAAAAAGTAGTAAAAAACTTGTTCCAACTTCTAGCATATGAACATATGTTAACATATGAAGTGTTTTTTAGTATTTTTTTCTCTATTTCTAGCACTATTATTCTTTTTGAAAATCAATTTCATAACACAGAAAAGGTTGTATAGGAGATGAAAGCTATAGAAAATAATTTCCTTGCTAGGAGTGGCATCCAATTCCAAAATAGCTTGCCTCCAGAAACTCCATGAGCTTGGAGAAACTATGAAAGTTATACAAATGTTCAGGTCTTTTGTTCATAGGGTGGCTATGAGTCGTCTATGCCTCGATGACACTTAACAACAGCAACAACAACAGCAACAGTATATACTTTATAACATATTCTTAAAAGTAAAATATAATAAAAGGACATGGTATTAGTTAAATTCAGAATTCCTGACTACCATGTAGTCCATTAACCAGCCAAACATAAGATTTATCCTTCCCTATCAATAGCTCCCCTAAAAAGTTTCTAAAAGAGATCATCTGGCATGCAGATAGAGTGACCCAAAGAAGTTCATCATGAAATTACTTACTGGGAAATACTTTGACAATGATACCATGCCTATATGATCAAATGTTACACAGCCACTAAAGCCATATTTATAAGAATTTTTTAATAGCATGAAATATGCTTATGAACAAATATGAAGCAAAAAAGATAGATTTCAAAGTTGTATGTTCAATCTGATCCCAATTATATTTTTAAAAAGTAGGAAAAAACCCCACATAGCAACAAAATATCTTCTAAAACACCAAAAGAACTCTTATATTTGAATTGCTTACATTATGAATAAGAGCCTTTTTTCACTTCATCATTTTGTGAATAGTCAAATTTCTCCATAATGGACAGCAAAAATTTCATATTTACAGTTGAAAAGAAAAACAACACAAACTATTACTGCCTTGTCCTAATTTCTGAGAACCATAGTTGGGGCATAAAGGGAGAAATTAATAGTAGCAAGCATCCTTTCCTCAGAATATTTCCTGTGTTTGTAATCACATGGCAGCTGTTTGGTGGATCATAGTCTGCCCTGAGTTTTATAGAAACAACCTTTTTTAATTGAGTACTTTGAAGGGACTTAAGAAACACGTACTGAGCTAAGCAGAGGCCCCTTCTTTCAGGGCTAGCTTGTAACACAGTTTGAAATGTTTTTTTCAGGCATGGTTACAGCCCTCCTGCTTATATCCTCCTTCAATCAGCTGCTCATGAGAATTTGGGGATGAAAACCTACTTATCCAAGAAGCCTCAGCTAATTAGTGTGGGCCTGAGCTCTGCCCTTCCCTTTTTGAGCCTGAAACACCAGAAATGGCTTCAGAAGCTGTTCTAGAGATTTCTTTGTTTTTCTCCTGAGAATGGGAGGGAGGAAAAGGATATATATTTTCCAAAGACCCGAGTTGATGAAGCTTCATTTCTGGGTGGATGGCTCAAATGAACTTAAAGATTGCAAATTCAAGCTCACTCAGTGGCTCAGTGGAAGAAAGACCTGGAAATCCATCTCTGTGTTACAAAACAGAACTGTCCCATAGAAGTTTCTTAACTGTAGTCTTAATGGGAGCCAATCTATAGAACTTTTCTTCTGTATTACTGATGAGTGAATTGAATCACCAACCTTTTTTTAGGTTAGTAGTCTAGCATAAAGGGCTTGTGCCACATAGAAACATTCCATAAAAATTATTGTTGTTGTTGTTAGGTATTATCAAGTTGACTACCTCATAACAACTCAGTGAACAACAGATAAGAATCTTGTCCTATCAAATGCCATGCTCATAATCTCTGATATGCTCCAGCCCATTGTTACAAGTCACTGTGTCAATCCACCTCGTTGGGGCACTTCCTCTCCGTCTCTGACTCCTCTACCTTTCTCAGCACAATGTCTTTTTTCCAAGGGTTGGTCCCTTCTGATAACCTGCCCAAGTACGTGAGGTAAAGTTTGACCTTCTCTGCCTTGAAGGAGTACTCTGGAAAACGTGTGTGTCAAGGATGTATATGTCTAATGTGTCAGAGATTATGAGGATGGCACAGGGCACAGGATAGGACAGCATTGGGATCTGTTGTTCATGGGGTCACTGTGAGTTGCAGTCAACTTGATGGCATCTGACAACAACAATAACAGCAACATTTGATCTGTGTGTTGAGCAAATCATTAGAGAAACTGACTTTATGAAGAAGAGTGTTACATCAGGATTGGAGAGAAAGACTCAATCAACATCAGTGTATTAGTGGAATTCTATTATTTTATTTTATTAATGATAATGGAATAAAGAAAAGAAATTGTTTACCAACTTTACCAAATACTTCTTTACATAAATTTCTAGAAGTAGAATTACTGGGTATAAAAGGAGCTATATTTAATATTTTAGTTTATAAAGTTAAAGTGCTTTCCATAACTTCTTTTATTTTTAGAAAAAACTTAACTTTGAAAAATGGAAAATATTTTGGTGCAACAACAAGCTACTGTCTTATAACATGCTTTAATGTGCAAAAATTCATTTATTATTTTCCTGTGGAAGAAAGAGGTATACAAGACCAGAAGAGAATAATGGACAGTCTCCTTTAGTAAATACTAACAATCTCAGAAATCTGATGGAGGGTGGCAGTGAGTTTGGGTTTGCTATTATTATTATGCCTTATATGTCTAAGATTCTATATTTTATGATATCAGGAGGAAAAGAGTTATAGCCAAAGGTTTTATGCTACCTGTCTAACTTAAAAATGGCATTTCTATATTATTTTAGATTTCTAACTTGAATCTACCAGTTGTTGTGGGGAGAAAGATGGGTAATCTCTTCACCTATCATTTACTACCTCTGAAAATCCAGCTACGAGTTGGTTCCAACTTGATGGTACATAACCACAACATCAGTTAGATCTTGTTGCAGTTTTCAATTGACTGGGGAATGAGTAACACGTATACAAATTTATGTCTTCTCAACTATTATTCTGCTATCATTGGATGTTGTTATTTCTTCATGCAAATGGTACAAATGGAACGGATTACATTCTTTCCTTTTGTCTCCTCTCCACACTCCTCCCTTAGCTCCTGATTCACAGGGGTTCTCCCAACCCCTGGCCAACCACCTGCCTAACCTTTAGCAGTGCATGTATACTTTGATATGTGTGACTGAAAACTTCGGGAAGAATGTGTCTACTTTACATACATATTGTTTATGTGTTATTTTGCCATTGAATCTCAGTTTTTGCAGCTACTACTTATTGCTGTCTGGTTAGAAGCGAGTCATAGCTGACCCTACCTTTGTTTCTTATCACTTGGGAGCAGATAGCCCATCATTCTCCCTTGGCATTGCTGGGAGATTCCAACTGCCAGAAGTGTGCAGCCTCTGAGTTATTGATGCAGGTCTTTATGGACTATGCCACCAGAACTCACTATTGTTTCTCACCAACAGCTTGAAAAATAAGAATACTGGGACATTTTGCTATTCCTTGGCTTAATAATATTCTTTCCACTGATGATCAAATTTCATTCAAGCGACTTCATCACTGAACATATATATGAACAATTCTACTCAGACTTGTTACTCCTCCTCAGTTGTTGCTTTGTTGATTACATAAAATTTAACATGTTTGAAATAGAATATTTTGCTTTTGCACCTACGCATGCCCATTTCTTCCTAAATCTCCTTCAATTTTTCTAATAAATGCCTTAGTCTATTCTTTGTTTTTCTCTTTCACTCACACTGGCCAGCTCTGCCTGTTCTGCCTTCAGGCATGCCTGGTATCTGACCGCTCTCACCTCCTCCAATGCTGCCACCAGGGTTTAAATCCACAGCAACTCTCATCAAGGTGATTATGTGAGCCTCTTAACTGGCTATCCTGATTTCACCTCTGCCCCCTCTAACTTATTCCTCACAAAGCCAGAATACTTTGCTGCTAACCAAAAGGGAAGTTGTTTGAATTCATCAGCTGCTCTTCAGGAGAAAGATGAACAGTCTCTTCCTGCCAAGATTTATAGCCTTCTTGGGCACAAAGTGGAGGGTAGTTATGGGGCTTAATTTAACAGATTTGATTTGGTTGATCTTTCCATTAGTATAGATTTTAAAAATGTTTTCATGCTGTAGCAAGAGGGTTGCTATGAGTCAGAATCAACACAACCCCAAGGGATCCTGGTTTGGTTTTTTTTTTTATGGTCTTTCTTTGTTTAGCATGTATCATTCTTTCTTGTAGCTGAGTAAAGGGAGGTCTGGTAACTTAATGGTGAGGAGTTATGCAGTCAACCCAAAGGAACCCATGTGAATCCCCTAGCTGCTCTGTGGGAGAAAGCTGGGCAATTTTCTCCTGTGTGATTTATTGCCTCTGAAAACATGCTGGAAGATCAGCTATGATTCTTTTCTGACTCAGTGGTACAGCTGAACTATGGATGTACCATAGTTTATTTATTTATTTATTCATTAATTGACAGATATTAAAATTGTTTTCACTCCTTGAATACTGAGAATACTCTTACGATGCTCATATATAAGTAGGCATATCAGAATGATTCTTCTAAAACTTCAATCAGATTGATGTAATTCCTATGTTACAAATTGCCTAACGTATTCTCTTTTACTTAGATTAAAGGCAAAAATCCTTGCACAGCCTGCAAGGCCCTGTGAGATCTGACCAACCATACATATCTCTTTGGCTCATTTTGGAGCCCACTGATCCAGGCACTGTGTGGTCTCTCTGCTCCCAGAGCACATAGAACATTATGCCTCACAACTCCTCCCTCCCTCTGGGGCATAATTTCTACATGAATCCATGTGGCTCACACTTTCATCTCTTATAGGTATTTGCTCAAATGTCACTTTGTTAGAGAGAATGTCCTTGATCATTCCACCTAAAATAGCTCCCCTGTCACTCTCCGTCTTCTGCTTCTTACTTTTTCTTCAGAGCAGGTCCTCTCATCTAATGTATTAGACATCATTTTCCCTTTCCCTGCCTCCCCTCCCCCTAAAGTTAATGAGGGCAGGTTTGATGCCAAGAGCAATTCTAGGCACATAATAGACATTCAGGTGGTGAATGAATAAGACACTATATGCTGCACTGTGAGAGAGTGACATAGAACTTACCCTAGTCAGGGTCTCCAGCATCTGGTATTTGGTAGTGAGAGTTCCACATAAATAACTGGTCTTTGAGAGTAAGTTTAGGCCATGTCCCACATTTTGGTTTTATTCTACTAGGGCCACTGTGGCAATTCTACGTAGAGATTAATCACAGAGCTACCTGGTCAGTGGTTAAGACAAAGACTCTAACACATGCACACCCATATTTAACATGAACATGATCTTCTTACTATCTTTAGTCAGCAACCAGCATGGATTGAGTAGGAGAAGCTGACTCAAGGGTCTGCAGGATTCAGGTTGTTGTTGTTATGTACCATTAAGTCAGAACTGACTCAGCCATAGCTAACTGTCCAGCGTGTTTTCAAAGACAGTAGATCACATGGGAAGAGATAGCACATTTTTTCTCCCATGGAGTAGCTGGTGGATTCAAACCATGCACCTATGGATTGGCAGCACAACTCCTTACCACTAAGCCACCAGAGCTCCCTGCAGGATCCAGGTAGATAACTTAAACAGACAAACAGCCAGTGTAAGAAACATCAGGGAGTGGTGAGGACTGTGGTGAATCAGAGGCAGACCTGGGCCAAAGAAGGCAGCAGCTAATCACTGCGTGTCCACTACGGGATGCTGACTCAGTGTTTTGCCACAAGTTTTGACTTGAAGACGGAACTGCCATCTGGTTTCTATGTTAAACCTTATGTTTTTAAAAATATCGGAACAAATGAAAACACTTTTAAAGACATTATGCAAACTAAACAGAGGGAGATGAGGCTCTGTCATGGCATGCTTTGGCAAGGTGGAATTTCTGTACTAGAAGACATTTTCCCAACTGCATGGTATATCACAATGCACCCCTGCCCTCCTGGCTAGGTAGTTTATAATGTTGATTTCTCTCTGAGACTGTTCTTAGTGGCCAACATCTTGTTTCCTCTGCATACAATTCCTGTTTCTGGGTTCCTTGGCATGGTAGTTGGAGTTGGCAGGCAGTTACTTAGAATTTCTACTAAAGTACTTTTTCCGAAACAACTTTTTAATTAAAAAGTTAGATTCCAAGATTCCCTGAATATCTGGTTAGCCTGCAGTTTCATTACAAGCCTAGAGAAAAATGTCTGTATCTGTTTGTTGCTTTATTTTCTGATTTAGTTCTAAAGATAGATAGGACCACAAGTAACCAACACTGGCTGAAATAAATCCATAGGTGCATGGGTGGGAGAATGTTTTAGGTGAAATATGCCTGATCTTGAAGACTGAACTGGATCTGTGGCAGAAAACGTATATGGTGCAGGAGCTATCAAGAACTTAGTTGCTCAGAGGTGGACCACGGAGGGACAGGAGGCCAAGGGCTATGATGTCCTAATAGTCATAGGAACTGGAAAGGATGGGGTGAGTTCTAAAATGAAAGACACATTCATTCACAGTGCCAAGCTTCAGAGTTTCACAATACTTTCTAGCTTGTAGAGGCTTCTCACATTCCTTGGCTTATGGTGCCTTCTATCTTCAAAGCTAGCAAGTCTTTCTCAAACTGTACCACTGACAAGCCTCTTCAATAAACAAATTCCTATCATCCTCCATCTTTTGCTACTCCTTTCTATTTTAAGCGATGCTTCTGCGTACATTGCATCTACTCAGATACTTCTGAGTCCTGATATCTCAGGATCATCTCTCCATTTAAAAAACTTGACCATGCCAGCGCATGGTTCAGAGTGCATTTGGGAGTATGTGTATTTGAGTTTTTACACATAGGGTCGCTATGAGTTCCCTATGACTTGATGGCATTTAACAACAACATAGAGAGAGCTCAGTTGGCTTAATGGACAGAATGTGATACTACGAACTCAAAGGTGGGTGATTTTAATCTGCATCCCTCAGGCCTGTTTTTAATTGTTTTTGGTCAAACACTCCTAGGTGGTATAGCACTGCTCCATTGATTTACTGTACAGCAGTAACTTGGTTGCTGTGATGCCGAACACTGTGACCCTGATGTGCCAAATGCGATATTGGTCACCCATGGCAGACAGTGTTTGGTGGAGCTCCCCGATTAAAACAAGCTTGTAAGCAGGAGTGGCATCCACTTCTGAAATAGCTTGCCTCTGGAAACCCTAAGAACTGGGAGAAACTAAGAAAATTCATCAGGTAGCTATGAGTCACCTATGACTCGATGGCATTTAACAACAACAACAACAACAACAGCACATAGAACTGATATTGACTTTTCAGCATTCTTTTTTCATTAGGTGTGATTTAACTAACTGCCATCAAGACAGAATCAACTCTCCCTCCAGAAGGTTTTCAGAGGCTACAAATAACTGGGGAGATTGTCCCTCTTCCTCCCTTGAAGTGATTAGTTTCTCTTTTTAATGGTATCAAGAAGGTCTCCAGGTGAGTATTCCAGGCTGCCCCAAGGTCTCTTCATATTATATTGAGAGCTAACATAAAGCCGGATTTTCTTGCTCTGTCCTCTAGACAAAGAAGGCTGTGTGGCTGTGTAGTGGGTCACACACTTCACCAGGAGCCGGGCTGTCTGTCTCTGTCTCTGCATTACTGTGTCCCATCAGATAAACTCCTCTCCTCCTCTGGCGGTAGTAATCTTCCTTGCACACCGGGAGGTTGATTTGTAAGATAACCCAAGGACTACTTAGAATGCCTTTGACCAGGAATAATAACTATTTGAGTATTTAAGAGGGCACAATGCACTAACTTACTAGCTTAAAGGTTGGTTACTTGAACTCATGTAGTGGTACTATGGAAAAAAGAACCTGGAGGGATGAGGAGGGAGGAATTTATGCAACAATGAAT
>NW_006399751.1:41592162-41613442 GCF_000299155.1 Elephantulus edwardii
CAATGAGTGAATGAAAAATCCAACTTTTCTGTAAACTTTCATTAAAATCACAACCAAAAAAAATTAAATAAAAAAAATTGCAGTTTAAAAAGCCCTATGGAGGAGTTCAAATCTGTCCTATGTGGGATTTGCATAAACTGGAACTGAATTAATGCAAGGAAACAAGTTTTATTTTTGTTTTTATGGCTTCACTGTCCACAGAAGAGAAAGAGAAGAGGGTCAGAAAGCAGGTTAGGATGTGTGGAGCAGCAAGGCGTATAGCCAGCACTAGGTAAGAGTTTGACCATCTTATGTATATTCATTGCCCCCCCCGACCCTTTTTTAGGTAAAAAAAGCAGTTAAAATTATCTTGTAAATTTTATTCTTTGTGGTCTTTCCTTTTAGTGTTTCCTCTTGTAACATTTTAGTGTCAGAAAATACTGAGGATGAAAATATTAGGAAATTTAGAAGCAGTTTGTTGAGATATTCAGTGTAGGCACATCAGCTGTTGGTGATTTCCCTGAGAGTTGGAGGTTATAATTTTTCTGCTCTTCCTGAGGTATAATGGTCTCCTGAAATGTGCAAGTAAATTAGTCATACTATGTCCTGAGAATTGGTCTTTGTAATATATCGTGGTCTCAGAAAAAGAACTGCAGTTGTATAATGGATTTTAGGAGTCTCCAAAGCTGGTGCAACTAACGTATTTGTTAGTCTAATAAATGATATTGCTCTTGTCAAGATTTTTCCATATAGCACAATTTAATAGAGGAATCAATAGTTTCTCAGACATAAAGAAAGGGCTTGGGTGTGCTTTGTTGGGAGACACAAAGTCCTTTGTTGTTATAATAAAGCCAAAATAGAAAAAAAAGAAGTTGGCTTTCCCCCCTTTTTTCAAGTATATTTTTATGAAACTAAAATATACATACTACTTTCTGTAGGAGAATATTTGTTTATCAATATTTTCTCCTCTAGTATCTTTTTACTCTGTTATTACACATGAATATGCATTTTGCTTTCTTCTTACTTCTCCTTTTTTGATGAGCTGTCACTAGCCAACACTTCAGGCAAATACTTGATCTTAAGATATTGTGATCCATTGAGTCTATAGAATATTGCTTTAGAAATCTTTACAGAAATGTTTTGGGCAAAAATGTTGGCGTCACTTATATTTCTTCTTAACCCACTTTCTAAAAGTCCTCGAAGTGGTTTTATACAATGGTTATGCCACAGCTTCTCTCCTATTTTAACTTGCATATTTAGGTGGCTGTAAGATTATGTGTAGTGCCCTCACTCACTAAAACAGCCATATTGCTGTTTTAATGGTTTAAATGAATCTCTTTTGGATTTGTTGAAGCAGCTTGGAAGGAAACGGCATTGGTATTGAGAATATTAGAACATCTGTGTCTCTTTCTCAGCCAAAACATTCAGTTTTTGCCATGGAATGTGTTATTTGGAGGCTATATGACCTTCACAGCAATGGGTTCTACCTACTGGCAGAAACAATGTGCTGACATTGTCCCTGAGTGGTTACCCCAGATAACACCATCTTCTAAATATGAACCCAAGAATGTGTCAGAAAGTGACTGTTGGTGACAAGTACCTAACTAATGAGAGCCTAGTCTTTGAAAATGTACCAAAACCAGCTAAGATTATTAGCAATTTCTGGAGACAGAAATGGTTTCAGAACATTCCCAGAGAAGACAAATGAGTACATCAGTGTGTTAAGAAAGCAAAAATCAATGATAGAGTTAAGCTGAGTTGAGAGAAGTGACTCTCAATTTGGCTGTACATTAGAATAACTTGGAAAGTTTTTTAAAAAATTACTTGTGTCCTGATCCTAATTACTAGAGATTCTGACTCAGCTGGTCTTAGATGGAGCCTCGGTGGAAGTCTACCTTTGTTCTCTTTCTACTTTCTACGCCTTTCTCATGAGCAGTCAGGGCTGAGCAGTACCTCTATTAGCTTGACATTTGTTAGAGACACACCAGGATGGGGCCAGTAATCTGGATTTTTTTTTTATTGTTCTAGAGATTCTTTGTGACACTTAAGATAATCCAATATTAGCACACATCAGAATCATCTGTAGGGTCTGAAAAAATGCAGATTTAACAGTTCTTGTGCCTCTGTTCATGTGAGATGATGCCTGAGAACTGAGTCTCCAACAAGCTCTTAGACACTTCTGGTGTCACTGGGTTGGAGTTCACACTTGGAGTAACATACCTGCACTAGACTTGGGCTTTGGACTGTTGATAAATTTGTTGCAGTCTACCTACTTGAAGACATTAGGGCCTCCATCTCATCTAGAAAGGCTTGCCCAACTAATTGCTTTGATTACAATTTCCTACACCCCCCCCCCCAGTAAGGGTGCAAAGCACAGGATAAAACTCTGAAAGCTGAATTTTATCACAGACAGTAGCTACGGTTTGATCATTTTGACCAAGAAAATTTACCACTTTTGTCAGTGTTGACATGAATCATGCCCCACACCTTCTCTATATGTCTCCTCTGGGTTACCAGTACAACTCTCTATGGATTAAGCTGCCAGAGCTTCCTCATTTAGATTCAGTGTCACTTTATATTGTTATTATTAGGTGCTGTCAAAGTGAGTATGACTCATAGTGACCCTGTGAGCAACAGATCTGAACCTTGTCCTATCCTGCACCACCCTCACCATCTCTGATACACTTGAGCCCATTGCTGCAGTTCCCAGTGGGAACTGTCAATCCATGTTAATCCATGTCAATGGGGATCGTCCTCTCTTTTGTTGACCCTCTATCCTTCCAAGCATGATATCCTTCTCCAAGGAATAGCCTCTCCTAGCAGTGTGTCCAAAGTATGTGAGACAAAGCATTACCATTCTTGCCTCCAAGGAACACTCTGGCAGCACCTTTTCCAAGAGTTGATCTCTAATCAGTCCATGGGATATTCAGTACACCAGAAGTAATGTTGTTTCTTGTTTCCCCAATTGACTGGATAACATTTAAGACTTAGGCTCTGTATGAAGTCTTAAGGATGAGGGTGAAGAGTTAGTTGAAGAATTCCCTTGAGATTCTGATAGAAAACCTTAGTGAGTCAAGGTTATAAACAGAAATGCCTCCAAGGACTAGAAGGGATGGGACCAGGTGGCAGGGGCAAAGGAGTCTCAGCATCTTCTGCTTGCCTAACTGGGAGCAGACTTTCTTCTACTATACTATTAAGAACCATTTAAAATGAGTCCTTTTCAAGCAACTGAAGATATAAACCCAGTTTCTTGAGTTTGCTTTCTAGTCTTATCATTTCCCACAAGGTTATAAGGACAGAAAAGAAAATCTTATTGCAAACTTTTCTATAAAAATAATTTAAAAAAATTAAAAAAATTTAAATATTTTCATGCTTCACCTTATATGCTTTCAAATTTTAATATAGTAATCATCCATAGTTTAGAGTGTTTCTTTGGAAACAGGAATTTGGATGCATGTCAGGTTTTTAACACATGGAATTAGCAAGATAGGTATTGGACAAGTTTCAAACTCCAAAGGAGAATTGCCACAAAAGAGCATTCAAACCAATAACTTCAAACCTCAGTGGTATAGGCTTCAATTACTGGATCTTGGGTATTCAGGGCTGACTGTACCTTCCTGCATATTGAATTATTGTAGCATTAAGTTCCTGTAACATTTTGGAAATAGATGACTGAGAAGTGACTGAAAAAAGAAATTTAAAAACCAGGCATCACATTCCTTTTTATTATGTTTATCTCTCCTCTCAAGGACAGAAGAGACACTTTCCATCTGTTTAAATCTTGGACTGGCATATCCAGCCCCGGGGTGCTGGAGAGTTTGTGAGTTTCACTCCTACACTTGATTCTGCCTTTTAACCTCCCAGACCTCCCGTTTTATTAGGTGGAATCTGCTATTATGCATCTTCATTCTTTTCTTATAGGAAGAGTTTGCCCTCTGAAGATTTGGTTGATCACTCTGTGGTTGTCTGCCATCTAAGTTGCCACCAGACCGTCTCAGTGGTCTGGGAGGACAGAGCATAGCTCTGAGGTACCCTTCCTTCCAGTTAATTGCCAAATTTCAGGTTTTGTGGCCTCTGAAGATAAGTTGTGTTATGTGTTGGCAGGTCGACAGAGAGAAAATGGAATCCAAAGTTGTTGTAATTGCTGCTGGAACACAGACACAGGATAACGGTCAGCAGGATTCCCCTATGGTCCACACCAGTGTATAGGAAATAAGATTTACCTAAGATATTCACATCTGGCTAATAAGAAAGTGGTGTTTTGTTTCCCTCCTGCTATTTCTCCTTGTGCATTTTATATCTTGGGACCTCTGTGGAGAGCATGGAATTTGTATGTTCTTGGATCTCTAGCCAAGCTCCATCTAATCTCTCCTTAACCACATATGCAGCCGTTAAAAGCACAGATCAACTGAAGAAACTGGCAATTGAGAAGGGATGCAAGTTTGAAGAACCTCAAGCACATAATTTTTTGCCTGATACAATTTTTTTTTTATGCTTTGGAAAGCAACTGAGAAAGGGATAGAAAAAGGCAGATCTTTAATTAAGTGAACAATTTTAGAAAGGAGAAAAACATTAAAGAAATGGGAAATAAATACACTGGGTTTTGACTCAAGTGTGGTATGAGTTTGGCGTGCTATAATCTACTCAGCAATAGGCAGAAAGGAAGTATCCTAAAGGAGAAATATGTGGGCTCTTGAACTTGGGCCTCTTTTTCACTACTTCTGTCCTTGGAACTACAGGTAGCTGGCTGTACTACAGGTATAGGTGTGGCTTCTCAGAGATGTTGATGAGATTCTCAACTTGGTCCAAGTGATGTTTGAAAGTATGCAGTTACTCTTCCATCAGTCTAAGCTAAGAGATTGACCCTTAGGCTGTTGTTATGTTTTCCCAATCACTTAATCTAGTCAATTCTTACCCTCTCTGGTCATATTTTTTAAAAAAAATTACTTATAAAATAAAGATAGGTAATATTTGCTTTGCTAACTTATGAAATTATGTCACTCAAGTGAGATAACTTTCTAAAAGTACTTTCCAAATTGCTAAGTGATACAGAGATATAGGGAGTTATTAGCTAATACATATTACAAAGATGACAGAAAGTTGGAAACTTGCAAACTTAAATGAAAAATCTGTAGTTGTAGCAAATATCTGTAGACAAGTTATTTAAGAGCCCTGTTATACTATAGTCTGCCTGTGGTCAACTGGACTGGAATTTAAATTTTTGCTTTACCAAGAGTACAATTTAATATCTTTTTGAGGATCACTTTTCTTTCTTTTTTTTTTTTTTGAGGATCACTTTTCTCTTGTGTAAAAATAACAATACCTGCCTCACAGAGTTAGAATTAATTGATAATAACATGTGAAAACACTTTTTTTCAGAAGTAGATCCCTAGCTTTAGTTTCTGAGGTGTCTCTGGAGAATTTGAACTACCAACATTTTTCAGTAAGCAGTAGCTTTATTAGTGTTGATTACAGATACTTTTAGAATATCATCAGTGTATCTGCAGTGCACAAAATGATGTCCAGGACACTGCGAACCACTCTGTTGGACTAATCCAGTCCTTCAGGCAAATATGAAGAAATGGTATTGAAGACCTGTAGTAAAAATAAGAGGTTTTACCTCCAAGTCTCTTTTTTAATTGCAAATAATTCTGCTTGTGAAACTTAAGGATAAATTATATTCTTAACTATTTAGTGTTGCTGTGACAGAAACACCACAAGTAAATGGCCTTAGCAAACAGTAATATATTCTCCCACAATTTAGGAAAATAGAAGTCTGAATTCAGGGTGACAGGTACAGGGAATTGGCTTTTGAGTAAAGCCTTTTTCATTGATCATCAGTTTGGTTTGGGAATTTTTCAGTGAGGGGACTCCAGGGCCTCGTGAGTAAGGAGATGGGCTGCCAGGCAGTTCAAATTCACCAGCTGCTTTGAGGGAGAAAGATGAGCCATCCCCTTCTGTGTGATTTACAGCCTTTGAAAACCTTCTTGAAGGGTCAGCTATGAGTTGCTCCCAACTTAACAGAAATGAGTTTTTAATTATGTTTCAAAAGAGATTGACTCAAGGTATAACCGAATCATGTAAATTATACCCCACTAATTAGTGTAACTGCTAATAATTCTACCTCTTTAAAATAAGATTAGAATTTACAACATGTAAGATAACAATATCAGATAACAAAATGAAGTATAATGGTTACATTATACTGAGGAGCACAGACATGTATTTTGGAGACATAAATTAATAACAATTAGTGACTATTAATATGCAGTATTAATAGGTTTTAAGTTAAAAAAGAACATCTTAGAAAGAGAATCTGATTACAAAGTCAGTGAGACACAATGTATCCTAAATTTGTATGCAAACCAACAAAAAATTTTTAAAAAACCAATGAGAATATTATATGTAGCAAAAACCTACCAAATAATATATGAATCCCACAAAGCATAGTTATCTCTGATTTCCTCAAGCTGAGAGAACTAAAAATAAATAAATTTAAGCCTCAAGTTGCAATATTGAAAGATGCAATAGGCAATATATTGAACA
This sequence comes from Elephantulus edwardii, assembly GCF_000299155.1. Classification (NCBI taxonomy): domain Eukaryota; kingdom Metazoa; phylum Chordata; class Mammalia; order Macroscelidea; family Macroscelididae; genus Elephantulus; species Elephantulus edwardii. The sequence continues at coordinate 41,598,688 of NW_006399751.1, forward strand.
ACCCAGAAAGTATCAAAAGAAAATGGAGGGAATAGACAGGATCACTGTACCAAAAGAACTGACAGATACTGAATAATTTTGGGAGCAGGAGCCAGTGGTAATGAAGAAGGAAATGGAAGCTGCTTTGACGGCACTGGCAAAAAAATAAGGCCCCAGAAATCAATAGGATATCAATTGACATGTTTCAATTAACAGATGCAGCCCTGGATGTGCTCACCAGTCTATGCCAGGAATTTGGAGAAGATATTGAAACTGCCAATAACTTCATCTTACTTGGATCTACAATTAACAGTCTTGGTACCAAGAGTCAGGAAATCAGGGGACACTTTGAACTGAGAAAGTCTGCCGTTAAGAGATCTCTCCAAATTTTTGAAGTGTAATGAGGGCTAAGGACTAAGTAACGAAGAGTTTGATGACTAAGGTGCATCTGATCCAGGCCACGGTCTTTCCTGTCACTTGTCTTAGAGCTGGAAAATGAATAAAGATGACAGAAGAATTGATGCCTTTGAGCTGTGTGTTGGAGAAGAGTACTGAACGTCCCATGGACTGCCAAAAGAACAAATATGTCTTAGAGAAAGTGCAGCCAGAGTGCTTTTTGGAGGTAAAGATGATGAAGCTTTGCTTCATTTACTTCAAGCATGTTAGTTGGAGGGGACATTCCTTAGTGAGGGACACGATACTCAGAAAGGTAGAGGAAGGCTCTCAACCAGGTGAATTGACATGTGTCAGGAAGTGTGAGGATAGCACAGGATAGGACATGACTCAGATGGTAGGGTCATGGGACAGGATTCAGTTCATAGAGTCGCTATGAGTCATTCTTGACTCAGTGGCACTTAATAAGAAGTAGCAGCATAGTTTTGGATGTGTGCCATATTCAACACAGAGTAATTACGTGGGATTAGATCATTGTTTTCAGATACCAATGAAGTATTTGAATTGTGCTTAGAGTCCACATTATATAACAAAACATTTATTTTTGTTCTGGATGAAGTCCATAGTTGAATTTACCCAATTTATATTTGTGTGTGATGTAAGCAACTGTACTAGGCTGAGCTAGGTGAATGTAAGCCCTTTGTGCAGTAGAATGTTAAATGAGTATCTTCTGTAAAGGTAACTTGATAGGTCCACATCTTGGGCTATTATCTAGAGAAGTGGGTCTAGATGAAGCATCAGTGAAGGGATGCTCTGGGAACCATTAGACAGTGATAGAACACAGGAGAGAGATAAGTGAACAAAAGCCAAGACAATTTTAAAGGCTTATGCTACTAACTAAATATTAGGTACTCAATTAACAATTGTTAAACAAATGGATTAGTTATGACTGTAAAGAATTTATTTCCATATTTGCCCTTACTAGCACCTTTACTAGCATAAATATTTAAAAAATTTGGTACTAGTCTAAAAGATTAATATGTTATTTAATTTTTGCTTTTAATTTCCATTTTAAATAAGTGGTGCCAGTCTCTTGTCTCATTTTAGAGAGTAGATGAACAAGAAAAACTAGTTGATTGTTTTGACCTTTGTCCTGAAACTTCAATTCATTTTATTTGATGTGCATAGGTTTCTGTGCTACTTGTCCAGTGGGGTTTCTTTGACTTTGGTTGTCTCCTCAAAGAACTACTTACTTTGAGCTTGTCTATTCTAATTCTGACATGCTCTGTACTTCCCCAACATATTTCATAAGCTGCCCCCTCCACAAGACTTCAGTTAAGAACTCATGGTCCCTCTGAACTATTATGCATATTCTCACTGCTTTCTATCGCCCCTTGCTTTCTGTGCACATACTCAACTCTTCCACCTGTCCTATAATTGCTAGCTCAAGTTCCATTTCCTTTTGGGAATGATTTCTTTTAGTATACTGCAAGTGTTGACATAGCCATTAATTTAATAAGATTAAATTATTAAGCAAATGGCATGGGTAATAAGGGATTTTTTTAAGTAATGTTATGTACAATTTTACATAGAAGGTAAGTAGTAACAAAAATGATTATAAATTACTTCTTTTCAAAAGGAAATACTTAATCTAAACAACAACTTAATAATGCTTGTTACTACTAGGTAACAATGTTGTAATTCTTATTATTATTATCAGTTATTATTTTAGTCATGTTTCTGTATTAAGATTGTTTAGTTCCAAACCCTATGCTTATTTTATTGTGGAATGATTTGTGCTTTAGCTAGAAGACTTTTAGCAGATTTTTAGCACTTTTAGCAGAACCTTCCCTAGTAATGTTCAGTGTACAAACTCAGTCAATATTTACTGCATAAGTATAAAGACATTTAAAAAAAAACTTTCAGAATTCAGTATATAAGACGTGGTCATATACAGAAATCCTTGGGATATGAATGCCCAATATAAGTGCAAGCTGTAGCTACAACCCAACTCATGTAAAACCTATGATAGCACATTTTCAACTCATGTAAAACTCATGACATTAAAGATGCCTGCAATAATTCTTAAATGGATAGTACTTTGTGACACAACAAAATGCTGTTATTACTTTAAATATTATTATTTTAAAGATGTTTTTGTATATGTAGATGTGTTTCATTTGTGTTTCCTATGCATCAAAGTATATACTATACGGCTAACTATTCTTAAATATGAACTGTACCTAACTATCCTGTCTAACATGCAAACTTGTCTTAAAGATAAACTTAAGAATGAAACTCATTCATGACCTAAATACTGACTCTGATCAAATTTCTTCAAAGTGTGTGGTGTACAAAGTCATATATTCCTGAACATGGGAGATAATGTGGTTTGCCTACTATTTTATAAAAAGAATGAGAATTAGAGTCTTTTAGTTGTCTCATAATTTTTTATGTTATAGCACTATAGCTTATTGATTTTAGAAGCAGTTTACCACTTCTGGATTTTCTCATTGGTTTTTCTGATTATGAAAGTATAATATTTGTTATTGGAAAAAATAAAATTAAAAAACCTCATGGTACAAAAAAAGGATTTTGTTTTTGTAACTACTAAGAAAGTAGAATATATAATGAATGGCATGTAGATTGATTTAAGAAAGATATTTTGAACAGTGGCAATTTTTAAACATGAAAAAAAGGTGTTGAAAATGGGTACATATTTAGAACTATCATTAACCTTTTTTCCCTAACATTTCACTGTAGTTTAAATTAATATTTTCTGTGCTAATTAGTTTCTTATCCAACAATTCATGTACTTTTGTTTTTTTGGCTTTAATTGCAGTCTTCTCAGTGTTGTTTTTATGTGCTGTCACTATGACCCATAGTGATCCTATGAGCAACAGATCTGAACCTTGTTCTATCCTGAGCCAACCTCACCATCTCTGACACACCTGACTCCATTGGCATAGCCACTATGTCAATCATCTCATCCAGAATCTTCCTCTTCTGAACTGACCCTCAACACTTTCAAGCATGATGTCATTCTTCCATGCCTGGTCCCTCCTGGGGACATGTCCAAAATATGTGAGAAGGCGATTCAAAATCCTTGCCTCCAATGAGTAAATTGACTTCACCTCCTCCCAGACAGACCTACTTGTTCTCCTGGCATTCCACTCTTTCTACTTCCTCTCTGGATTCCTCATTTCTATTCATCTATCCTTTCTGCCTTACCTGAATTTTGTTTTTGGACAAATATTGCTCTTTTGCCATCATATGGTGATTGTTCTACGGAGAATATTCCTTACAGACCTAATTGTTCAGCATGTCAACCTGATTTGGCTGAAAGGTAATCTCTGGAAGTGGATTTGTTTCAGGTTTGAAAAATATCTAGTAACTATAGTCTTGAGGGTTCCACCAGTCTCTGTCAGTGCAGTAAATCTGGTCTTTTTTGTGATTTTGAATTTTGCTCTTTATTTTCTCACTTTTTGCATCTTGCTGGAATCCCAGTCAGAGTTGTTGGCTAATTCTTGAGACATGACAAAGGGTTTGTTGTCCTTTCAAGATCTTGATCACTTGTACAACTCTGTGGGAATGCATATAGGTGTAAAAAATTAGAAATTTGAGTCTTTGGGAAATTTTAGCCCCACCAATTATAAAAACAAAACTTACTGCTGTTGAGTTGATTCTGACTCAGGATATTTATTCCAAGACATTTTAAATATTATTAGCCAAGTTTTGACCTGATTTAAGAGTATGATTTTTTCATTCAAACTTGAGATATTTTGACTATTGTCTTGAAAACAGATAGTCTGGGAGGAACTCTCCAAGAGCACTTTTCTAATATCCTCAAGACACTGTGTCCTGGGATAGAAGTTTTGACAGATTTTCTTTGACACATTATATTTTATGAAATTTAGAGTGACTGGGAGGTTTGGAGATATAAGGATACAATTTTGCAATTCAAGATCTTGAAAGCATCCTGACAATTCTGGTGGCTTAGGGGGTAAGACCATCACCAGCTGTTCTATGGAAGAAAGATGGACAATCTCCTCCAGAGTGATTTACAGCCTCTGAAAACCCACTAGAGGGCTAGCTATGAGTCAGTTCTTACTGAATGGTTCATACAATAACAATAACTATAACAATAACAGCAACAATGGTGGGTAAGGAGTTGTAGTGCCAATCCAAAGACAGACCATGTGTATCCACTAGCTGCTCTTAGGAAGAAAGATGGACAATCTCTTCCCATTCGATTTACAGCCTCTGGAAATTGACTGATTTCAGAATGTAAGTTCTGAGTCAATTCTGACTTAACAGTAATGAGTTTTTGTGAGATTTGGGTTTTTTTTTCCTTTTCCTACAAATTGAGAAGTGCAACATTACAAATGAAAAATAGATGTGACATGATGTTGATTTAGTACATATTTCAAGCTTTTATTATTTTGGGACTCATAAATTGTCTCTTTTTTTGAAGACACAAACGTACTACTGGAGAAGTCAATGAGAATTTATCACAACAGCCTCATTTCTGAGAGGGAAATGAATAGATTCAGAATAACTAGCATTTTTTTTTTTGTATAATGGATCTGAAATTCAATCTTCTTAACTAGGGACACATCACCTATTCTATGTTAAGCTATTTAATCTCAACATCTTAGTTTTCTCAGCTGTGAAACCAATGGCTAAGTTAAAGGACTAATTTAAAGAAAGTTGAAAGGAAGATTTTAAAAAATGACACCAACCAAAGAGCCCATTACTCAACTTAAGTTGCTTTGTTCTGAAGAATTAGAAGCTATGATCTATGATGTGAGTATAACTCAGGGAACAATTTCATCTAACCGAGGCCAAACATATTTACAACAGCCTTAACTTTATTTCAACCCTTGGATTTTTTGTTCTATAAACTTGTTTAAAGGAATTATGCCTAAATTCCTTAAGGATCTGACTCTTACTGAGCTTTAGTTTATGTTCTTTTGCTCTTTACTTGACATTATCTCAAATAGTCTTATAAAATCTTGCTTCTGTATCCTTTGGAATTTTATATCCTTCAGTGAAGCATTCCTACCTCCTCTCCCTAAAGTAAAATAGCTGCATGGCCTTGATATTTTTTCCTTCTATTAATGCAGATACAAATATAAATTTCTTAAAGATTGTCTTTTCTGGCACTGTTACTGTATGCAGAATTACCTAGTAAAGTCAATAGAACAAAGTTAACAATTGATGACTCTGTGATGTCTTAGAGAGAATAGCATACAATGAAGCTTATTTTCTGATCTGATGGAAGAAAAATTCTTGTTGATTGGTTCCCAGCTGTAGCAACCCAAGCAAATTCTCCTGGTCCTGTGACAATCTTACAGTTGTTGCTATGCTTGAGCTCACTATTGCAGCTACTATGTCAATCCATCTTTATAGGGTCTTCTTTTGTTTGCTAACCCTGCGTTTTATCAAGAATGTTGTCATTCTCCAAAGACTAAACCAGTAGGCTGGCCAGTCAGTGTTGTAGGTCAGCAATAAGAGCCATTATTTAATTTTAATACTACTTGAGGTTCAACAGCACTATTGTTAATTATTTTGTAGATAATTACAGTCTCAGGTGAGTGTGGGAACAGTTTGCTTTTTTCAGGAGATCATTAAATTGCTACAAGTATTTTCTGAAATAATTTTTTATCATGATTGCAGTGAAAGTTTCCAAAACAAATTATTCTTTCATTAAACCATTCATATACATTTTATTCTATAACATTAATTTTAGTGCTCATAATATAATCACACTTTTATCATTGCCTCCCTATATTTTTTTTTTCATTAATCTTTTCATATCTCCCCATATCCTCTCTTTCTTTAGTGATATTGGGCTGACCACATCAACCTCTTATTGTATGTTGCCTTTCCCTTCACCTATCTTAATATTTATTTTTAACTATTAATTTTTACTGCCTTCTTCATCCATTTCCATCTTTCTTAATCATTCAACAATGATTCTATGTATAAACATTTCTCTAGCTTTTAATAATAGTGGTCTGAGCTTTCCAGTGAAAGTAGTCCTTTTAACTGAGTCAACATAATTTCCTCCAGATTTATCTGTATGTTTTACAAAAGCTTTCATAAAGTCACAATAGTGTGATTTTTAAAAAATCAAAACCACACTTCATTGTGTAAATCTTTTCTTAGTTCCTTTATCTATTAATATACAGATGAACACTTGGGACTATTTTTTATCTCTTTACTATTATAAATAATACTGCGATGAACACAAATGTATATATATCTGTTCATCTTGCAGTTCTTATTTCTTTAGAATACATGCCTACTAGTAAGATATATCAAATGATATTTCTATTTCTAATACCTAACGAAGTACTGAACCACTTTTTATTTTCCAAGTAATCACACAATTTTACATTCCCATCAGCAGTATATGAGAGCTCAATTTCTCTTGCCAAAAGCAGCATTTGTTGCTTACTGTCTTTTTGAACTTTGATATTGTTACTGTGGTGAGATGTCTTAGTGTTGTTTTGATTTGTAAATACCCCACATTTTTTTCTCCCTACAAAGGCATTTGACTGTGTGGACCATAACAAACTGTGGCTGAATCTGAGAAGAATGGAAATCCCAGAACACTAATGCAAAACTTATATTTGAACCAAGAGGCAGTAGTCAGAACAGAGCAAGGAAACACTGCATGGTTCAAAATTGGAAAGGGCGTACACCAGGGATGTGCCTTGTCTCCATAACTTTTCAACCTGTGTGCAGAACAGATCATCCGGGAGGCTGGGCTCTATGAGGAGAAATGCAGCATCGGGATTGGTGGAAGATCTATCAACAATCTTCGTTATGCAGATAACACAACCCTGCTTGCTGAAACTAAAGAGGACCTGAAGCACTTACTGCTGAGGCTCAAGGCCTGCAGCCTCCAATATGGATTGAGGCTCAATGTCAAGAAGACAAAGATTCTCACCACTGGACCAATTGGCAGCATTAGGGTGGATGGTGAAGAGATTGAGATTGTTCACAGCTTTAGTCTGCTTGGCTCCACAATCAACACTCTTGGCACCAGCAGCCAGGAAATCAAAAGACATATTGCGATGGGAACGTGTGCTGTTAGGGACCTCTCTAAAGTACTGAAGAGCAATGGTGTCTCTCTGGAGACTAAGGTGCGTCTGGTACAGGCCATGGTCTTTGTGTCAGAGAGCTGGACAATGACGAGGGATGATAGAAAGAGAATTGATGCTTTTGAGCTTTGGTGCTGGAGAAGAGTGTTGAGGGTACCATGGACTGCTAAGAAAACAGATTCATCCTAGAGAGAGTTAAACCGGGATGCTCCTTGGAGGCAATGATTCTGAGGCTTCGTCTGACATACTTTGGTCATGTTGTAAGGAGAGACTGGTCCTTGGAGAAGGACATCATGCTTGGGAGGTTGGAGGGCAAGCACAGGAGGGGAAAGCCCTCTAGGAGGTAGATTGTTTCAGTGACTGGGACAATCAGGATGGGTGTGTCAGAGACAATGAGATTGGCACAGGACAGAGCAGAGTTTAGAGCTGTTGTACATAGGGTCGCTATGAGTTGCAAGCGACTCGATGGCAAATAACAACAACAACTGGTTTATTTACAAGTTCCTATACATTGTTTTTCTCACCAGATCTTTCCCATTTCTACACTCCCCCTCTCCTCCATCAAATTGTGTGAACCTATTTGTGACATGTCCCTGGTCTCTGTCCTCAGCCCTCAACTCTCCCACTCACTCCCCTTTAGATCCTCATACTGGTTCTACAATAATGGTCTTATACAATATTTGTACTTATGGAAATGAGTTAGTTCACTTAGCATTGTACTCCCCAGTCCCTCCTAAGTTAGGTAGTAATTTACAAAAATCATTGTTCCTGTGTGTTGTGTAGTATTCCATCATGTGAATGTATCATAATTTCTCAGTCCATTAAATTGTGGGCTGTTTCCATGTTCTTGAGAAGGTGAATAATGCTGCTATGAACTTTAGTGTGTAAGTCTCTGTGCCTCAGTTCTCATTCTCTCAGGTTGTATTCCAAGCAGTGGAATAGCTGGGTCATATGGAATGTCTATGTTCAGCTTTTGAGGAAACACCAAACTGCCTTCCAGAGTGGTTGTACCATATTACAATTCCATCAACAATGCAAAAGAGTTCCTATCTTGCCACATCCTCTTCAACATTTATTACATGCTATCTCGTTAAACTTTGCCAATACTACTGCAGTGAGATGGTACCTTGATTTACATATCTCTCTTATTGTCAGTGATTTTGAGCATTTCTTCATGTCTGTTGGCCATCTGAATATCTTCCTCTATAAAAATTCTTTCCATGTCTTTTGCCCATTTTGTGATTGTATTATCAATCTTTTTTCTTGTGGAGGCCCTGCAGAATTCTGTAAACTTTTAATATGAGATTCTTGAGGTGGTATTGCCAAATGTTTCTCCCAGTCAGTAGGCTTTCTTTTCACTCTGTTGGAAAATGGTTTTAATGCACACAGGGATTTAATCTTTAAAAGGTCCCATTTATCAATTTTATCCTCTTCAAATTGTGCATTTCTGGCTGTTTTGGGCAGTCTCTTTACCATAGACTAGGCTGTCTAAGCTCCCAGTTTGTTTCAGATGAATTTCATGCTTTTGGGCTTTATTCCCAGGTCTCTGATCCTCCTTGAGTAGATTTTTGTGTATGGTGTGAGATGTGAATCCTGTTTCAGCTTTCTGCAGGAAGTAGTTCAGTTTTGCTAACACCATTTGTTGAGAAGGTTGTCATTTCCCCATTTGATAGGTTTTATTTCCTTGTGAATATCAATTGACCACAGATATTCTATTTCTGGGTACTCAATTCTGTTCCATTGGTCTATGTGCTTGTCATTGTACCAGTATCATGCTGTTTTGATTACTACTGTTCTATAGTAGGTTTTGAGATCAGAAAGTGCTGTGCCTACCATTTCATTTTTGTTTCTGAAAAGTGTTTTGCTTATTCAGGTTCTCTTGCCTCTCCAAATAAACTTGACAATTTCCCTTTTTATCTCCTTGAAAAATGAATTTTGTATCTGTATTAGGATTGTGTTGAACATATAATGTAGATTGCTTTTGGTAGGACTGTCATTTTCACATATTGAGTCCTTCTATCCATAAGCAGGGCATGTTTTTCCCATTTTTTAAGGTCTTATATTGTATCTCTAGTTAGATTCACTCCCAAGTGGTTGGTTATAGTAAGTGGTATTGCTTTCTTGTTTCCTTCTCTGAGTTCTCTTTGTTACTGTGGAGGAATCCCAGTGATTTTTGGATATTGATTTTATATCTTGCCACTCTGTTAAATTGGTAAAGAAAATAACAAATCAGAACAGCATTATTTCCTATCATGAACCTGCACGAAATTATACTTAAATAGTAATGCTCTAGAGATAGTTACGTTCACACACTCATTCCTATCAAACCTCATCGGGTTTCAGAGAGATGTAAAGCTGTTAATCCTAATGGGAGTAGACTGCCCATTTTTCTCTGGCAGGGTGGCTGGAGAGATAGGGCTGAGGAATCTGTACAGAAAGCCTACTGCAGGGATCATTTTCCTTTACTTTATAGCTGACTTAACTCAGTTTGCATGTTTTCATGCTACATCTTTCAAGTTTGACGTTCAGAGTAGTAACCTGCAGGTGCACCTCTTCTTCATCTTCCCTGTTACTGAGCTAAAACTGGGGAGCCTCATGCAGCCCCTGAATCAGCACCAGCCTCCTTTGCTGGCATCAGCTGAACTGGGGCCAGCTGCTCTGTCAGCTTTGGCAACAGCAACCAACAGGGCATTTCAGGTTCATCTGACCTGTCTGTTTGGTGGAGGCTTGTATGGAAAGGACAGTGGGTGCTTGCTCTCAGTGGTACATGGTCTGGACATTCCAGATCTTTTCTGCTGTCTGTTGTTGGTGATTGAATATGAAGGTGGAAGAAAGATTACATAATGAGGATGTGATAGAAAAATTACCAACACACTGATTTTATACTAGTTGATCCAGTGGTAAGGAGCTGCGCTACCAACACAAAGGTACATGATTTGAATCCACCAACTGTTCTGCAGGAAAAAAGATGGACAATGTCCTCCCATGTGATTAACTGCCTCTGAAAACCCATAGGAGGGGGAGATATGAGTCCATTCTGACCTCATGGTATATAACAACAACAACAACTGATTTCAAAGTTCCTACTTAGAACATTTGTTTTATAAATTTTCATATTTATTACAAATATTTAAATGTCCATGACATTTGCAAACGGATTACAAAAGCCAAAAATAAAGAAAAAGAAAGAAATTAATTTTGTAGATTCTTAGTGCAGCCTTAAACCAAAAGAAAAAAAGCTAACTCACTGCCATCAAGTTGAGTCTGACTCAGAGTCACACTAGAGGACAGTTAGGAGCAGAACTGTCTGGGCGAACAAGTCTGTTCTTCGTGGAAACAGACTGCTATATCTTTCTTCCACAGAGTTAGTGGCGGATTTGACCAGCCAATCTTTGAATTAGCAGGCAACCACTTTAATTATGTTGTCACCAGAGTTCTCAATGAAGTGATAAGTAATTAAACAATGCAACCCTAGTTAAATGCTTTTACCCATGCCTCAAATTTGCTTTGGCATCTCTTCTTCCCACAATTAGCTGATTCACCCTGAAATGCTTGTATTTAGTTCTTGAGAATTTCAGCCATCTGTATATGGTGCCAGTGCTTTCCTTCATAAAATGTCTACTTTGCTCGTGTTACTTCTTTCTTGTTAGGGTTCCATATTTCTTTCTACACTGGCTTGCCTTTGGGCTCTCCTGCTGCATTCCATTTTGGGTCGTACAGACAGTGCTCTGGAGTGGGCTGAAAGTAGCTGGGCCTAGATCTCAATCAGGGTCTATCATTTACTTGTTGTTCAAACAGGAGCAGCACATGCTAATTGCACTATTAAAGAGGCAAGATGGACAAGCCTATTCACTTCCAGCTTATTCACTTCCTGCATATAAGGATGACATAAATCCAGTTCCCAGTTGAAAAGGATCCAGGCTCTACCTTCTTACATCTTCATACCTTGTTATATACTTTGGTTTCTTGGCTTATTTGCTTGGCATACAGAGTAAGTGAATATGACAAAAAGATTCAATGATACAACATGTTTTTCCTGATTTTAAACCATGCAGTATATTCTTTTTTTTTTTTTTTAATGATCTCTTTGCTGACTCCACATGAATGCAATGAAGTTTTCTGGAATTCTCATTCTTTGCAATGTTTTTCATAACTGGTTTTGCACAGTTAAATATCTTTGCATAGTCATTTTCCCCAAGAAAATAATTATTTAGTTGAAGAACTTGAGAGTCTTCCTAAATTTGGTAAGTGTGGGGGGTAATACTGGGTTGTTGCATAAGGAAAAAACACTTAAGAAAATGAGGGCAATGAATAATGAAAAACCAGCAATGTTATGAGTGAATACCATTGTTTTCACACCAATTTTGAGATTATTGGCTAAATGAAACATTTTGTCATAGTCTAGAAAAAAAATGAATGATGAAGAGATTCCAATCTATACTAAGAAGCCAATCTGGTAAAATAAATAGGGCAAGAATGCATCACCAAGGAATAGCAATGAAATAAGGATATGAATATTGATTCCATGCAAGGTACTAAGATAACCCTTGACACGTATGAACACATTTAATCTTACTAACGTCCATATGAAATAAGTACTATTATTATACCCATTTTGCAGATGAGGAAGCTGAGGCACAGACAAGTTAAAATGATTGCCTAATGATGTGATGAAATAATGAAGCCACTATTTTTAAGGAGGCCAAGATTCAAACACAGACCGGTACCCGTAAACTCATTGTTTGTTCTCTAAGTAGGGAGTCAAATCCCTAGGAAAACATATAACAGAACCTAAGTCTGAGAATGGTAAGAAACTGCTCTGCAGTCCTAAAGGTGAGCAGTTCAAATCCACCACCTGCTCCACAGGAGAAAGATGGACAGTCTCCTCCCGTGTGATTTACTGTCTCTGAAACCTGCTGGAGGGTTGGTCAGCTAAGGTTCAGTTCTGACTGAACAGTACACAACAACAAGCCTGAAGCAGTGGCTTTTAACTGGTTTTGGATATCTGAGATTGGGGAGTACATGGTGGTGTAAATATGGGTATGTACTTTTTCCCCTGAGGAATGGGGCCACATAGTATTTTCCCCTTTCCAGAGATAACTATCACCCAAAAGCTTGGAGGTGATCCTTGGACACTTGTGGCTCCGGTGCTAGGTTTCTGGGCAACAAGTTGGGTTACAGGGCTGAGGCAAGCCGGTTGGCTCTGCTCTAGCAGTTTTGTACTCTCTGGGAAGACTGCCCAGCTGTATCCCTTGGAGTAGTGGTTTCTAAGGTCTCAGCTGTCCATCCTCCTGGGACCTCCGGGCTGGGAGGAGGAATTCTTCTCTTGGTAAGCATTTCATCTGCCAGGTTAGCTTCATGTGTATTTACTAGAAGATGAAGCTTGTTAAAACAAAAAATGGCTACTACCCTGAAACATTTTTCTCTTAAGTCCATTATCCATGACTTCTTTGGAAGGAAAAGACAGAAAAATTCTTATATTCTGGGCAAACTGTTTTGCAGTTTTCTATTAACTTAGATTGCAGCTTATCTAACTTAACATGAGGTCTATCTTACTGATAAGATAAACTGTAGCTTGAAAAATCAGAATTGATGCTTGGGAGCCAGCAGGGCTCTTTATTTTCAGATAAAAGTTTGTTAAATTTTAAAAAAATATTATTATTGTTGTTGTGTGGACCGTTGAGTTGAAATCAACCCATAGCTGACCCTCCATCAGGTTTCCAGAGGCATTTAACGGCATGAGAAGAGATCGCCTATCCTTCTCCTGCAGAGCTAGTGGACTCAAACCATGTTCCTTAGGAACTGCAGCTTAGCCAGTTCCTGCAATATTATGACTAGTTATTTGTTTTTTCTTTCTGATTTAGTCTAAGCTGAGGTTCCCTTCAGGATGATCCTTATTGCTGCCAAAGCAGCAAAGAAATATTTATCTTTATATATATATTTCTTTTGTACATTTAAAAAATAATGGATGAGGAACATGCTTTATTAGTCATTTGACTAGAAACGGAAATACCTTCATGCTTGTACAGACATTAGCAAAACAATTTCAGTTCTAGATTTCTGGAAGAGCAATATGAAAGTAACCTGTCCCTCAAAGGCATATAGTATAAAGCCAAATTTAGACATGAAGGACATCATGCTTGGGAGGGTGGAGGGATGGCGCAGGAGTGGAAGGCCCTCTATGAGGTGGATTGATTCAGTGACTGGGATAATCGGGATGGGAGTGACGGAGACAGTGCGATTGGCACAGGACAGAGCAGAGTTTAGGGCTGTTGTACATAGGGTCGCTATGAGTCGCAAGCAACTCAATGGCACATAACAACAACAACAACAACAACAACAACAACAACATGTTGTATCTATTCCTGCTTCCCCCCTCCCTTTTCTTTCAGTTTCCACTACCTCATCTGGAGGAGACAGTAGAAAGCACTCTGCCACTAGAATACAATTCCCTTTGAATCTTACCTCAGCCATAACCACAAGTTATGTATAGCTAAAAGTTCATTTAAAATCTTCAGTATCCTTCCTGAGGTTTTGGTCTACTTGATTTATCAATTATGCTTGTCTTATTTTAGGGGAGGGGAGGTGTTGTTTAATGTGTTTTTTTAAGTTTTGACTATTTTTGCCCAATGCATTTTTATTATTTTATTTTGATTTGCATTAAAAATCCATATACATTATATTTCATTCATGTACATTGTATTTCACACATTCCACCATTCACATTGTGTTTCATATGATTAGTCTCATAGACTATGTTTTATAAAATTGATAACCATTGATCTATTTCCACTATCCTCTCTCTTTTCAGGTCCCAGCTAGATTAATCCCAATTCCTTTGTCCCTTCCCTTTACCCACCTACCCCCCCCAATCTCTGTGACCCTATGATTTCCTTTCCTTTCCCCTTGAGTCCCTGTGCCCCCTCTTCCACCTTTGAACTTTTATCCACATCTTACTACTTATTCTATTGTTACAATTATGGTCTTATGCAATACTTTTCCTTATGAGATTTAGTTAGTTCACTCAGCATAATGCTCTCTCGCCTCTAATGCAAAGTATTCCATTGTGTGAATGGACCACAATTTCTCAATCCTTTCATTTTTTGATAAACTTTTAGGCTGTTTCCATGTTTTTGCTATTGTGAAGAATACTGCTATGAACATCAGTGTACAAATTTCCATTTGTTTCTCAGTTCTGTTTTCCTCAGGGTACTGTGGCTGACTCTGAGAAGAATGGGAATCCCAGAACACTTGATCGTTCTAATGTGAAA
>NW_006399751.1:41615042-41634520 GCF_000299155.1 Elephantulus edwardii
GTAATAATCGTGATGGGAGTGTCAGAGACAGTGCAATTGGCACAGGACAGAGCAGAGTTTAGGGCTGTTGTACATAGGGTCGCTATGAGTCGCAAGTGACTCGACGGCAGATAACAACAACATATTCCTAGCAGTGGGTCATATGGCAATTTTATGTTCAGCTTTTTGAGGAAATGCCAAACTAAACCACCTTCCAGAGTAGCTGTACCTTTTCTTTACCATTTTGTAACTTTATTTGCGAATCAGCTATTGATTTTCATTCACATTGATGCTCTGTAGACTTTTGAAAGTGTAGTAGGTACATTGGTAACCAGTGTATACAGCTTGTTTGGAGAATCTTCATTGTCATTGCATCTAATAGACAACTGTACACAGATGAAGTATAGACATTTCTTACTCCTTTGGTCCAGGCAGCTTTGTTAAGCCTGGTGTCAGTGTGAACATTTGGTGTTCCATTTCCTTCATGGTAAATTTCTGGATCTCCTTGAATGCCTGAAGGGCACACTTCTGAAAGCCCACTCCATGGATGCACTTGTGAATGTTGATGGTGTACTCTCTGGTCACCACTTTGTTGATGATAGACTGGCCTTTCTTCTTATCACCATCTTTCTTCACTGGGGCCATAGCACTGAGATCAGGCTGCAAAGGAAGAAGGCCAGTTGTTCCATTTTGCCCAAGGTATTCTGAAGCTATGTTATGAGGTATGTTCAACTTTAGTTGTATCTCTTGGTGAACTGACTCATTATTTTGTAGTGGCCTTCATTATCTGTAGTAATTCTTTTAGCTTACCTAGTTTTCCCAGTATTGATAAAACTACTCCAATTATATTTTTGTTTATTTGCTGGCTGAATTATTTGTTTGTCATAGCAGTATTTTCTTGTTATATCTTTTACTTTTTTTTGTTTTATCTTTTACCACCTCTGTTAGCTTTATGTTTTTTATCTCCCAGTTGCTGGAATTGTAAACAGGTGTTCTCAGTGACAAATGGCCTCAGTTGAAAATAATGTCTTTGCCCAACTTCATGACCCTTCCTGGCATCAGTGTAGATCCAACTGTGTATGTGGGGATATAAAAGCTCTCTAATTAAAGATGAGACAACTCTCAAACATCCTGTCAATTCCTGAGCTCCCTATGTTATCATTTGATGAGCTTCTTGTGGTGGTTGTGCAACAACTCAGCTTCCCAGTAGCTGATTCTACTTCATTTTTTGGAGGTATTGCTCTTTAAAACAATCTCTTCAGAACTTCTGCAAGCAAATCTGAGATTCAGAATTATTTTCTAGAAAATCTTGTTGTGTGGGTCATCAAATTAACCTTGCCGTGTCCTACACCATCCTCACAATTTCTGTCACGCTCAAGCACATCATGGTAGTCACTATGTCAGTGCATCTTGTTGAGGGTCTTTTTTTCCTCTCTTTTTCAAACTCTCTACCTTTCTCAGTATGGTACCTTTTTCTGAGGACTAGTCTCTTCGGGCAACATGCATAAAGTACGTGAGATGTTTCAGTATCCTTGCCTGCAAGGAGCACTCTGGCTCCACTTTCTCCAAGACAGACTTACTTGTTTGGCTTTTTTTGGGTTTTTTTTGGCAGTCCATGTGATGTTCAATCTTTTTCACCATTACTACAATTTAAAGGCATTAATTCAGCTTCTGCTTTCCTTATTTATTGCCCAATTTTCAGATACGTAAGAAGTAATTAAAAACACTATAGCTTGAGTGAGACTCATTTTAATCTTTAAACGGACATCTTTGCTCTTTTGTACTTTGTAGATGCAACACATCTTTTGATTTCATGACTGTTGTTACCATGGATGTTGATTGTGGATCCAAGTAAGATGAAATCATCGACAACTTTAATTTTTCCCCCATCTATCATGATGTTGCCTATTGGTCCACTGGTGAGAATTTTGTTTTCTTGATGCTGAGATGTAATCTATAATGAAGGTTATAGTCTTTGATCTTCTGTAGTACATGCTTCAAGTTCTCTTTAATTTTAACAAGCAAGGTTGTGTCATCTGCATAACTCAGATTAAGAGTTTTCCTCTAATTCTGATGCCACAATTCTTCTTCGTATAGTCCAGCTTCTTGAATGACTTGTTAAATACATGGATTAAATAAATATGGAGAAAAGATACAACCCTAAGATGCACATTTCCTGATTTTAAACCATATCGTGTTCCCTTGTTCTGTTCAGACAACAGCTTTTTGGCCTATGAGTAGGTTTTGTATGAGCACAGTTAGGTGTACTGGATTCTCATTTTTTTCCATTGTTACCCATAATTTGTTATGGACCACACAGACAGATGCTTTTGTGTAATCAATAAGACACAAGTAAGTATCTTCCAGGTATTCTCAGCTTTCATGCAAGATCCATCTGACATCAGCAATGGTCCTCCTTTCATGAACTTTTCTGAATTGAATTTGAATTTCTATCAGTTCCCTTTGATATACTATTCCAATTCTTTTTGAACAACCTTCAGCTAGATTTTACTTGCATGTGACATTAATGATATTGTTCAATAATTTCCACATTCTGTTGGATCACTTTTTTTTTTTTTAGTGAGAATAGGTATGGAAATCTTGCTATCAATTGACAAGGAAGCTACTTTCCAAATTTGTTAGAAGAGACTAGTGAGCACATCCAAGGCTACATTTTTTTCTCTGAAATATGTCAATTGGTATATCTTTATTTTTTTTGCCAAAGCTTTCATTGTAGATTGAAATTCTTCCTTAAATCATTGGTTCTTGATCATATACTACTTTCTGAAATGGTTCAATATTGGTCAATTCTTTTTGGTACAGTAACTCTGAGCATTCCTTGTATCTTCTTTTGATATTTTTCTGATTAATTATGATTTTGCTCATAGAATTCATCAGTATCGTAACACTAGGCTTAAATTTATTTTTCATTTATTTCAGCTTGAGAAATACCAGACATGTTCTTCCTTTTTGGCTTTCTAACTCCAACTCTGCACATTTCATTATAATACTTTGCTTTGTCTTCTCAAGTTACCCTTTGAAATATTTTTTCTCCATTTCTCTTATTTCCATGTGTTTCCTTCTATTTTGGCTTCTCTTTGACCTAGTACAAGTTTTAGAGTCCCTTTTATCATCCTATTTGGTCTTTTTTTTCCCTATTGTTTTACAGTGTTCTTTTGCTTTCTTCATGGATATCCCTGATGTCATCCCATATTCATCATGGCTTTGATCATTAGCATTCAGTGCATCAGAGCTATTCTTGAAATGGTTTTAAATTTATGATAGACTCAAGGTCATATTTTGGTTCTTGTTTAAATTTTTTCAACTTCAATTTGAACTTGTATATGAGTAGTATGTCTGTTCTACAATCAGCCTCTAGCATGATTTTGACTGCTGATTTTGAGCTTCTTCATCAACTCATTCTACATATGGAGTCAATCCAACTGCTGTGTAGTTATGTACATCAGTGAGGTCAATGTGTATAATTATACTATATTTTTTTAAATGGGAAATTTTTAGGTTAATGATTTAGGTTAGTTGTCCATACCAAAGTTTATTTAGATTCAACAGTTTCTTTCCCATTTTTTGTTATTCTTACCTGCATGTGATTGATTTCCTTCTGTCTGAACTATATCTTTTAGATTTCTTTTAATGAGTATATGTTGAGTGAAAGTCATAATTCTGTTTTGTTCTGAAACATAGCCATAATGGGTACAGACTCCCAGTTTGTCAGATATTTTCTTGCAGCTCATCAAAGATACTACTCTATTACACTTTTGCATTGTTCGTATTGCAAATCCAGTGCCAGACAAACTCTCTCTTTTTAAAAACTAATCTGTCTTTTCTCTTTGGTTGTTTTTAAGACCTTTGGTATTCTAAATTTTCATCATAGTGTGTCTAAGTGATTTTTTTTAAATTCTAATGTAACTTACTTTAGATTCACTGAGCTTCTTATATTTGCAGATTAGTGTTTTCATAAATTTCAGAAAATTTCATTTCTTTCTGTTCCGGAACTTTGATTAGATGTATGTACTCCTATGCCCTCTCTTCATCTTTCTATTACATTTACTATCTCATTAATATGTATAGAATGGTGTCTATCTTCCAATTGACTAACATTCTATTCTGCCATTTCTTGTCTTCTGTTAGCCCTACCCATTCAGTTTCAAATTTAATTTTTTATGCCTTAAAGCTTATATATTTCCATATCTATTTGATTAATTTTGTAGTCTCTTATTTTCAATGAATTTTTGAACATTTTTTATTTCTTTATATATGTTAAGCATTTATTTTATATTTTATGCTTGGCAATTTAATATTTGAAGTTGCTAGAGGTTTGATTCTGCTGGTTTCTGCTCCAGGGGATTAATTTCCTTATATGTGTTTTGCTTTTGATGGGGAGCAGGCATTATTTTTAACTTTATTAGTGCGAATTATTTGAGACTTGGATAGACGGTGACTTTCTCCAAAGAGACTTTATGAGTCTTATTCCAGGTACCTGAGACACTACCGTTTTGAGATACAGTTAACCTAACTTTAGGTATGGAGTTTTTAAACTCACACACATTGTCTCAACTCTGGCTGCAAATCAATGTGAGGAGTAATTTGTGATGAACTGTCATGGGACAATCTTCCCACTCTTTCTTCTTTCTGAATATTGACAATTTTTAACAGACAATAAAATCTAGGTTTTGGCCTTTCCCTGCTTCTCTCCACTTCAACCTCACTTCTGTGTAATGGCAATTATGATAATATATGTTTCAGTGGGATTGTTGAAAGGGTTAAATGAGGCAAATGTATGTACATTTCTTCAAAGGCAAAATTTTCCCCATTGTATTAACTAAATTAGATATCTCCTTTCTCAGGGTTCTCCAAGAGCTTCTGCAAGAAAATAAATTTAAGAAATATTTTTTTTTTTACTACAGACTCTCTTGAAAATCACAAAGCTCATTAATATAATGAAAGCTCTGGAAGTCCAGTATTTTCCATGTTCATATTACCTTTTTCATTGTGGTGTTGGCCTAAAACTTGCCACCACCCTTTTTTTTTTTAGCCATTACAGTTAGCCACCTCTGGTCTCTAGCTACTTTAACTGCAAACGCATGGCCTTACAAATCAGCATGGCTTTACATATCAGAAACAGCTCTGACACTGGGATAAGAGAAAGAATACTTCCCACATTGGACAGAAAATTTGAGGTGAGCAAAAACTTGAGGCAAGACTTGAGGCTAGCAGTGAATAGGAAGACCGAAGAAGAATTGATGCCTTTGAATTGTGGTATTGGTAAAAGGAATATATCACGGACTGCCAAAAGAATAGACATATCCCTCATAGGAATGCAGTTCAGCAATGACGTTCTTCACCTCACAAACTTTCAGCATGTTGTCAGGAAGGGCCAGTCCTTGGAAAAAGACATCATGCTAGAAAATGTGGAGAGTCTGAGAAGGACAGAGTGACCTTGGATGAGATGGATGGCACTGTGACTATTACAATGGGCTTGAGAATATCAGAGATCATGCTATTAGCACAGGGTCCAGCAGGCTTCTGATGTGTTGTTCATATATTTGCTGTCTAGCTGACTCAATGACACCTAACAACAACATTAGTTTTCAAAGACCACTCAAAACAAAAATTTCTAGCCTATTATTCATTGGATATTGTCTAGAAATCTACAAAGGAGGCAGAATAAGTATTAATACCCTCATTTTATAAATGTAGAAACCAAGGCTCAGATTGGTTACCTGACTGATTCAAACTCATGAATGTAGAAAGTTGTGGAGCCAGATTCAGAATTGAAGGTTTCTTGCCTGCACACCCTTCATTCTTCCTCTGTCACTGCTAACACACTGGACCTACCTCTTTCTTTCTTGTCCATAGGTTAATCTGTGCCCATTCCACTAATCAGTTCCAACCTAGGGGCCTCTTTTTATAGTTCTATCCTGGGCCTTGTGGACATAAGATTATTTCACCCTAGAATACTAAGTGATTTCTTGATTTTCTAACCCGAATGCCAGCAACTCCTTACAAATCATGTACACTTACACATCTGTGTCTTTATAGAGAGAAAAATGAGATGGGGAATTGAAGGAATGTTTTGTTTAATTAGAAAGTTTTATGAACATTTATTCTTTCTAACTTTATTAAGCTAAAAACAGCTTATACCAATAATCATGCAATGAGAGTTGGAGAGCACCTGCTGTATTTTTTTCTCCCCCTCTCCTTTATTTCTGGCCACCTCCCTCCTCTGGCATAGCATCTATTCATAAAAAGGGGCCTGAGCTCTATGCAGCTTAGCAGAATGATAAGGAAATAAGCTTGATAAGTCAAATCCACAACCCCTTTTAATTGAAATAATGAGAGAGATTGCTGTTTTACTGACTCAGCACAGAAAATGCTTTTCCAATTCAATGGTTAATTTGATCAATGCAGTTAGCTCCTTCTCTCAAATCCATCTAGTACTAAAGCCAGAATGATTGTCTAAACTACAGGAATATTCCAATAGTTTATTACAATCTCTTCACCTTTTGAAACCTATGCACACAGTCAGGAAACAAAGGGTTCCCCCCCACTTTGTTTATTTGTATGCTTTTTATAATTCCTCATGATGCTTTATCATTCATTTGTATGTGGTGCTAGTGGAGGTTCAAGGTGCTGTTAGAGGTCCAAGTCCAACCAAGCTTCCAATTAAATCAGGCATGGAAATCCACTTCTAAAACATTCAGACATGGATGACCTATGGAACTCAGTTCTCTGTTCATGCACATAGGTTCACCATGAGTCAGAATCAACTGGGCAGTTGATTTGTATTTGATAAGGCTTCCTTTCATTCATTTTCTTGCTGTCAATTCACAACTGACTCATGACTGAGTCTCCACTGGGTTTCCAAGGCCATTAATTGCACGGGAGAAGATTGCTTGTCTTTCTCTCTCAGAAGCACCAGCAATTAGAATACACCAGAGAGGTACAGCCTTTGAGTTAGCAGCACTTCTCCCTATGGCCAGTTCTACCCGAGTCTCCTAATAAGGCTTCTGGCATGAAGGTTACCTACACAGAGCACAGAGGTAGCAAGTTTTTCCTGCCTTCAAAAAAGTTTCCTAGGGTTATTATGCTCTTTTGTATTTTTTCTTCAAAAAGACTGTCTTCTCTTTTTGCAACAGAGGCTCTAAGGCCATTTCTTAGTGACTCCTTTTTTAAATCTCTGGTCAGAGTCCTCAGGGTGACAGTAATAGACTCTATCCTGGTTGCCAGGAAGAGTGAGAGGTGCTGGCTGGCCAACTGCCAGCAAGAACGATTTAGCTGCCATGTGTCTGTTCATAGAGTCCAGAACATAAGCTGAGCAACAACCAAGTCTAAAAATAAGCCAGAAGTCCCATTCTGACTGCCACGCTGTCGCCTATGTTACCTCGTGCAACATTTCACAGGGGTATGGCTTAGCATGTGGGGTCATGTGTAGACATCCCAGCCTCTGTGGAAACTTCTCTTTGTCAAGTTTCTTATACAGACCATGGCACACAGGAGAACCATTGCTAAGAGACTTGGGTTGGTTTTGTGTAATGCTAACCAGAGACAGTGCTGTCTTGTCAGCTCTTAACCAGGAGAAAGGGAAGTTAGCCTTTTCTTTGGCTGTCTGACTAGAGAATCTCCACAGAAGCTTCCGGAGCTAATCATGGTGAAAATGTGCCAGGTAGACCTCTTTCATGCCAACCATAATTAATAGTATTATAGTTTTCAAGGCCATAATGCTCATCAGTTATTAATTAGCAATTCATTTTGTTGAATAAATAATACTTATGATTGATGATGGAAGTTGTAATTGGCCACTAGAAGTGGCCCTCCTGGGACTGGCTTACCAGCAAGTATTAGGCATGATGTAGTAACAACCAATTCAGAGGATCATCCAGGAAACACCAGGTTAAACAATTGTGACACAGACAAGGTGTCCCTTCTCAATAGGAGAAAAGCCAGTCTTGAGTGTCGGATGTGTATCCTGAGTGTGTTAATTGTTTCTGTCCACACAGCATCAGGGTTTTCCATTTCCTCCCAAGCTTGCAATCAACCACTCTATTTTTTTCCCCCCAGAAAGCAAATTGTTCTTTGCTAGACAATTCTATTGACTTTGAATTACTCTTGTGATAGGTCTTTTCAAGGTATTGTCATGACACGTGTGCAAAGACTTGAGGGGGCAAAAAAAGTGCTTTTCCAAAAAGGTAATGATTGAAATTTTTATTTTAAGTGATTCTTTAGATTGAATTCACTTTAGATTAACAGATTTTCCTGCTCAATTGATTTCCTGGCATCCATGAAGTGATCCAGCAGAGATAAAATGGGGATTCGTTTAGTCCACAGCTCTCAGGGAAAGCGAGAGTTTGGCAAACAGAACCAGAAATGCTTCTTTCTGCCCTGCTCAGTTAGAGCCGGACAACCAGGGCCGGTCAGCTGCTGACCAGATGCTGCCTTCAATTAATAATCCAATCCTCAAAGACATTTATCGCTCACTGTAGAAAGCAGAACAGCTGAGTAATAAAGGGAACCACTAAAGCCTTTTTTACCCTCTCCTTCTGAGGGCATTTATAATGACTAAATGGCTTGAAATAAATTAGCATGAAAAATAAACGTAGTTTGTATAGTATCTGTAAAACAAATTCCTAGTCTTGGGAAAATAGACAAAGTGGGAGCTTGTATTTAACAAACACGTGCAATATGCTTCATTAAGATAGTTTGGGGTGAGTTGGTTTTGTTCCCCCCCCCCCCATTTAAAAAGGGTTAATAAACTCCAAGATATCATAGCCAGTTAAACAGGCCCTGTACCATTTTAAGGGAAGTAGGAAGCTACAAAGGAGACAGTAAAAAGAAACCAAGAGACCGTGTTGTAATGCTAACAGGCAATTAACAAACTCATGGGTGTTAATTATCTTCATACTGTATCATGTTCAATTAGCTTAGTCTCTGCAACAAAGGCAACGATGAACAATTGCTTTGATAGGCATACAGTACTTCATTTGTAGTTAATCGGTTTAAGCCCCACAGTTGCTAGGTTACCTCGGTCTCCAGAGGTAAAAAGCTGTACAGATGCACTATGTTTAAATGACTACAGAGAACTGTTTAAACTCAAACCATGTATAACTCTTTATTGATTTTTCACAGAAGATCTCAGCTCTGATGATAAGGTTTTGATATATTTTCCTGCTACAGCCAGTTCCTTGGAGTATTGCAGAAAAAAAAAATCTGTCAATATGCTTCTATTATGATCTCTTGATCTGTGCCTATAAAAACCTTTAGCCGCAGCCCTTATTATAAATAATGGAAGAAGCAATATCTGATTTTTTTTTCTCCACACTGTACCACATGAAGATTCCCCCCCTCTTTATTTCCTTTGGACCCAAATTACAGGACTTCTTTCTGAACCCGTCCTCTAAAATAATAAAGAAGAATTTCTAGCACTAATTAATTTGATTGACTCTCAGCAGGACAGGATCAGCTGCAGCATCATGAACTTTAACAATAACTACCAACTGATGGGCAGTTCGCATCAATAAGACCATCACTAGCCTCTCTCTCACCTGTCACCAGGCGGGGAGTGAGCAATAACCAGCCCCCCACAGATGCTCCCCGCTTAGCGCTTTCTGCCCTATTAGCAATTTATAATGGTGATCAAGAAACAGTCAGCGGCAAATCAAGACAACTGTCTGGCGCCTGTTTAATTGGCCTTGTTTGCTTTTTGATAAATGGCTCGTGACTACTATAGGCCCCTGTATTTTGACTTTTAATAGGCCACAGTGATTAGACTACCAGCAGATACTAGGTCAAAACTGAGGAAAGGTGCAAAAAATGTTAATTAATATCAATAATAGGCAATTATTAGTTAGACAGAAGGACCTACTAGCTGCGTAGTCTAACCACGCAGAGCTAACAGGAAGAGAAACGCTGCCAAATTAGCATAACTGTGTATGCAGACTGCACGGTGAATCCTAGCAAACATCTGTTATGTTTGTAATTCAAATAGAATTCCTGCCTTCAGAGTGATATTCGCAGAGTCAGCAATCCCTCTTGGCCATTTCAAGCCACTAACAATACCCTCGTGACTGGTGTCCCTCCAAATGGGCTGGGTTTCAATGAAGAATTCAATCGCACCTTTTCTCGGAGGTTGTGGCTATTGAAGAGCTCAAGAGGGTCACTGTCCTCTGGTCAGCAGAGCTTAGAGCAAAAGGAAAACCTTGGAGGCTGTTCTGACCTCAGAGGGAAGTGTAATGCCTGCCCAGCAGGCCTGGGGATGGATATAAGTTTTCTGTGTTTCCTGTTTCATAATTAACACCCGAAGCATGGCTATGCCCGATGTGCCACTTGATCTGCTATGTATCATTCTCTCAGCATGAATTTTTGTTATTCATTCCTTGAAGTATGTGTATGCTGATAAAGAGCTGAGAGTATGTTTTGAGGCATATACAGAAATAGTTAAGACAATGAAATGATAGGAACTATAAATAATGTCTTCTGTGCTTGTGATCTACAATGAAAGCTTTGACCTTGTAAAGCTCTATTAGGTGATCTCAATAAAACCGTAATTTCCAACTATCACTATTTCTTCTTTGTTTCCAATTTTCACATTCTGGTTAAAAGTAATTATCAATGCATCTTGATTGCCTCTTCCATTTCAGACTTCAGAAGTTGATAAAAATCTTCAATGTTTCATTTTTGGCTTAGGTGTTTAGTATGCAAAGGCTTGTATTCATTGGTCTTCTATATATAGAAGACCAATTACAAGCATAGAGATACTATCCTATCATTGGCAACACTGGACTTCAAAGGAACTCTGTAAATGTTCTCTTTGGAAATGAATGCCATGCCATTCCTTTCAATTTGCCATTCCTGGTATAGTAGATCATGTTGTTGCTGTTGTTCTGTGTCATCGAGTCGCCTGAGACTCATAGTGACCCTATGAACAATAATAGACTCTGACGCACCTACCGCCATTACCCCAGTAATGTGTCAATCCATCTCATCCAGGGTCTTCTTTTCTTGGTTCCTCCATGGTTTCAAGTATGATCTTCTTCTCCAAGGCCTGGTCTCTTCTGGCCACATGCCCAAAGTATGTGAGATGGAGCTTCAAAATCCTTACCTCTAAGGAGAAACTTGTTTTCACTCTCTTCCAGCCAGACCTGTTCTCTTGGCAGTCTGTGGTATGTTTAATACTCTTCTCCAGCACCACAACTCAAAGGCATTGATACTTCTTCAGTCATCCTTAGTAAGTGTCCAGCTCTCTAATGTAGACCATATGAATGTCCAATTTAAAAAGAACAATAGCAATGTGAGATTACTTGTGTCAAGGATACCACTCTTTATGTGTTCCATGTAATTTTTGATGACTTCTGAAATTCTTGGACTCATACTTTGTGCATCCCATGCTCCTTATTGTTGTATGTTTGCAGCGGTTTCTTTTTATTTTGAGTCTGTCCTATCAGCAGATGAGGGTCCTCAAAGTTTTACTCCATCTACATAATTAACTCTATGTTATTGTGAAATGGTTCAACCACTCTGGAAGGCAGTTTGGTGTTTCCCCAAGAAGCTGAACAGAGAAATGCCATATGATCCAGGTATTCCACTACTAGGAATATACCCCGAGGAAAACAGAATTGTGAGACAAATGGAGATTTGTACATTGATGTTCATAGTGGTATTATTTACAATAGAAAGAAAATGGAACCAGCCCTGAAGTCCATCAACAAACGAATGGGTTGAGAAATTGTACAACAGTACAATGGAGTACAATGCAGCACTCAGGAGAAATAGTTTTGTAAAATTCTAAATAACATGGGAGAAGCTAGAGAACATTATGCTGAGTGAACTAACTCAGTCTCATAGGGAAAAATATTGCACAAGACTATTATAAAAATGCTGTTGTTATGTGCCATTAAGTTGCCTGTGACTCACAGAAACACTATCTATGCACAATAGCTCTAAACCCTGGTCTATTCTGTGACAATCTCACCATCTCTGACATAGCTATCCTCATAACCTCAGTTACTGTCAGTCCATCTGATCTGGGTCTTTCTCTTCTGCACTGTCTCTCCATCTTTCCAAGCATCATGTCCTTCTCCAAAGATTGGTTTTTCCTGGCAACGTGTCCAAAGTATGTGAGATGGAGCCTTTAAACCCTTGCCTCCAAGAAATAGCTTTTCTTCATAGAAAGATAATTATTAAGATGTGGCTAAAAGCCCAAAGAGGGAAGAGACGGAGGCAGGGAAGTTAGGAGAGGGAGGTGCGAAAATCACAAGGTTGCAGAGTTTTGTGAGTGGAAGAAAGTGATGAAGGAATTAGGATATATCTAGTGGGGACCTGAAAAAAATGGAGTGATAGTGGGCATAGATCAATGGTGGTTAATTTTATAAAACAAAGTATGGAGTTGATCATACGAAACACAATATGAATAAATGTGTGGAACACAATGCACATGAATCAATAATAGTAAATGCAAATTTTGCACGCAAACCAATATAAATTTTTTTTAAAAGGATCAATCCTCAATTGAGGAGGCAGCTTTTTTCCAGCCATTTTGTAAGTTCCTTCAAACCTAAGGGCTCTTACTCAGGCACTATCTCATACATTGTACTACTGTTATACTTAAATGGAAATTGGCTAATACTTTAGTAGATTGTCTACTTCCTAACATATTTAGTCTGGAAGCTCCTCTGAAACCTGAACACCATGGCTGACCTGGATGGTATTTTAATTATCAATGATAGAATTCCTAGCATCACAGAAACACACAAACCACCAAAGCAGAGAACCTGACAGATCAGTGGTGGACTTTTTCAGATGTAATACAAAGGAATTATGTTAACTATGTCTGTGAAAGGTCTGGTGGTCTAAGGATAAGAAACTGTGCTGTAATCCCAAAGGTACTCAGTAAATCTATCAGCTGTTTCATGGCTATCTCCCTTTATCTGAAAACTTGCTGGAGGGTCAGCTCTTTGCATTGGTTATACCAAAAAGGGACAAAACAATAACATATATGTGGAAAAAAAATTGGAGAAGCTCAGTATTATCAGAATGAGGCCGTAGGCTGACTGGAACACAATCTTGATTGGTCAAAATTTCTGTAAGCCCAAGTACCATCTTGGATAGATGGTAACCTGAATTAGAGATTATCTTAAGAACATTGAACACAAATGACCAAAGATTAGATGAATAGTGGGATGACATAAAGGACATCACACATGAAGATAGATAGGGAAAGGAAAAGAGACCAAAATAGATTTTTTTTTACAGTTTATGACATTTTAAGATTTTATTTCTTTTAATTTTAATCAAAGTTTTAATCAAAGTTTGCAGAGACTTTGGGTTTCCATTCATTCATTATTGCACACTTTCCTTTCTGTTCACCCCTCCCACCCAGTTTGCTTTTCTCTTTGAAGTAAAAAAAAATAAATTCTTTCATTGTTATACAATCCCCCCCACCCCATGTCCATTTTACAGATGGTTTTGTAAAACCATCTGCTCCAGGGCTTTTATTTTTTTTTTTTTTTGCTGAAAGCTGTTTTATTAACTTTTCAATTTCTTCTTTTGTAATTGTCAGGAGTTCAATTTTGGTTTGTGTACGTTTAGGTAATTTGTGATTTTCTAAGTATTTTTTATTTCCTCTAAAGCAAATAGCATTAAATGCCAATTTCTCAGCAGAAACCATGCGAAAAAGAAGACAGTAGAATGGCATATATTAAACACTCAAAGAACACAACTGTTAACCAAGAATACTGTACCCAGCAAAATTGTCCATAAAATATGTAGGAGAGATCAAGATATTCCCAGAAAAATAGACCCTAAGGGAGTTTGTAAAAACAAGACCAGCATTGCAGGAAACACTGAGAGAAGTCCTTCTTACAGAGGTGCCACAGGAAGCAGCATGGACCAAAGTAACTAGCAACAACACCAAAAAGAACTCAACAAAATGATAGCAATAAAACCTGCCTCTCAAGAATCACACTGAATGTGAGTTGTGCGAATGCACCACTGAAGATAAAAAGAGTAGCCAGTGGGATAAAAACCAAAAATCCGTCAATATGCTGTCTACAAGAGACATACCTGAAAAATGAAGATAAAGAAAGACTAAAAATAAAAGGATGGGGGAAAAAATATACCAAGCAAACAGCAACCAGAAAAAAAGCAGGAGAGGCAATATTAATCTCTGATAAAATAAATTTCAATGCAAAAATCACCACAAAGGACAAGGAAGGTCACTACATAATACTTAAAAGGTCAATAGAACAAGAGGACATAACAATAATAAAAATCTATGCACCAAATGAAAGACCTGCAAAAAAAATAATATATATATAAACATATATATATATAACAAACATTAAAAAACTGAAAAAGGAAATACACAACACTACCATAGTAGTTAGAGACTTCAATACTCTCAAGAAAAGATAAAACTACCAGAAAGAAACTCAACAAATATGCTAAAGAATTAAACCACACAATAAACCAAATCAATCTCATAGATATTTATAGGCTAAGGCACCCTAGAAAAGCACAGTGCACCTTCTTCTCCAATGTGCATTGAAAATAACTCCAGAATAGATCATATTTTAGGTCACAGGACAAGCATCAATAAATTAAAAAACATAGGAATAATACAAAGCATCTTCTCAGGGCACAATGCTACAAAATTAGAAATTAATAACAAGAGAATAAAGGAGAAAAAAGTCATACATTTGGAAGCTGAACAACACCTTGCTTGAACATGAGCGGATACTAGAAGGAATAAAAAAGGAAAAGAAGAAGGTTTTTGAAACAAATGACAATGAAAACACCACTTACCAAAACCTCTGGGAAACAACCAACGCAGTAATCAGAGGTCAATTTATAGCAATAAGCAAACATATCAAAAGGCAGGAAAAAAATGACCATTGACTCTCTAACCCAACATCTCCAACAAATTGAAAAAGAACAGCAACCTTCTATAGAAACTGAAATTATAAAAATTAGCACAGAAATAAATGAAATAGAAAACTGAAAAACAATTGAAACTATCAACAAAACTAGGTGTTGATTCTTTGAAAAGGTCAATGAAATTGACAAACCACTGGTAAAACTAACAAAGGAAAAGAAGGAAGACACAATCTGAATAAAAGATGAAACAGGCAACATCACAACAGAATCAACTAAAAGAAAAAGGCTAACATTGGAATATTATGAAAAATTATACTCAAATAAATATGGCGACCTAGAGGAAATGCACAAATACTTAGAAATTCACAATCTACCTAAACTGACACCAACTGAAATTCCTGAACAGACAGATCCATTACACAAGAAGAAATTGAAAAGGTAATAAAGCAACTTCTAGCCAAAAAGTCCTTGACCAGATGATTTTACAAGTGAATTTTATCAATCATTCAGAGAAGATCTGTCACCAATTTTACACAAACTATTTCAGAAAATAAAAAAAAGATGGAGTTCACCCAGATTCATTCTATGAAGCAAACATATCCTTGATACCAAAGCCAAGTAAAGACACCACCAAAATAGAAAACTATAGGCCAATATCTTTCATGAACATAGATGAAAAAATCCTGGCCAATATAATTCAATGATACATTAAAAAAAAATTCACCATGACCAAGTGGGATTCATAACAGGTACGTAAAGGATGGTTCAACATAAGAAAAACGATCAATGTACTTAATCACATTGACCAAGCAAAGAACAAGAACCACATGTTCCTATCAATTGATGCAGAAAAGGACTTTGACAACACCCTTTCCTGATTAAAACACTCAACAAAATAGGATTAGAGGGGAGTTTCTTCAACATTGTGAAAAAGTATATATGCAAAGCCAACATTGTTTTCAATGGAGAGAGATTAAAGGCATTCCCTTTGAGAACAGGAACTAGACAATTCAGCAAAGTGGCAGGATACAAGATCAACATACAAAAAGTTAATTGGATTTCTCTACAATGACAAAGAGAATACAGAACTGGAGCTAAGAAGAACAATACCTTTCACAATAGCTAATCACAAGATTAAATACTCGGGAGTAAGTCTAACCAGAAACACAAAGGATCTATTCAAAGAAAATTATAAAACATTGTTATAAGAAAAAAAGAAGAGACCTTGCACATGGATAGTAAGACTCAATATTGTGAAAATGACAATACTATCAAAGGCAATTTACATGTTCAATGCAAGCCCAATAAAAATACCAATTCTATTCTTTAACGAGATGCAAAAGGCAATCTCCAATTTCATTTGGAATGGGAAGAGGCCCCGAATAAGCAAAACACTCCTTATACAGAGAAACAAGGTAGGAGGCATCTCACTCCCTGATTTCAAACCCTACTACACCACCATGGTGGTCAAGACAGCATGTTATTGGTACAATGACAGACACATAGATCAATGGAATAGAACTGAGAACCCAGAAATTAGCCCATCTACCTATGGTCAACTGATTTTTGACAAGAAGATGAAGACAGTTAAGTAGGGAAACGATAACCTTTTAAACAAATGGTGCTGGGAAAATTGGAAAACTATCTGTAGAAAACTCAAGCAAGATCCACACCTCACTCCATACACAAAAACCAACTCAAGGTGGATCATTGACCTAGGATTAAAACTAAGCACTATAAACCTCATTAAAGAAAAGCTTGGAAGAACTCTAGAAGTCCTAATCCACAACATGAACAGTCTTCCAAGCATCCTGAAAAAATCTACAATCAGGAGAGGATAAAATAGATGAATGGTACAACAATGAATGAATGGAAACCCAAAATCTCCACAAATGTTCATGAAAATTAATAAAATTTAATTAAAAAAATAAAAAAATAGATGAATGGGACTTTCTAAGGATAAAATTCTGATGCACATCCAAAAACATCTCCAAAAGGGTAAAAAGGGAAGCCACAGACTGGGGAAAAAAAAAATATTTGGTAGTGACATGTCAGATAAGGGACTTATATCTAGAATTTATAAAATGCTTAGCATCACAACAAGATAAAGGTAAATAACCCAGTTGAAAAATAGGCATAGGATATGAACAGACACTTCACCAAAGAAGACTTTCAGATGGCTAACAAACACATGAAGAAATGTTCAGAATCCCTAGCTCTAAGAGAGATGGAAATCAAAACAACTATGAGATATCATCTCACCCCAGTAAGAATAGCAAATTTTAACAGAACAGCAAACTTCAAATGCTGCTGAGGATGGAAGGCAGTATGGCGCTTTCTCAAAAAGTTGGAAATAGAAATACCATTTGACCCAGCAATTCCACTTCTGGAAATATACCGTAAAGAAACTATAACCACAACTCAAGCAGATATATGCACACCCATGTTTATTGCAGCTTTGTTCACAATAGCAAAGAGTTGGAAACAACCCAAGTGCCAATCAACAAACAAATGGTTAGAGAAGTTCTGGTATATTCACACAATGGAATACTATGCAGCATTGAAAAACAAGGAACTCATGAAATGTTATATAAAACGGGTGACCCTGGAGGACATTATGCTGAGTGAAATATCTCAGTCACAAAAGGATAAATATTTCATAGTACCACCATTCTAAAATGGGGCTGACATTGGGGTTGAGGGATGACTGAGAAAAAGGGGATAAATAATTTATACTGCATTGAAACAGGTGAGGGCAAGAACAATTTATAAGGATATATGATTAGATATTATTGTCATGACAGGAATCCGGAATGAAGACTGCTTCATGGAGTCGACTTGGGGAGAGGGATTGTATAACAATGCAAGAATTTTTCTTTAACTTTTCAAAGAGAAGAGCAAATTGGGGGTGAGAGCTGGGCTGGGAGACAAGTGAACAAATGATTGGAAATCCAAAGTCTCTGTAAATTTTCATCATAATTAATTAAAAAAGTGGAGGGGAAAGAAATGAGTACATGAAAAAGATCATCGCATGAGGATTGGAGGAAGACAGATTACCAATATATTATATAACACTAGGAAGTTCTGGTGGCTTAGTGGTAAGGAATAGTGCTGCCAACCCAAAGTTACTTAGATCTAATCCATCTGCTGCTCTGTGGGAGAAGGATGAATAATCTCTTCCTGTGCATTTTACCCCCTCTGTAATTCCACTGGAAGGTCGGCTATGAGTTAGTTTTTACTCAATTGTATACAACATGTGCAGATAAAACAACCTTGCTTACTAAAAGCAAAGATGACTTGAGGTACTTTAATAAAAATCAGAATATAGCCTTTAGTAGAATTGCATGTCAGCATAAAGAAAATTATTCCCACAACTGGATCAACATTATGATAAATGGAAAAAAGATTGAAGTTGTCAAGGATATCATTTTGCTTGGAACCACAATAAATACCCATGGGAACTGGAGTCAAGAAATCAAATGACATACTGCATTCGGCAAATCTGCTGGCAAGGACTTCTTTAAAGTATTAAAAAACAAACAAACAAGCCCAGCAAACTAAAACAATAGAGTTGCACTTTTAGGACTAAGGTATACCTGATGTGTCATGATGTTTTCAGTTGTCACATATACATTTGAAAACTAGACAATGACTAATACAGGCAGAAGGAGAATTGGTGCATTTGAAGTACGATGCTGATGAGGAATACTGAATATACCACAGACCGCAAGAAGAAGAAACAAATCTATTTTGGAAGAAGTGTAATCAGAATATTCCTTAGAACCAACGATGGCAAGACTTTGTCTTTTATACTTTGGACATGCTAGCAGAAGAAACAAATCCTGGAGAAAGACATTATGATTGATAAAATAGGTCAGCAAAGAAGTGTAAGATTCTCAATGAGATGAGTTGACATTGCTGCAACAACAGGTTCAAACATCCCAATGATTGTGAGGATGGCTTGGATCTAAGCATTATTTCATTTTGCTATATATGGGGTTGCTATGTGTTGATGTCAGTTTTAGGATTAAGGGGTGCATGATTTAGGACATTGTCTTTTTAATCACTTGCTATGCATCGGAGAACTGGACAATGACTAAGGATGACGAAAGTGTTGGAGCCTTTGAATTGTGCTGTTGGAGAAGAGTGCTGAATATCCCAAACAGGTAAGTCTTGGAGAAGGTTCAACTAGAGTGCTCCTAGGAGGCAAAGATTATGGAAACTTCATCTCACAAACTTTGGGCATGTTGTTAGGAGAGCTTATTTCTTGGGGAGGAACATCATGCTTGGGTAGGTGGAGGGATGGTAAAGGAGAAGAAGAGCCTCAATGAGGTGGGATGATACCATCATTGCCACAATGGTCTTGAGTGTGTCAGAGATTGTGAGGATGGCACAGTACAGGACAAGGTTCAGATCTGTTGTTTATAGGGTTGCTATGAGTTGTATTCAACTAGTGGCACTTAACAACAACAACAACAATGACAACAATAACATGTGTTGATATCTATTTAGGCATTTGACTGTGTGGATCACAACAAATTGTGGCTAACTTTGAGAAGAACGGGAATCTCAGAACATCCATTTGTGCTGATGTGAAACCTTTACTTGGA
>NW_006399751.1:41635125-41652074 GCF_000299155.1 Elephantulus edwardii
TGCCTCAAAGTTATGGTGCTGGAGAAGAGTATTGAACATACCATAGACTGCCAAGAGAACTAAAGGTCTTTCCTGAAGAGGGTGAAACCAAGCTGCTCCTTAGAGTCAAGGATTTTAACACTCTGTCACACACATACTTTTGTCATGTAGCCAGGAGAGACCAGTCTTTGGAGACAGGTGTCATGTAAGGGACAGTGCAGGAGAGGAAGACCCCAGATGATGGATTGACACAATAAATGGGGTAATGAAGATAGGTGTGTTAGAGACAGTGAGATTGGCTCAGGATAGAGCAGGATTCAGAGCTATTGTGATAGGATTGCTATGAGTAGCACTCGATGTCACATAACAATAACATCGTGATAGATGGAGAAAGGGTTGAAATGTCAGTAATTTGATCTTACTTGGATCCACAATAAATACCCTTAGTACCAGCAGTCAGGGGATTAAAAAAAAAAATTACTGCTTTGGGCAAGCCTGCTGTCAGAGAGGCCTCTCCAAAATACTTAAGAGTAAGGATGTCAGTTTGAAGACTATGGTAAACGTGAATCAAGCCTTGGTCTTTCCCATGTTTTGCTATTTGTATCTGAAAGCTGGATAACAAATGAGGATGACAGAAGGATAATTGATGCCTTTGAGTTCTGGTGTTACAGAAGGTGCTGAATGTACCATGGACTGCCGAAAGAACAAACAGCCTGGGTACTCCTTGGAGACAAGAATGGCAAAGCTTCATCTCTTCTACTTTAGACATGTTGCTAGAAGAGGCTATTTCTTGGAAAGGGATATTGTCCTTGGAAGGGTAGAGGGTCAGCATAAAAAAGGAAGATCACTAATGAGATGGATTGACATGGTAACTGCAGCAATGAGTTCAAGTGTATCCACAGGTGGTGAGAATGGAAAAGGATAGGTCAAGATTCAGATCTGCTGTAGGGTCACTATGAGTTGTGCTTGACTCAATGGCACCTAACAACACCTAACATCAACAACAACAGAAAACAACAACAACATAGGGAGCTCTGGTGACTTAATGGTACGGAATTGCACTGCCATTCCAATGGTACACAGTTCAAATCCACCAGCTACTCTGTTCGAGAAATATGGGAAATCTCTCATGTGATCTACTGCCTCTGAAAGCCCTCTGGAGGGCTTACAGGATGAGTTCTATCCTAGTTAGCAAACAACAATGTACTTATTAATATTAAGGTAAAGTTGGGGAGATTACAAATTATAATTCAAGAATGTTATTGTCAAAGAAGGAAACTTAGAACTCTTTAAATCCAAATGGAGAAACTGAGATTGAGAGAGGTCAAGAGATTTGTTTTGGGCTACCTACCTGGTTAGGGAGATAGCTGGAACCCATTCAGCTTTCTGACTGCTTGCTTAGTGCACTTGGCATGACCTTGCTGCCTAAAAAGTAGCTATGATCTTCTATCTGGGATTTAGTGCCCAGAAGATATTTCTAAGAGACATGTTTGATATGTACATGTGGAATATGTACAGGAGCACTCCCACCATGTGACTATCCGATATTTGTGGAGAATGTGTTATCAAACCTACTTGATATTATGATTTTTTAAAAAACCCCCTCAGTTATAAAATTCTAAACTTACAATCAATTCTGAATGTATTTCACCTTTTAATGTAAGGAAATGCCTTTGTTTCAGGAGAATGAATTCTAGTTACATGATTTATTTTGAGTTTGCCTTCTTATCTATCTGGCTTGAGCCAAAGTGCAGAAGGAGTTGTGTGGGATGCCCTTTCCCTTCCTCCTCAGAGGACTGACATTTGAGACCCATTTGACTAAACATCTTCAAGATCTTTTTGAGAAAGATGTGTGTGTTTGTGTGTGTGTGTGTGTGTGTGTGTGGTGTGTATGTGTGTGTGTATGCGTGCGAGTGTGTTTTAAAAGAGGGGCAAGACCTGATTTTTTTAAGATTGAAGCTGAATGGAGTTTTTTGCCTTCCCTACCTCCCTGGGCTTCCCAATTCCTTGTCTCAGCACAAGGAAAGTCTCTCAGCTCAATTTTTTTGGTGGTGTTAATTGTACTGAGCCATTTAACTTCTTTAGTAGCACAGTGTCAAAGAAAGTGAAGCAATTTTTCTTGTATATTCCTGCAAAAGTACTTTGGAAATCATCTGGTTTTAAGACTATGAGGAAAGTATTATGTAAGTTCTAAAATAATATTTTCTAATAATTCATTTATGGGAATAAATTCTTTTAAAATGATGGTAATCTGATACTCCAGGTAATTTTCCCCCTTATTTTGATTTTTTACCCTTTTATTTAATAAATGTCTATTGAGCACAGGGCCACACTATTAAATAATAGTAATATAGATAATGTTCATCATAGCATATTTACAAATGACTTATCATCTGCTATGTGGAGACTTTCACTAAGAAATGTGTATATACCAGTTATTTAGTCCTCATAAAGTCCAGCAATGTAGCTGTTTTAAGTTCCCCTTTGACAAACTGAGGCAGTGAAGCATAGCATGTTCAAGAGAATAGAAAGAAGGATAGAACCAAAACCCAAAATCACTGTTGTTGACTCAGCTCCAACTTGTAATTGAATTTCTGAGAATGAAAATCTTTATGGGACAAGATTACTGACCTTTTGTTTAGCGGCTCAACTCTTAACTCGCTGGGTCTCCAGGCCTCCTTAGTTTATGTATAATAAGTTCAGTTGTTTAACATTTTGCAATATAGGTCATTTTCCTTTTTTTGAGTGCTTTAAGAATTTTCCAAACTTTTCTGTATTAAAAACACTTTGTGATATATCTTCAGGAAAGTTTGAGAAACAGTAAACAGAATCACTTCATAATGTTTCTTTCAGGTGTAATCTCACTTCCTGGTCAAAGTGGAGGCAGTGGTGCTTTGGTGGTAGAATTCTCCCCATTCATGCAGGAAGCATAGGTTTGCTTCCCAGTTGATGTGCTTCATTCACACCCAGCAATTATCAGAGGTGGTTGGGATGTGGCTATGATGCCAAACAAGTTTTCTTGGAACTTCTAGACACAGATGGAAGAAATACCTGGTTACCTTCTTTTGAAAACCAGTCACTGGAAACTCAGTGAGTCTTGTGGGTTTGTTTCACACTTGACCATGGAAATGATGTTTCTATATATAACCTTTGATTCCAGTGTACGTGGGGTCATCATGGTGGCTTGACATCAGTTAAGAGGAACACTAGCAGCCAGCATATTTTCCAGATAAAGCATACACGTAAGTGTTTGGTGACATTTTAACCTTGATGATTTTAGAGAAAAAATTATATCTATTTTTTATGTTATCTAGATGAGCATCCTTGATACACCAACAAACAAATAAAACAAATTAAAGAACGACCACTTGGCCAACTGACTGGAAGAGATCGATATTTGTTCCTATCCCAAAGAAAGGCGACCTAACAGAATGTGGAAACTACAAAACAATCTCACTGATTTCACATGCAAGCAACATTTTACAGAAGATTATCCAAAAACGACAGGAACAGCACATCAACAGAGAACTGCCAGAAGTCCAGGCTGGGTTTAGAAGGGGTCGTGGTACTAGAGATATTGTAGCTGATGTTAGATGGATCTTGGCTGAAAGCAGGGAATACCAGAGGAATGTCTATCTGTGTTTCATTGACTATGCAAAGGCATTTGACTGTGTAGATCATAACAAACTATGGCTGACTCTGAGAAGAATGGGAATCCTAGAACACTTGATCGTTCTAATGCGAAACTTATACTTGGACCAGGAGGCAGTCATCAGAACAGAGCAAGGGAACACTGCATGGTTCAAAATTGGGAAGGGTGTACGCCAGGGATGCATCCTATCTCCATACCTTTTCAACCTATATGCAGAACAGATTATCCGGCAGGCGGGGCTCTATGAGGAGAAATGTGGGGTCAATATTGGTGGACGATTTATCAAAAATCTGCGTTATGCGGATGACACAACCCTGCTTGCTGAAACTGAAGAGGATCTGAAGCACCTGCTGAAGAGTGTCAAGGACTGCAACCTACAATATGGATTGAGGCTCAATGTCAATAAGACAAAGATTCTCACCACTGGAGTAAGTGGCAGCATCAGGATGGATGGTGAAGAGATTGAGATTGTACACAGCTTTAGTTTTCTTGGCTCCACAGTCAACAGTCTTGGCACCAGCAGCCAGGAAATTAAAAGGTGCATTGCCATGGGAAAGTCTGCTGTTAAGTACTGAAGAGCAATGGTGTCTCTCTGTAGACTAAGGTGCGTCTGATACAGGCCATGGTCTTCGCAATCACTTGTTATGCATCAGAGAGTTGGACAATGACCAAGGAGGATAGAAGGAGAATTGATGCCTTTGAGCTGTGGTGCTGGAGAAGAGTATTGAGAATACCATGGACTGCTAGGAAAACAAACAGATTTGTCCTCAAAAGGGTTAAACCAGGTGGCTCCTTGGAGGCAAGTATTCTGAGGCTCCGTCTAACATACTTTGGACATGTTGTGAGGAGAGACAGGTCCTTGGAGAAGGACATCATGCTTGGGAGGGTGGAGGGACAGCGCAGGAGAGGAAGGCCCTCTATGAGGTGGATTGACTCAGTTACTGGGATAATTGGGATGGGAGTGTCGGAGACTGTGCAATTGGCACAGGACAGAGCGGAGTTTAGGGCTGTTGTACATAGGGTTGCTATGAGTCGCAAGCGTTTCGATGGCACATAACAACAACAACAAACTCAAAGAAATACTTTAAAAAATCTCCATATGATCAGATGGATTCAGGTTGAATATTCCTTGAAAGTTTGTTTTAATTGTCCCATTGCCACAGTGCTTGTCAAAGCCAGTTCTGATTAATCTCCTTTGTCAGTGTGTCCTTTGCCATTCCCTATCACTCCTCCCTGAGAGATACTTCACCCTGATTCATAAGGAAAAGGGGATGGCGTATTCTCTTAGCTACTTCCTGCTGAAAAGGGGTGCTGTAGGTTTCAGGGTGAAGATCTTCTCTCACTACTCTAAAAGGCCCCATTGGCAATAGGAAACATGTAGACTATTGTGGAGATTGATTTTGGAATTTAGATGCACTGTTATCAATTGTGCTCAGCCATATGTTCATATCCTTGAAGATGCATCATGGAACTGTTGCAGCCTAGAAGACACAAATTTAACTAACAAGTTAAAAATACATGAGTCAAAAATTAAAAGCAGTAATATTCCAAGTAGAGGTTCTAACAGTGGCACAAATCAAGTTACAGAGGGAAGGTAGTTTTTATTGACTAGCACTTTGTCTATTATAGTATAAAGGTTGGGAACCCAAGATATAGATATATCTTTTTTTTAAGAATTAACGTTTTAGTTATAGTCTTGTAAAATCGCTGTATTGTGGTCCTTTTGCTAAAGTTTTATTCTGTTGACTCAAAGGTATTACTGATCATAAGATGTATCGTTTTATTTTCCACAAATGAAACAAAAAAATGATATCATCAGGGATCTCTTCAAAATACTGAAGAGCAATGATATTAGTTAAGGCTTGATCCAAGCCGTGTCACTTGCTGTGCATCTGAAAGCTGAACAGTGAATAAGGATGACAGAAGAATGATGTCTCTGAGTTGTAACACTGAATATTCCATGGACTACCAAAAGAATGAATAGATATGTCTTGGGAAAAGCACATCTGCTCCTCAGAGGCAAGAATAGTGAAACTTGAGCTTTCATACTTTTGACATGTTGCTAGGAGAGGCGATCACGCCTGGAAAGGTAAAAGGTCAGCAAAAGACAGGAAGATCCTAAATGAGATAGATTCACATGGTGACTACAGCAATGAGCTCAAGTGTATCAGAGATGGTGAAGATGCCACAGGATAGGACGGGACTCAGTTCTGTTGTTCATAGGATTGCTGTGAGTCGATCTCAACTTGACGGAACCTTCCAACAACAATTAAAGGATAACATGCTTCCAAATTTTAGATGATGACTTTGACATTTTAAAAAATATTTCTTAAAAAGAGATCTTTGAGATTAGATAATCCACAGGTTTTTAAGAAGTGTGTGTTATTATAGTATGAATTTAAAAATACTATCAGTGAAAGCAGTTGGATAAGATATTAAAAAAACTTGCCATTTGGAGTCTAATGATTCTGAATTTCTTTTTGACTCAGAGTTATAGATAGCCATGCTTTTCTACCCAATATGATCTTTTTAAACAAAATTTTTATTCTATACTGATTTACTTACAAAGTTCTTATACATTGTTTTTCACACTGGATCTTTCCCATTTCCTTTACCCACCCCTCCCTCCACCCATCAAATTGTGTGACTCTATGATTAATCAGCCCCCACCCCACCCCACTTCTGCTCATCCACACCCCTCTGTTCCCCCCACCCCCTTCCACCTTTTGAGTCTTCATACATGTTCTATAATAATGGTCTTATACACACCAATATTCTTTTTTGGCCCTCAAAAGCATTTCCTTAAAAGTGCTCTACTATTATCTCTGGGATTTTCTTCCAAGCCACTTTCATCTATCTGCTTGTAAATTTTGATGCTGATGCTTTAATGCTCTCAGATAAGATAATAGGCAACTCTGCAGGACAGCAGCCTAGATAAAAGTGATAGCAAAACAACTAGATTTCAGAGATGCTAAAATGAGAGAAAAAGAAGGTACTCCTTAAAATTTTGTCATTATATTCATTGTTGTTGGGTTCTGTCGAGTTGACTTCAAACTCATTGTGATCCCAAGTAACAGTAGAACTGAACCATAGGTCTTTATGGAAGCAGGGTATCAGTCCATTCTCCCCTGGAATAAGTGAGTGACTTTGAATGACCAGTCTTTCAGTTAACCATTGTACCATTAAATCTCTTCTGGTATATTCATTAAATAATGAATATTAATATTGCATATGTAAATCCATAATTATCCAAATATCTCTAAAGTTATATAATTTTTA
The DNA here is from genome assembly GCF_000299155.1 of Elephantulus edwardii. Classification (NCBI taxonomy): domain Eukaryota; kingdom Metazoa; phylum Chordata; class Mammalia; order Macroscelidea; family Macroscelididae; genus Elephantulus; species Elephantulus edwardii. Next base: position 41,642,036 of record NW_006399751.1, read on the forward strand.
TTTGTGTATATCTAGACAGCATCATGTTTGGAAAGGTGGAAGGGTAGTCAAAAAGAAGAACATTGATACAGTGTCTGTGGCAATGGGCTCAACTGTGTCAGGGATGATAAAGACAGTGTAGGATAGGACAAAGTTCAGATCTATTGTTCATAGAGTCGGTATGAGGTGGACTTGAGGACACTTAGTGACAACTACAATAAACAAAAACAGCTCTGGTGTCTTAGACCACAGTGATTTGCATTGCTAACCCTAAAACCATGCCCTCTTTGGTGATTTGAGTCTACTAGCAGCTCCTCAGGAGAATGATGCACCATCTCCAGTGCAATTTAGATTTAGAAACCCAATGGAGGATCATCTATGAATTGGTTCTGAGTTAATGGTAATGAGTTGATTAGTTAGACAGTAATTATATCTTATTAAGAAGACACATTGCAAATGTCGTTTTCACAGCAGTGTTCACAGACAAGCTGTTGGTGTTATGTTGATTACACAATGAATATGGTGAAACGTTTTTAAAATTCTCATATATATGAATATATTAATGTACTTGGATATGAGACTGGTAAATAGAGAATCTCTCCATTTTCTTTTGTGTATTTGTTATTATATTCATTTAAGAGCCGATATCTAGCTGTAGTCAATTATGTCTTTAGCCCTGTGATATCAAGAGTACTACCATGGGCTATGAACTGAGGACATTCTCGTTAGTTTGTGGGAGCCAGACAACCTGGAAAAGTATCCCCAAGAATGTCTGGAAAGCTGAAGCAAAGGGGTTGAGTGCCAGAGTGTCTGTCTGCAAGGGAGAGGGCCCTAATTTGGATTAGCACCTATGGGCCAAATGCAATCATTGGTCTGACTGTGGTGATGTGCGGCTAGAAACCCTACTATTTCAGGGAAATGCTCTCATTTATATCCTGCCTACGGCTAGGCCTAGGCTACTTTGGTTTTTGGGTTTTTTCCCTCCTTGGCAAATGTTAGTGCTTGGAAAGATTTTAACATTTGTTGAGCTCACTTCTAGTCATGCTTAAAGTAGCCATGATTGATTTTAGGAGTCCCTGGATAGTGCAAAAGGTCAGCTCAGGTACTAATTGAAGATTGGCAGTTCAAATAAGAAGAAAGGCTATGAGATCTACTTCTGAATAACCCTCCTATGGGTTTTCAGAGGCGATTAATTGCATGGGAGGAGATTGCCCATTTGTCTCCTGTGGAGCAGCTGGTGGATTTGAACTTCCTGCCTTTGGAATTGCAGCACAGCTTCTTACTGCTAAGCTACCAGAGCTATGAAAAGTCACAGCCATTGAAAATTCTATGGAGCACAGTTCTATTCTGACACACAGAGTCACTATGAGATAGAATAAACTAAAAAAAAAAAAACACCCAACAAACAAAACGCTGGAGTTGAGGGTAAAACACCCTCATAGAGCTAATGTATTCATCAGAACCAAAGTGGGATTTTTAAAAATTTTTTTTATTAATTTTAATGAAATTTTACAGAGCCTTAGGGTTTCCAGTCATTCATTGTTGCACTTTTCTCCCTGCCCACTCCCCTCCAGTTCACTCTTCTCCTTGAAAAGAAAAATCTTTCATTGATATGCAATCCCTCTTCCCAAGTCCAGCCTTCACTCTGGGTATCTGTAATGACAAAAATATCCATTTATATATCCCTTTTAAACAGTTCTCTCCCTCATCTGTTTCAATGTAATATACATCATTCCTTTTCTCCTTTTCTGTCTTCCCTCAACCCTGATGTCAGTTGCGTGTCAGTCAACAGTGGCCTTATGCAATATTTGTCCTTTAGTGACTGAGATATTTCACTCAGCATAACGTCCTCTAGGGTCATCCATTTTGCATTATATTTCATGAGTTCCTTGTTTTTCAATGCTGCATAGTATTCCATTGTGTGAATATACTAGAGCTTGTCTATCCATTTGTCTGTTGATGGGCACTTGGGTTGTTTCCAGTTCTTTGTTATTGAAAATAAAGCTGCAATAAACATAGGTGTGCATATATCTGCTTGGGTGGCAATTATGGTTTCTTTAGGGTAAATTCCCAGTAGTGGAATTGCTGGGTCAAATGGTATTTCTATTTCCAACTTTTTGAGAAAGTCCCATACTGCCTTCTAAAATGGTTGCACCATTTTACATTCCCACTAACAGTGAATAAGGGTTCCACTTTCTCTACAACTGCAGCAGCATTTGATGTTTGCTGTTCTGTTAAATTTTTCTATTCTTACTGGGGTGAGATGATATCTCATAATTGTTTTTATTTTCATCTCTCTTAGACCTAGGGATTTTGAACATTACTTCATGTGTGTGTTTGCCATCTGAATGTCTTCTTTGGTGAAGTGTCTGTTCATATCTTGTGTCCATTTTTCAATTGGTCATTCAGGCCTCGATTTAAATCCCAGAAGTTCCACTTACCATTTCTGTGATCCTGGGCTTCATTTCTCTCTCCAATTAAATGAGAACAGTGGCACCTATTCCACAGGGTCCCTGTGTATTAATGAAAGTAGACTTGATGGCAACTGGCTTGGTTTTGGTTGATTATAATAGCATATCGTTTTGACTGACTTTATGTGGGGAAGAATAGGATTAGAGTTTCCTACAGTGGTGTTTTTCTCACTTCAATGTGCAATCGTTTAGGCATCTGGTAAAACATAAAACATTCTGAGCCAGTGAACCTCAAATGGAGCCTGCGTGTCTGCATTTTTAACAGGATGATAACAACATGACACTTTGATTAGTTTAGTCTTCCATTTCCTGTTACTGTTTGGTTGATTCCTACTCATAACCACCATGTTGGACAAAGTAAACCCTCCTTATAGGATTTTCAAAGCTGTAAATCTTTTATAAAAGTAAATTGCCATATCTTTCTACTACGGCATGGCTGGTGGGTTCAAACCACTGACTTTTTATCCTGTACCACAAGGTTACAGTGGAACATCAAAGAGAAGAAAGTGATTATTTGCCTTTCTGCTCAATGCTGATGTAGTCTCGGGCCTCTGAGAGCCCTTCTGAGGCATGTCAGTGTCTTTTCCCATCTTTCTACTGGCTCTGAGGATGGCCATTATCTCTCACAACTATGGCAACCAATTAGCTTTGTTTTTACAAATCTGGTCACTTCTTCAGAACCTTCCTGAAATGTACTAGCTGGTCCTGCTGATGTGTAAGCTCACAAACCATCTTTGCTTTCACAGACTGAGCTTTATCTTTCAACAGCAGGTTACTTTTCCTTTTAGAATGATGAAATTAAAAGTTAAATCCTATCTCATTATAAAAAGAGCAAGGGCTGTGTGGGGGATGGCCACATTTGGTTTCTACTAATTCCACAATGGGAAACTGTACCTGTCAATAGCATCAGCAACACAAAACTAATTCTCATGAGGTCAGATATGTCCTCCATGCTCCTGCGCCTCTTTCTACTCAACCCAACACCAATCTTACTACTTTTCTGAGTCCAAAATCTATTGTCATAGCTCACAGACAACAAAGAACCATATTGGGGATGTGTAAAGGCTATCATTCAGGTTAGTAGCAGGATACAATCACTCAGTCAAGATAGCTTCCAAAATGTGCTCTTGGGTGCCTCAACCTTGAGCCTTGGAGCTTTAGGACAGTGTTACCAAGTTCTCAGTTTTGCCAATTAGGGCTCGCTCACTCCTTCAGTCCTCCAATAAACTTGGGCAAAAGGCTCTTAGTTCTGGAGGCCGGACAAGACAGCTTGTCGTCTCTTCACGCATCTTGGCTTACACATATTTTGCATAGTAAATCCTGCTTAGGAATCTATTTACAACAATTATAAGTGGCAGAGCTTGCTTTAAGGGAAGATTTGAAGTGGAACGCAAAGAACTTTGTCTGAAGCTTTCTTCAAGGCACGTCATGCTGCGTGAAGGTTCCTTGTTGAGAGAGAAGGAACTTTCCCAAAGGACCTGTCTGCTCATTCCAGCTGATGGCTCTATTGCAGGTAGGGTGCCGCTCTGGTTGTCAGTCATAGAGCGGAGCCTCTAACCCTTAGACCTCCCTTGATTATTAAGGGCAGTAGCATAAGTGTGTCAGGCTGAGGATTGTGCATGTGACATAGAAACTGTCAGAGTGAAGAGAGGGAAGCTGAGCACTCGCCTCCCCCAAGCAGCCAACAAGCCATGCCTGGTGATAGTACTCCATGAGAAGACATACTGCCTGAGGGTTGTGTGTGAGTTGTATGTCTCTCTCTCTCTCTCTCTGGAGAGAGAGAGAGAGAGAGAGAGAGAGATAAAGATAGATAATATCTTAATGGAATTTTCATTCTTCCTTGTTCTTTTACACACACATTCATGACCTTGATGTTACTACTGAACAGATAGAAAGATTTGACATATGGAACCCCAAAGTCACTTGTTTCTGCTGCTTATAAAACTTCCAGCTATTGACAGACTGCTTATTATTGTGCACTAAAATTGCCCTGTTATAGGATTGTTGCTTATATATACTTTATATACCAGATATACCTTTCTACATGTGGACACGTTTTTTTAATTTTTTAATTTTTTAAATTTTTTTTTTGTGGACACATTTATGTATTTAGCTAGTCAGTAATTTTTGTTGAATAGAAACCAACTTATAATCACCCCTCCAGCGTATTTACAGAGGCAGTAGTCATTTTCCGTCATAGCTACTGGAGGATTCACCTATGGTCTTTGACTTATCAGAGCAGTTTCCAATGGACTTTGTCACCAGAGCTCCTCCCTACAGGGAGTTACACTAATTGTCTAAGGGTGGTGCCTCTCTGGTGTTCCAATTCACCAGTATTCTGAGAGAGGAAGATGGACAATCTCCTCCTGTGTGATTTACAACATCTGAAAACCCACTGTTACTATCGATTGCTGTTGAGTTGAGCATGACTCATAGTGACCCTGTGAACAAAAGACCTGAAGTGTTTCTATAACTATCATCATTTAACAACGTTCATAGAGTTTCCAGAGGCATGTTGTTTAGGAAGTGGATCCCACTCATGCTTCCAAACCTCCGCCAAATACTGTTCACCATGAGTAACCGTTGTGGCATTTGACATTCCAATGGCACAAGGTTCAGCATGAAAGCAACCCCAGGTTACCTCAGTACAGCATCTAGACAGAAGAGTGCCGTGCCACTTAGAAGCATGGTCCTCCAAGATAATAACAACTGACTTTTAAATACAAAGATCCTCCTCAAGGTATTGTTGACTCTAAACAAGAGGCTTAAATAAAAACAAAACAAAACAAAGCAAAACAACCAATATAGGATGTTGTTATTGTTATATGCCATTTTGAGTTGTCTGTGACTTATTGGGACCCTATGTACAGCAGCTCTGAACCCTTCCCTATCCTGAGCCAGTTTCACTAATTCCAACACACCAACCCCCATTGTCCCAGACACTGTATTAATCTGTGTCATCTAGGGTCTTCCTCTCCTGCATTGCCCCTCCACCCTCCTGAGCATGATGCCCTTCCCCAAGGACTGGTCTTTCCTGGCCACGTACCCAAAGTATGTGAGATGGAACTTCAAAATCGTAGCTTCCAAGGAGAGTTTTGTTTGCACACCCACTAAAGGGTCAGTTATGAGTTGGTTCTGACTGGATGGCAATAAGAAGGAGAGAAAAAAACCCAACAAAAACAAATACCCAAACTTATGGAATCACAGGCCTTCCTCCTGTGGAGCCACTGGGTATATTTAAACCACCAACCTTTCATTTAGCAGCTGAGCTCCTTGCCATTGATGTTTTCAGAGGCAGTTTAATATGGATTGCATCTCAATGTGAAGAAAACAAACGTTCTCACCTTCCTCCAATCCTGATGCCACATTCTCCCTCAAGTCCAGCCTCCTGAGTAATCTGTTCCACATAGAGATTAAGAAGATATGCAGAAAGACTGTATCTCTAATGCACCCCTTTCTTGATTTTGAACCATGTGGCATTTCCTTGTTCTGTTTTGACCAGTGCTTCCTGGTTCAAGGATAAGTTGCACATGAGCACCATCGGGCGTTCTGAGATTCCCATTCTTCTCAAGGTCAGCCACAATTTGTTGTGATCCACATGGTCAACTGCCATTGCATAACCAATCAAACACAGATAGATATTCCTCTGGTACTCTCTGCTTTCCAGCCATGATCCATCTGACATTGACTATGTCCCTAGTACCATAGCCTCTTCTAAAACCAGCTTGAACTTCTGGGCGTTCCCTGATGATGTTCCAGTAGCAATATTTTTTATAATCTTCAGCAATATATGGCTTGCATGTGATATTATTAGATAATTCTCATGCTCTGTGGGATCACCTTTTTTGCAATGTATCTTTAGCATTTTTTACATTAAGTCAAGGAATAATCTGAGTATAGATTAAACTCAGGCAAGGTTTCATTTTGCTGGACATGTGGTTCCTATGAGTTGGAGTTGACTCAATGACACTTAGCAACAAGTATTTTGCAAAAATGGTTCAAATGAAGGGGAAAATATGTAACAGGTTTACCTTGGAAACATTTAGTGTGAATATAATACTCCATTTTTCTCCATTATAGATGGAGAAAAGACTGAAATAACTTTATCTTATTTGGATCCACAGCTAATATCCTTGGTACCAGCAATCAGGAGATCAGGAGATGCATTGCACTGGGAAAGTCTGCAATCAGTGACCTCTGCATATTATTGAGGAGCAGTGATGTCAATTTGAGGACTAAGGTGCACCTGATTTAGACTATGGTCTTTCCAATCACTGGCTATGCATCTGAGAGTTGGACAAGGAATAAGAATGACATAAGAAGAATTGATGCTTTTGAGCTGAGGTGTTGGAGAAGAGTATTGGATACTCCATGCATTGCTGAAAGAATCAACAGATATATATGTATTGGAGAAGGTGCAGTCAGAGTACTCCTTGGAGACAAAATATAACAAAGCCTAATCTCACATGAACCTATGGTGATGAAGGAATAAGTTCAGACTGCTTTGAAAGAATTGGCTAAGATTAAGGCCCCAGGAATTGATGGTATACCAATTGACATATTTCAACTAACAGATGATGCCCTACATGTGCTCACCAAGTTGTGCAAAGAAATCTGGAAACCACTTAGTCAACTGACTGGAAGAGATCTATATTTGTTCCCATTCCAAAGAAAGGTGATCCCACAGAGTGTGCAAATTATCAAACAATATCATTAATATCACATGCAAGCAAGATTCTGCTGAAGATTATTAAAAAATGACTGGAACAGCACATCAACAGAGAACTACCAAAAGTGCAGGCTCGGTTTATAAGAGGTCGTGGTACTAGGGATATGTAGCTAATGTTAGATAGATCTTGGATGAAAGCAAAGAGTGCTAAAAGAATGTCTATCTTAATTTTCGTGATTATGCAAAGGCATTTGACTGTGTGGATCATAACAAATTGTGGCTAACTCTGAGAAGAATGGGAATCCCAGAACTCTTGATTGTGCTAATGCAAAATCTATAGTTGGACCAGGAGACAGTTGTCAGAACAGAGCAAGGAAACATTTCATGGTTCAAAATTGGGGAGGGTGTATGCCAGAGCTGTATCCTGTCTCCATACCTTTTTAATCTTTATGCAGAACTGATTATCCAGGAAGCTGGGCTCTATGAGGAGAAATGTGGCATCAGGATTGGAGGAAAAATCATCAACAATCTGTGTTATGCTGAAGACACAACCCTGTTGGTGAAACTGAGGAGGACTAGCTTTGGTAGGTCAAGGACTACAGTCTTCAGTATGGATTGAGGCTCAATATCAAGAAAACAAAGTTTCTCACCACTGGGCTGATTGGCAGAATCATGATGGATGGTGAAGAGATTGAGATTGTTCACAGTTCCAGTCAACTCTTGGCACCAGCAGCCAGGAAATTAAAGGACGTATTGCTATGGGAAAATCTGTGGTTAGAGACCTCTCTAAAGTACTGAAGTGCAACAGTCAGTCTAGAGACTAAAGTATGCCTGATACGTGCCATAGTCTTTGCAATCACTTGCTATGCATCAGAGAGCTGGACAATAACTAGGGATGACAGAAGGACAATTGATGCCTTTGAGCTATGGTGTGGGAGAAGAGTATTGAACATACCATGGACTGCTAAGAAAATGAACAGGTTTCCTAAAGAGGGTGAAGCCAGGCTGCTCCTTAGAGGCAAGAATTCTGAAGCTTCATCTGACATACTTTGGACATGTTGCAAGGAGGGACCAGTCCTTGGAGAGGGACATCATGCTTGGGAGTGTTGAGGGACAGTGCAGGAAAGGAAGACCCCTGATGAGATGGATTGATTCAGTGTCTGGGGTAATGGGGGTATGTGTGTTGGAGATAGTGAGATTGGCACAGGATAGGGCAGAGTTTAGGGCTGTTGTTCATAGGGTTGCTATGAGTCAAAGGCTACTTGATGGTACATAACAGCAACAACAACAACAACCACCTCACATACTCTAGCCATGTTGCTAGGAGAGAAACATCATGACTGGAGAGGTAGAGGGATAGTGAAAGAGAGGAAGACTTTCAACTAGGTGAATTGATACAGTAACTGCAACAATGAGCTCAAGTATGTTAAAGGTTGTGAGGATAGCACAATAAGAATAGGACAGGATTCAGATCTGCTATTCACAGAGCCACTATGAGTCGTGCTCTACTCAATGGCACCTGACAACAACCAAACAAATTTGCTGCCATAATCTGCAAAGGGGGTTTGCTGATTTCGTCTAAGTTCTGGAGAAAAAATGAGTTTCCTTCTCAGGAGTCTCTGGTTAGCAAAAGGATCTTGTCTGGGTAGTTCTTAATTTACACATTTTGAAATAATAGGACTTTAAAAAATGAGTTTCCTTTTGAGATTTGTGCCAGGACTAGGTATACTCAAGGAATGGGCATACAGTATTTGTTCTGGGAAGAGTAACTATGTGTGTGAGTAATTCTGAGTTAAATATCTTGTACCACTATGCACCATTTTAACTTCAAATGCCCACCATAATGTTTGTTAAAGAATTTCTGATTTAAAATATTAATTTGTACATTTTTGTTTTGTACTAATTTTGTATAGAAAATTTGCATACATAGAAGAAAAGGAATTATAAGGATAAGAGCTGAAATCAATTAGATAGAAAACAGAAAAACAATTGAAATAATCAATAAGACCAGGAGTTGGTTTTTCAAAAAGGTCAATAAAATTGACAAACAACTGGCAAACTAAACAAAACAAAACAAAAAGAATACACAGATAACTTGATAAGAAATGATAGAGGTGACATCACCACATAACTAGATGAAATTAAATCGATAATATTGGAAGACTATGAAAAGTTATAGTCTGATAAATTAAAAAGTATAGAGGAAATAGACGAATTCCTAGACTCATGCCCTATCCAGATTGACAAGGTTAGATATAGAACACTTGAATAGACCCATCACAAGAAAAGAAATTGAAAATGTCATGAAAAGACTTCCCCATGAAAAAAGTCATGGACCAGATGGCTTCACAACTGAATTCTACCAAACATTCAGAGAAGATTTATCACCAATTATACTTCAACTATTTTAAAAATTTATAAAGAAGGAACACTCGCAGAGTCATTCTACGAAACAAACATAACCCTGGTACCAAAACCAGGCAAAGATATTACCAAGAAAGAAAACTACAAATCAGTATCTCATGAATATAGATGTAAAAATCTTTGACAAAATCCTAGCAAATAGAATCCAAAAGCACCTCAAAAAATTATTCACCACGACCAAGTGGGATTCATAACAAGTATGCAAGGATGGTTCAAGGTAAGAAAAACAAAGTAATACACCATATTAACAAATTAAACAAGAACAATATGATTTTAGCAATTGATGCAGAAAAGGCATTTGACAACATCCAACACCCCTTCCTGATTAAGACACTCAGCAAAATTGGAATAAAAAGGAATTTCCTCAACATAGTGAAAAGAATATATGCAAAACCAAGAGCCAATATCATTCTCAAGGGAGAAAGACCAAAGCATTTTCCTTGTGAAAGGGACCAGACAAGGATGTCCACTGTCACCACTTCTATTCAAGATTGTA